>NW_008360322.1:8260917-8334284 GCF_000622305.1 Nannospalax galili | reverse complement strand
TATATGTAGGCAAAACACTTATACAGATAAATGTAATTTTCTTAAGTTGTTTGCTTGTGGTCTGTATAGACTACTGTAGGGAATTCCAAACACCAATTCTACTTTTGCTGAAAATATTTCAGGAATTTTCTGGGGGGACTGCTTTCAGTGTATGACAATCATAGTCTTGTTATAGATGCATACTTGCCCAATAGCCATATTGCCAGGCTGGATCTTGCATTTTATTCTTTAGATTTGACCCTGGCAACATCTGTTGCACAGAAGAAGCTAAACACCACTGGCTAATTGGAAAGAATGTGCCCTTCAAATGCAATGTCATGTAAGAGCTGTGTGGGAGTGGCGGCCAGTTTTCCCAGGGTGTAGGGTGTAAGTGGTAAGAAGATACATTGTCTTCAGGAAAGTTTTAAAAAGTAGAATCAATTTAGACAGTGTGTGTCTACAGTCATCACAAATCCACAAATCTCAACAATGTTAGGAACAAAATAATCTTCCCTTCTCAACTTCTCTTTCCCCTCCTTTGCAGTGGCTCAGGATGAAGTTACAAAGAGAGGTTTTTAGAACATTTGAGAACAGAAACGTGATTTGGGATGTTCCTCTCACTACAATGATGACATTCACCTGGAATGTTCCCCAAAGAAAAATTATTCTATGTTATGATTTCCCTTTGTACATTAATATGGATACTAGCTTATGAATTTTTATCTAGCTATATGTACATGTCAAAATTCTTTCTAGCATGTTAAGATCTGTAAGGGAACGGCTAGCCTCATTTACCTCATTCACTCTTCGGTATCCTTGGGTCCTGCTAGTTCTCTCTCTCTCTCTCTCTCTCTCTCTCTCTCTCTCTCTTTCCTTATGTTAGCTTTCTGTCACTAAAATAAATACCAGAGATAACCATAAAGATTCTAAGGATCGCTCATGGTCTCAGAGGTTTTGGTCGATGGTTTCTTTTTTTTAATATTTTATTATGTTTATTTTATGTGTACACATGTATTGCCTGCATGTAAGTAAGTGTACCCCTGTCGTGCAATGCCCGTAGAGAAAAGAAGAGACTGTCAGATTCCCTGGAACTGGAGTTACAGACAGTTGTTAGCTGCCATGTGGGTGCTGGTATTTGAACCTGGGTCTTCTGCAAGAACAGTCAGTGCTCTTAACCGCTGAGCCATCTCTCCAGCTCCATTGGTTTATGGTTTCTTAGCTTCGTTGCTTGGGCCTGTGTTGGCATGGTACATCAGGGCAGATGGATATGGTAAGCTTAGTCATTTAATGATGGCCAGGAATCAAAAAAGAGAGAAAGAGAACGGTGCTTCAGTATCCCCTTTAAGTACCCCTAGTGAACTTAAGTTCTTTCCACTAGCTCACCTCTGAAAGAATCTAGCATGCTGCATAGGCTTGGGCCCAGTACATGTTACTTCAGGGGAAACTTAAGATCCAGACTAGAGAAGCCCCAGGATACATATTGGATGATGTGAACTTGAGCTAGGGTAGCAGCAGAACGGCCTTTTCCCTTGTAGCAATCAGGTGAGAATCAGAGTGGTGGCTATGCTGTTTAAAGTCTTTTCGTGTTGTTGATGCTAAGAAACCCCAGATACCTGCTATGTGGGGAGAGAGATGCACTCCAGCCGACTGGTAAGATCTGAGGCTTATATACATGGTATGCCACCCAGCAGCATTAATGGGAATTGGAAAGGACCGCCTCCTCCTGTGTCCACATGCTCTTCAGTGATAGCACTGTCCCTTTCATATTTTGATGCACTTTATTATCTACATGAAAAGAAGGCCAAGTGGGATGGGGGGAAGGACTGATTTGTCCCAGGAGCTACATTCCTAAGCAAAGCCTTGGTGTACACAGGATTCTGTAGTAGATAAGACAGGGGCTGGAGCTGGAGAAAGGTTGGAATTTTGCATGTCACTCCACACTTCAGTTTTGGAAAAGACAAATGAATATGACACAAAGATAATGGTTTAGATTAGCCCATAGTACTAAGTAATTATGGAAAGTTCTCTGGTATTAGATCATAGTGTTCTTGGCCTTGGGGAAAGCTATGTACTGAATTCTGATTGTTTTATGGATGAGTTATAATGGGTATAGTGAGTGAAGAGAAACTCAAACCAGAAAAACTTTTGTCTTTTTTCTTTGTGGTTTGTCTGTTTCTCCAGCACTGTACACACCTGTGTTAATGTTTTCTGAGTAAAGGTCTAAGACTGAAGGCACACATGTCAGCTGTGGCCTACTTAGTGTCTATCCATCTTTCAAGGGACTTACCTGATGGAACATGCTGCTGGGTAGCCATCCTATGAACTGGCTCAGATCTCTGGGCTGGCCAGATGTCATCTGGAGTTTTCAAGACATGACTGAAGTCCTGGGAGCATGAGAAGACAGACTACTCAAAGATTTTCATTTGTATTTTTTTTCCCCCAAAAGGTAGGGTCATTTCAAATTTCTGGGAAGAGATGGTGGAGAATAGAGAAACTGGACAATGTTGGCTGATTTCTAGTACAAATTCTGGAATCTCAGTTTACCAGTAAAAATTCAGCTGACTGATGTGCAAATGCTTGTGCATTAGGCAGTTAGGATGAAATTACAATTTATGAGATGTTCAAATATTAGGCTTTGTTTTTGCTCACTGAAAGAACTCCTATACTTTTAATTTTAATTTTATTCTTTGACAATTCTATAATATAAATACTGCATTTGATCACATTCACCTGCCAATTACCCTCTCTTACCCCTTCCCACTCTTGCTGATCCCCTTCTTGTGCACAATTAGCCCCCCTCCTGCTTTCACGCCTTTGCAAATGTGTATATGACCCACTGAGTTCAGCCAGGGTTGCATATGTGTGTACGACCCACTGAGTTCAGTTAGGGTTGCTTTTATGGATGGAACTGGGTTCGTTCTCTAAGATTTTTGGAAAGAGCCATGAGTGGTAACCTTAGTTTTGAACAGAGCAGTGTGGGTGGAAGATTCTGCTTTGTAAAAACATCATTCTTGCCTTGGAAACATGCACGTGTCTTCTTGGGTTTCTAAGGTAAGTGGATTCAGGAGCCACAATTATGACCATTTTACAGTGTCAGGTATGGAACCCAGAGTCCCATGTATCCTGGGGAGCTACTCTGCCACTAAGCTGTAGCCACAACTGCCGTTTTCTGAGAAGATTACAATATGATCTCTTTTGCTTTTGTGAATTTGTCATTCGTTATTTAGAAATTTAAAAGAACACAACTCAAACATGACCTTGTGTGAAACACTTCTGGCTTCAAGCCCATCATCTATAAAATGTCAGGGTTGCAGCCTTGTGACAACCCAGGTCCCTGGAAGCACTCAAAGTTTCTGATGTGGGTACAGGGAGGCAGGCGGCTGTCATGGGCAAAGCTGTGTGCACCTCCAGATCTTTCCTTCCTTGTTGATTCCCTTACAGTTTCCTTGGTGCTTGAGAAATACCACTTCATCACAGGCAGGCCTTAAAATAGGTTTTTTTTTTCTTCCTAAAGTTTTGGATTTTGCAAAAACATTGTTCTGGATAAAATGGAACAATTAGAGAATTATGGAAACATTATTTTTAGGTCTGTGTGTATTATTCCATGAACCCATTTTCTTTGTCTCTTCTTTGTCAAAGAAAAGCTTGGGCAGATTGTTTCTTTGGCTTCCCCCGCCCCCTGCCTTTCCTGTTCAAAATAAACTCGGTTTCCTTTTTCCTAGTGGGATGAAAGCCTGCATACTCTGCTCTTCCTGATACCAGCCCATCGATGGCGGTGCACCGGTTCACCTGACTCCCGATTGTCAGTTTCAAAGGATAATTTGGAGACTGTGGGATGAAAAAACAAGCTTCAATTTTCCTCTTCAGATCTCTCCACTACACACTGCCTGTGTATTATTTCAGAAAACCTATTCAAAATTAGACTGTTTCCTTCCCTGACTGGGCACCAAATCAAGAAACAGTGTATAATGCATTGTTGTGTTTATTATGCGTCATTTTGCTGCTGACACCGGAGCCATCAAATATTGGGAAATTTACAACCAGGGAGGTCCAGTCATCATGCTGAAGTGAAGGACAAAGCATTCTGTTATTCATCCCCAGCTCTGGACCTTTATGATCAGACAGTGAACAACATACTTATCAAAGTCAAAGCAACCTTCACTTTCCAAAGCATGCTTGTCCTTAATTGACAAACTAAAAATGCACAAGCAACCTCTCTCGGTAATAGGATAAAGGTCAAGTCTATGTAAGTTTTGAGTATTTTGTAATTTACCAATAGTGATTTGCTTAATCATGTTTCAATTTACAAATTATAGGTATGCTATTTTTTATTGAACAAATGGAAAACTTTTTTGAGTTTGAACATATTTGTGCAGTCTAAATATGTATGCACTATTTATGAAATATATATTTTGATTTTTCTTTTGAATCAAGGCTAAGACTAGTAGTCCTACCTCCATGCTCTAGTGCATAGCGGTGAGAACTCGAATTCCAGAGTAAAAACGGTTTGTGCCTGAATCCATGACCACCCCTGTGACATAGACAACGTCTCATTTTACTTCTCTGGTAATAATAATAGTGCTGACCTCCTATACAGCATATTGAAAATTTCTTAAGATGATGCTGGTTACATATAAGCCTGGAGAAGTGCCTATCATTGCTGTGGTTACTCCTAGCCCTCCCCTCTTTCTCTTACAGAGCACATATGCACGAGGCTGTAGAGAGTCCTTTTTTCCACTTTGCAAATACATACCACTTATCTTACAGAACTAGATGATTACTGAGGAGCATACAATTCTGAGAATTTTAGTTGACCCCCAAAACAGAGGGGATAGTGGAAGGAAGTCTTCCTTGCTAAGGCATTTGGTACTATGCTTACCTCAAGATGTACTTTATGCCAGGCACAAGACCCATTTCACATCCTGGAGTTCATTTACATAGTGGCCACCTGAGCATGTAGTCAGGGCTGTTTGCCAACGCAGGTATTCTTATTGGATAGTAAGCCTGATGCCTGCAAGTTTCAGTGTGGACAAGTGCAAAGGACAGAATACAGCTGGAAAATGAGCTCTGCCTCCATTCTGGGAAAGGCAAGGAGGATCCATGAACGGGCCTTTCCTCCTAGCTGAGACCTGCATCGAGAGGCGTCTTCTGAGCAGTGAAGTCAAGATGTCAACATTTGCTCTCTGGTGCTGTCAGAAGTTCTCTGTAATGATGGTTGGTGGAATTTAAAGTGGTGAACTTGAACAAAGGGCTTGAGAAGAAAAATATGGACAAATAAAATAGCTGACCATTTTAGTTCCCAAATAACTGGCCTGGGATGTTTGTTGTTTTGGTGTTCTATGTGGTATCACTGTAAGATTAAGCTTATGCAAATGAGCTGTTAATGAGCTGTAATTTCAGACAAATAGTCTATTAAAAATCATAAGACAAGAAATAAAAAATTCTATTTGAAATGAAAAATTACTATTCCTTTCCTTCTCTCTCTTTCTTCAAACCAAGTAGAACAAAAAGGTAAAACTGTTAGTAGGTATTTGAGTCTCTCTCTGTCTCTGTCTCTGTCTCTCTTTCATTACACACACGCACACACACACACACACACACACATACACACACACATAGAACATGTATACATACACTAATCCTCCAAAGCAAAAGTCTTACCTAAATCCTTTGGACCATCCTCATTCAAGCTCCATGTGCATTACGTAAAACTTGCTGGCTTTCACAGGAAGCACTGCTGTGAGAAGAACCACAGTGCGTATTAATAGGTGAAGAAAGCCTTCTTGGGAAGGACCATAAACCAAAGGAAGCCATAAACTCTGGAATTGAATTCTGCAGTGAGAATGTGCTGAAAGCTCAAGGCACAGGCCAGTGTGTGTGTGTGTGTGTGTGTGTGTGTGTGTGTGTGTGTGTGTGCAGTGGGGGCTGAGGAGATGTTTTTGGTCTGGAATTGCAGAGTACAGTATGTCTGTTGTCTCCTGGGCTTCAACACCTCCAGCTCTTCCTCCTCCTTTTAGACTGTTTATTGCTTTCTGAGTGTGAGCTTGCAATTGATGGGAAATATAAAATTTAATAAATCAGGATCAAATAAGAAAAGGTGTTGTTATAAATTTTAAAGAAGTGTCCTTGACTAGCATTTTGGTCTGAACAAGAAATTGATCGAATTAATGTATTTTCTTTCAGAGCCCCAGCCATCATCTGCAGGACACCCTCGTGGGCACAGCTGTTTATTTGGGTCAAAGAGGAAGGCTAGATCTGGTGTGCCTTTTGTACAGACTTGAAACCTAAAAGCATTTTTGTGTGTGGGTCAACTTTCCAAATGGCCTCCCTGTTTCCTGACATGGCAGTCTTAAAAGTGCCTGCGTTTTCACAGCCTTCATGTGGCCATGAAAGAGTGCTTGTTACCAGATATACTGCTCTGGGTCACTGGGCCCCCTACAGTTTGTGCCGAGTTCCACGGGTTGCACCAAGGCTCCGAGGGTGGCTGCAGCACGTGTTTCCCAAGAGCACTCAGTGATGCTTTGTGAGTAGTTTTAGTCTATAAATCCTCCATGTTCCTATGACTATTTGCTAGACCTTACCCAGTACCAGCCACATGTGAATAGCAGGTCTCCTGAGGGAGAGCTGAGCATTCCTGCCTGCATGGTGTCAAAAAGCCTCCAGGTACTGGGCAGAAAGGGGCTTTAGTTGGCATAATGCTCTTCTATGACACATACTCAAGGCCAGAGGCAGGCCCTTTTTATACAAGTGCATCCAATTGTCTTGAAAGTATTTGTGATTGTTTTGCTTTAATTGTGGCACCACACATATTTGATTTGGGTTTAATTGAGCCTCAGTCTCTTTTTCCGTTCTGATCTTCCTATGGTTGGTGGTAGGAGTGAAGCCATCTCCCACAGTAAGTGAAGGACTCATTTAATAAAGAGTTGATGATTAGGGATGAGCCCTTGGAGACTGGAGGGAAAGATGTCACGTACATCAGTTTTAATCACATGATCCAGTGTTTTACTGGGATTTTAACAACTGTAATATCTTCATATTTATAGTTAAGACAAGTCAGCAAATAGGAATGTGGGTGGGAGAGGGCAGAAACAGCAGGGCAGCATTGAGAATAGTTCAGTTAGTGCTCATGGCTCAGACTGCACATATTAAGACAAGAGGCTAGGGTACCGATCAGGGAAGGTGAGACTCCCTCCCTGTCTTAGGTTCTTCACCTGGAGTTGGAGAAGGTACTTGGGTGAGCTCCAGAGGGGAAGAGGAGGATGGAAAGGAAAGTGTCTCCAAGACAGATCCTTGAAGGCAAACAGGATGTTTCTCACTCCTGAGCAAGACTATAGAGCATCTTTTCTTCATTCAACAAACCTTTTTAGATTGTTTGCTCTATGCCAGGGACTGTGCTCTGGAGATGTTGGGCTGTCATCATTAGTAGCATCTAATCTTTATTAAATGTTTTCATCAGTCCATGCATGCTAGTTGCTCCAAGGGGGTAGTGGCCTCCCTGAATTCTGTGGGAAAGATAACAGGCATAGGCTTCACTTACAGTATTTGGAAAGGAGCAGTTTCACCTTGTTATGCAAAGACCAAGGTAACCTAATGCCGGTAAACTACAATAGATGCAATTACTCACAGGAAAATTTGTTGGTGCTTAGCCATGTTATTGTGTTCACTGCAGATTATAGCTTGTTGCTTTCTGTTCTAATATACTTACCCACTTAAGTTTCAAAATAGAAATGAAATACCTGCGTATCATCATTTTGCAAAGAAAGATATATGTTTTCCTTATATTACATCAGACAGGTTAATATGTTTTTGCATTTTATAACAGGAAGCTTTATTAGCATGATGAAATTAATGCATGCAGAGCAATATCTTCTGAACCAGTTGCTACCAGTAGATAAAGTCTGATGTGGTAATTGCTAACTGAATGTCAGATCACGGTTATTACTGAGGTAAAATCATTCACTGTGTGGTGATCAGGGCTACAGTACTGACAATGCTAAAGAGAGCCATGTCTATTCTCTAGTTTTAATTAGCCAAAGAGGTGTCCAGGGTACTTTGAAAGCCTCATCTTATCAATGTTGTTATTTAGAAATGATATACAATACTGTTATAGGGTTTGCTATTGTTTCTATCATCGAAAGTTTATCATTGTTTTTATTGTAAAGTCTATCATTAAAAACTTTGCAGACATGGCTTAAATATTTACTTCAGAGTGCTATATGTATGTATGTGTGCACATATTCTTGTGTGTGTGTCTGTGTGTGTGTGTTGTGTGTGAAAAAAATATTTTCTGATATCTTAAAACTCCAAGTCACTGTCTGCGGATGCATTGGTACGGACCTTTGCTACTTCTATAATATCAGCCAGCTTCAGTTGCATAGAAACATGTGGGTCAAGTGTTGCTGCAGAAAATGACCTCTTTTATCCATTAATTGTTTACATTTCAAAGTGAGTCCTGGTTATTCTAGAAATCTATGTGAGCAGATCTGATGTAATGTCGCTTCTGACATCTAATCATTAGGTTTCCTCTGATGTTAATGCTTCAGTTGCTAATCAGTTTTCCTGATATACACCAGAAGTGGTCTGGACTGAAATTCTTATATTGGCCAATTCCTGAACAAGAGTAATTGGAAACATTCTTGAAGAAAAAGGGCCTTCAGCTCCTCTTCACAACTATATTCAAGAAAAATCTTGACAAATAACATTGTATAAGTTAAGTCCTATTCAGGATCCTAGCACTTGCAATGTCAGAACATTTCCCAGGTACAGCTGAGGGACTGTGGCAATGTTAGCCACTTAGGAAGACCTGTCACGGGATCCATCCTGTACAATCCTTGGATTTTTTTTTTTTTTTGTGTGTCTGTGAAGATCCAAGCCTCACCAATATCCTTTAAGAGAAACAATAAACTTTTATAGAACTTTCTTTTTTTTTTAAAGTTGATAGGATCATAAAAATTATCCATTTTTAACTAACACATAATTACTGTATCTGTTTTGATATGTAAACTCAGGCATACAGTATGTACTGACATGGATTACTTAAAATTGTAAAAAAAACAAAACCAAGAGTCAAGTGTTTGCTGAGTCAAGTATCCAGTTAATGAAAAGACCCTGAAAGAACACAACCCACCTGGTACAGGCATTTCCGGCTGGCTGCCTGCTTGGCCTTCTTATGGGTGGTTGGGAACTTCCTAGCAGCCTACAGAGCTCTGGGGACTATCAGAGACTCTTCTACCTGGCTACTGACTTTTCTTGATACTGACATCTTCTTTCTGTTTCTGTTAAGACTCCTGTTTCTTTTTTTTTTTTTTGTGGTTCTAAAGTAGAGCCCTCACTGGTCGTATGTTGACTATTAATGTGTAGATTTTCATATAAAAAGATATTTCTCATATGATGAGAAGAAATAGAATATAATTCACTATGTTTCATGTGCTGTATGAGCACAATTTTGTGGGAAAAATCTGAGAAAATTATGAGGATGTTCATATCACGTTTGAAACTGTACCAAGGAGCTCAGTTTTAGAAGGCATGAGGCAGAGTTTTATATTTTATTTATTATTTTTTATTTTAATTTTATGTGTATGCGTGTATTGCCTGCATGTAGGTAATTGCACTTGTATCGTGCAATGCCTGTGGAGGAAAGAAGAGGCCGTCAGATCCCCTGGAGTTTTGGATAGTTGTTAGCTGCCATGTAAGTGCTGGGATTCGAACCTGGGTCTTCTGCAAGAACAGCTAGTGTTCTTAACTGCTGAGCCATCTCTCCAACACCATGAAGCAGAGTTTTAAACACTGGAGTAAAACTTTTATTCTTTTTCGGTGTCCTTACGCATCTGAATGTCAGCTATCACAAAATTGTCTCATTGCATATGTGTCAGATTGGTCACAACAAACTTCTTTAAAAAAAAGCCTCACCGTAGGTCACGACAAACTTCTTTTTAAAAAAGCCTCACTGTAGGTTTTTGTAGCAGGTGTGATGTAGGGTCAAATGTACCATTTGTACCACTGTGATCCTAGCTGCTGTAAAAATAAATTAAAAATATACAGTAGCCCAAACATGAAAAAAATTGATTTCTTAATAAAGCCCAAAATGTATAATCTTGGTTATGGGTAACTTTCTTCCAAGTGGTGAATCAGTAACCCTGTCTCTTTCCATCCTATAGCCTCATAATCCTCAGTGTGGACTTTCTAATGTCTCTCTGCCTTATGGAAAGTATGGGCTAGGAGGATACTCAGTCCTTAATACCACTGGCCTTTGTCCCCCTTACAAGTGTCCCTCAACAAGAACAAGAAGTTACACAGTCCCTCAAAATTCTGGACTCCTTATGTAGTCAGCTCTATCTAAGTAACAATTCTGTATTTTGGAAAGGGGAGCATGAACTCGACAGAAACAGTTTCCTTTGTCATATAACATATCCACAATCTACATTTAAGACCCAGGGTAAAGACTCAATTTAGAGGCTAATAAATTGAGTGACATTGTTCTAAGAGTGCATAAATCAAAATTCATTCAGAAGACGTTTGGCAGTGGCTTGGGAAAGACTGACTCAGATAGACATCCCAGCCAAGCTAATTGTGGGTTTCCCTTCAAAGCAATAGTTTAAAAATATTTGTTAAATCATTATTTAGCATGGGCGATGAAAAGTATTCTAAAAAGTATAAAAATATTTATGTCCAAAATATGGATCTTAGTATATAGAATTTCCAAAGTACATAGCTTATTAAAAGATACATATTGGACATATACAAGAAATAGAGTACCCATATAATACTATATTATATATATATATATATCTTTTTATGTAAATAAGGTAAATTTTAAAAGTAAGCCACTTACTGCAAGATCCAAATTCCACACTTTCATCCATCAGTGACAGCATCTCAGCAGGCTGTGGCTGCAAGGTTGCTAGACTCTCAGTGTGTTGATCTGGCAGGCTTCAGAGACAGTAGCTTTCTAAAGGATAGGGTACAATTTACATCACAGTCACCTCAGAGATAATGGGTCCAAAGCAGCTGAGAAGAGATTATCTTGCCACTTAAGGGCACTATCAATTTGAGCACAGCCTTTCCATTCCAATTTAGTAGTTACTATAAAACCATGGTGAAAATCCAAAATAACCGGTACCATCTTTCCAATTTATCCCAATAATATGTTAGTGTCTGGGTTGCCCACCAGTTATCCCTGTTTGTCATTGTGTCACTTTTGCCAGATTATTTCACAGGTTTTCAACCTGGCAGGATTTATTTATGGTCTCTGGAGAGGTATGCTACATCTAGTACTGACAAAGATAATCAATGCCTGAAGGAACTATGGCTTTGTCTCTTCACAGCAAGACATGTTTAGAGGATTTTTGAGGTCACCATTCTCTTAAAGTTGTGGGGTGCAGTGAAACTGTTGTGTGTTGGCTGTCTGTGTCTTCTGAAGCAGTGCGGCTCAACTGTGGTGACCATTGGAGCCACCAGAGGACCCTGTGGGAAACACTGGTGACAATCGTCCTCCAGCCCCGGCGCCTCTGGCTATCCTGGAATGAGGCTTGGACACTGATGTTTATCAGCTCTGTACATAATTTTCAACACCGCCCCCCTTTTAAAAATGATCCCCAGGTAATTCAGCAAGGATTGAGACTCAATGATCAAATTGACCCCTTTGTAGCATAGCTTGATGAGAAGAGATTATTTTATTAGAAATCACAATGATTTAACAGTCTAGTAGGCATCATGCAGCTGACAGTTTTAGAGCAGACAGTCTCAACATGATGGCTAAGTTACCGCTCAGATGTCTCTTTTCACCTCTAGGGACTAACTCTAACCTAGTAGCTTATGTTTAACTTAACACTATAATTTTGAAAGACAAACCAGCAATGTAAAAAGAGAGGAGTCTTTTAAATATTTCTTTTCCATCTCTACAAGATTCAATGAATATTAAGAGTGACCAGCTTATGCTAAACTTTTGTTTATATGAAGTCAGTATTTCAGTATTTAGTCATTCAGGTGAAGGCGAACTCAGAGAGACTAGCATGTGCCTCAGTTGTCTTAAATATTAACCCAGACCTAAGGAGTCTGGATATTTGCTTTTCTCAATTCTGGGATTCCCATTTCTGGTGAGCCTCTCCAAGCATGGTGCTAGAATATCCCGGTAGGAAAATGTGGACATGGAACTAAAAGTTCTCCTCCCTAGCAATTACTTGGACCACAGTCAGCTGGAAAAGCAATAGGTGAGGTACTTCACAGGTCTACATTGTTTCCATTCATCACATCATTCTTGGTAGCATAACACCCCTTTCAAATCCCTCCCTGGCGAATCTCACTACACCAAATGTGCTTTCCTTGTTTTTGAGGCTTACTAGTCTTTCTCACTAGTGACTGTTTTATTCTCACTACAGTAATATAATACAAGGCAAATGGCTTTCAGAATGTGGCTGTCTGTCCTTATGCATTTGTATTGTCTGGGAATTTATTTTATTTTTTATTTTATTAAAAAAATTTTTTTTGAGAAAGGGTCTTCCTGTAGTCCCTGCTAGCCTGGAACTTACTATGTAGAACAGGTTGGTTCTATCTCACAGAGATTCCCCTGCCCCTGCCTCCTGAGTGCTGGGATTAAAGGTATACAGAGAGCTCATCTGGGATTCTTTTTTATGTTTTATTATTTTTATTTTATGTGTATGTGCATATTGCCTGTATGTAGGTAAGTGCACCCATGTCGTGCAATGCCTGTGGAGGACAGAAGAAGCCATTGGGTCCCCTGGAACTGGAGTTACAGACAGTTGTTAGCTGCCATGTGGATGCTGGGATTCGAACCTGGGTCTTCTGCAAGAACAACCAGTATTCTTAACTACTGAGCCATTTCTCCAGCCCCTCATCTGGGATTTTTTTTTTAGTGTTTTTGAGGCAGGGTCTCCCTGTAGCCCCAGCTGTCCTGGAACTCACTGTAGACCAGGCTGGCCTTGAACTCACAGAGATCCACCTGCCTCTGCCTCCCGAGTGCCAAAATTTATTTTTTACACTTTACTGGCCTCCTATTTTCATTTTTGAGGCAGGGTCTCCCTGTAGCCCCAGCTGTCCTGGAACTCACCATGTAGACCAGGCTGACCTTGAACTCACAGAGATCTGCCTGCCTCTGCCTCTGGAGTGCTGGGATTAAAGGAGTGCGCCACCACGCCTGGCTAGGGATTTTTAACGTTTAAAATTTTTACCACCCCACTGTGGACTCAATAGTAGGGCGATGGAGAAGACAGTGCCTGAGAGACCATCACGGCCCAGCCCTGCCCCCTTGCTGCCTCCTTTTACCCCTTCTTGCTCTAGATTTGGGACGTCGTCACTTGGGCCCTGTGGACTCTGCTGTTGTGCTGTCTAGCACACTCTAGAAGGATCCTTGAATCAAAAATTCAGTCTTGTTGTCTGGCCCCATTGATGCAAAGCATATGTTTCATGTTCTTGTGCCAATGGGATGTAAATACACACTTTCTGTGCAGTTTATACTTATACTCTCCCCCTCCACCCACCTTCTCCCCCTCACCCTCCCCAGTCTGCACTCTGAGCAGCATGTAGCTTCAAGTGGACACTCCTTGCCCTGTTATTGCCACTGCTCATGTCTGATGATGTCCTATGACTTCTCTAGAGCTCTGCATTTGTTGGGTGAAGGCTCTAAGGGCTGAGGACACAAGACCTGCAGGTTCAGAGACTGCTCATGACCACCATGTGCATTCCTTGGATACCTGCTTTATCTTTCTCCCCAGAATCCATCCTGCCTCCCGACTGTCACTGAGAAGGAAAAAAAAAAAAAAAAATTACACCAGTAGCTGTGGTTTGGATGTTATTTGTCTTCCAAGCATTCCTATGGTGGAGTCCTAGCCTCCAATGTAGCAGTCATAACAGATGGGACAGTCCAAGAGGGAAGCCTGGTGGAAGACCATAAGGTTATTGAGGCTTCACACTTGGAAGAGATGAATGATCGTCTTGGGGAATGAGACATTTTGAATGTTAAAAAGTGAGGCCAGCTTGTGCATCTGCAGCCAGTACCATTTCCACTTATTTGCCATATCATGGTAGTTCCGTGGAGACGAGACTGTCTGGTCTTGAACTTTCAGACTATAAAACTGTGAGCTAAACAAATCTGTTTTCTTTGTAAGTTCCCAGCCTTGGATACCTTGCTGTAACAACAGAAGACTGATTACTATAGAAAATTTGGTATCAAGGAGTGAGGTTGTTGCTGTAGCTAGCTAGGTGTATGAAAATATGGAAAAGGGTCTGAAATGGTAGTGGGTAGACATTGGAAGAGTTTTGAATAGCAAACTAGGCAATATTCTAATGTAAGCAAGAAAGTATGTGATATTCTGGCAAGGGCTCAGAAGACAGAGTAGGGAACTAGTTTTAGATAGAAATGAGGACCCTACTCAAATCGGAGCTTTTCATATTATTGTAAAGAACTTATTATAGTATGTCCAGGCCCTTGAGATTGTGGAAGGTCAAATTTAAGAGGGATGAACCTGGATATAAGTTTCTAAACAACAAAATTTTCAGGCTCTGGTTTTCACCAGCCACTGCAAGGAGATTACAGTGAGACTCAGGAACACAAGGAAACAAGAATGAGGAGATTTGGAAAAGTCACAGGTTGCTTAAAATTATGACAAAAACCCCTCCATGTTTGGGACAGGAGAATGTGGTCAAATGACTAAATAAAAGGGATCCAGGGGCTAATTGTCAAAAACAATGGGGAAAAGGTCTCCAGGGCATCTTAGGAGTCTTCGAGATTGTCTCTCAGGTCATTGTCCTAGAGGCCTAAGAGGTCAGAATGTTTTCAGGAAATCCGGGTTATTCTAAGTAGGTACATTTTCCAGTGCCACCTCAGGATTCTGGGTCCTGGAGAGGTCTTCTTGAACTGTACTAACCACAGTTCATGCAGACCTAGGCAGGGCTTATGCACTGCTGAATGGAGAAAATGACAGGCAGTAACATCCAGACTACTGATTTTGCGAGTAAAGAAAGTGAGAACCGTGGGGTCATAGTGGCATCCCATCTGGGAAGCCAGGTAGAAATTTGCCTTGGAGATGGAGCCAGGACAGAGCTTCTCAGTTTGAGAATGGGTAGGGGTCATGCAGGTATAGTTCAGACATTGTGACCTAATCTCTAGTAGGCCACAAAGCTAGCCAGCCTGGTGATACAGCCACATGGGCTGTGAGCAGCAAAGCCATAAGGCTGGGTTGTCTGGGCCCTCGCCACCTACAAGGCACACAGGCTGCTTATTTGGGATTTGGAGATTTAGAGTCTGCTTTCAGTCTGTCTGTGGGCCAGTTTCTCCTTTGTACTTCTGGTTCTTCTTCAGGAATAAGAGTGCTCACCCTATATCTATCTGCACTATCACAGAATCCTGGAAGTAGGTTACTTGTTTTTGGTTTTAAGGCTCACAAGTAGTAGCTTGCCTTGAGTCTCAGATGTAACTTCTAGGGTCTGAACTTCTGAGTGATGTTGGAACGAATTAAGATTTGGGGGCTACTGGAGATAGAGTGAGTTTGTGCTATGAGCCGCAAATGGATCTCGGGAACCAAGGAAAGAATGCTTGGTTTGGAATGGTTTGATGCCTAAGGGTTCCTGTACTGGAGACCAAGTCCCCAGTGGAAGGTGGTGGAACCTCTAAGACACAAGGCCTTGCGGGAAGGGGCTAGAGGATTGGGGGCACTGTCCTCAGAGGATATTAATGATGGTTTCCGAAGTGTCTTAGCAATTAATAGAGGAGGTTGTCACAGGGAGGTCACCTCACATGCTAGGCCCCTTCTGCCCATGGTTGGCTACCTTTTGCTCGTCTGTCATTTTGTTGCCCAAAGGAGTCCTCATCAGAGGTCGGACAGATGAAATATCCCAAGCTCAAACGTCCAGCCTCCAGATTGCTCAAATAAATAAAACTCTTCTCTTTTTCTTCTTATTTTTTTTTCTCTCTCTCTTTGGCAAAGTCTTGCTCTATAATATAGGCTAGCTTAGAATTCACTATGTAGACCAGGCTGGCCTTGAATTTGTAGCAACATTGCTGCTTCTACTTCTCAAATGTTAGAATTATAGGCATCTACCACTATGTCCAGTGAAACCATATTTGAGATAATAAGTACTTAGCCTTAGAAACATTGTTGTAGCAATAGATAGTACTAATATACTAATTATCTTTTAGTTTACTTTTAAATTCTCTTGGTAGCATTTCTTAATTGATAATTTATAGAACTGTGATAGCTAAAATATACTTAGCTCTTAATTTGTATTAAACATTCCTCCACAAATTTTACAAATATTAACTTATATAATTACCTCATGAAATATTATTTTCCTATAAAACAGAAAAGAAAATTGAACAAGAAAAGACAAGTAGCTCACCCAAGTGATGAATAAACAGTAATAAAAATAAAAGAAATTCTCCAAGGAGCTTAAAAGTGCTGGTACACTCCTATAATTCTGCTTAGGAGGTAGATCAGGAGTTCAAGTCATTTTTGGCTATATTGTTAGTTCAATGCCAGCCTGGGTTGCAAGAGAGTCTGACTTACACCCCTCTCACAACAAAAAGAAAACAAGAAAAAGAAAAATCTCTAAGGGAAAATACTACAAACAAATATAAAATATTAGCAGTGATTATTTCTGATTATTTTTAAATATAGAATTATAGGTGGCTCCTGTGGTTTTTATCCAGGAAAAAAATATGTAGTGTGCTGCACAGAAAAGATTCAAACTATTAAGAAAAAGAACAGAGAAAGACATTTCAGAGAAGTCCTGGACTAAGGGTGTGTCTTAAGGAAGAATGAAGACTTGTAATTTAAAAAGTTTCTAGTTGAAACCTCAACCCTGGAAGTTGCAAAGCAAGTGAGCAAGTGAGGGGCTTCAGAAGGGAGCACAGAGGGCCAGGGGGTGGGAGTAGAGGGCCTGGGAATGAGTACAGTGCACTTGGGGTTGAGTGCAGTGAGCCTGGGGTGAGTGCAGTGAGCCTGGGGTGAGTGCAGTGAGCCTGGGGTGAGTACAGTGAGCCTGGGGTGAGTGCAGTGAGCCTGGGGTGAGTGCAGTGAGGCTGGGGTGAGTGCAGTGAGCCTGGGGTGAGTGCAGTGAGCCTGGGGTGAGTGCAGTGAGTCAGGGTGCATGTGATATTTTGAGTCTCAGGGGTGAGGACAGAGAGCCTCAGAACTGGGATTTCAGTGAGGGCATGGCATTGAACAAGCAGCTCTTTCTAGTGTTGTAACAGGTTTTGAAACATTATCTTGGTAGGGAGGCAGAGGATAAGAGCATTTTATAACAGTATGTCCAGGAGACAAGTGATGGAATAGAACACAGCTCTCTGCATCTAAGGACTACAGGAAGTTCAGCCATAAAATAGTGCTTTGACTCATCTCTAATTAAGTGTACAATTCTGGAACGGATTTAGTATCTTCCAGTGTAGGGAGATGGAGGAACAGCTATATGTTTTCAAAATAGCCCATTATTAACAATCTGACCCAAATAGATTCGTGCCTACTATTCATGTCAGCCTTTAAACAAGCTCGACAATAGCTGAAGTAATTATTTGGGGTAAATTATTACCATTGTAAAATGTAATCAATGCTTTATTACAGCCCAAAAGAGAGATTTTTCTCTTAATTTCTCTTTTCGCTCCATCTCTCCCTAGCCCAGTCTCCTTGCCAGAGGTCTGAAAATGATTTATTTTTGTTTTCAACGTTGGAAAGAATGTTTCAGTTATCTGAATGCAGCAAGACAGGACATTCCTTGTAAAGGTTTTCCATTTAAATATCCTTTAATGACCAGTAATGAAGTCTTTATAGTCAATCTGCTGTTCTCATGAAAACAATCTAGATGGTTAAAAAAATCAATCATTAATGAACAGTAGATGACAGCTCCTCAACAACACAGCTGTATTTTTATAAAAGTGATTAAACATTGTCTACATTCATAATTGCCTGGTTAATAAGAATGTTGAGCACCAAGTCAAGCATTGTTGCTAATGATGACAGATTATGATGCTACAAATGCTTTGGAATTATGGGGCTAAATTTTCAAAAGCAGTCCTTGGAACAGAACACACACAGACCCACTAAGTATTCAATTTGCACGGACCATTACCAGGTTTGTGCGTGGCAATTGGGAGCTTTGCAGTTGAGACACTTTAGAAGATCTGGCACATTTTGACAGAGAACATCTGTAATTAACAGTAACTGATCTCCCTCTGCCCAGCTTGGTAAAAGGTGTAAAATACTCTGTGTGTGGCTTGATAGAGTCCAATGCTTCTTTGATGAAGAGCCCTGGAGCCCAAAAGGAAGGCAAAGAGTCTCTAGGGATATAATTCAGTGTCCAGTGTGTTCAGTGTAAGTATGAGAGCTTTGTAAGCTGGCAAGGTGTGGGCAAGTCACCCCAGAAGGGGACTGGGAAAGTCTCGTTTCTGAGTTCCTGTCAGAGATTGTCCTCATTTTGGCTATAAACATACTAAATCTAGGGAACTCGTGGGTCATGCCTCGCAGGCGTAACAATTCAAAAGCTGAGATTGTCCTATGGTTCAGTGAGGATTGAGAACTGTTCTGGAGTCTGGATTTCAGTCTGTTTGGGCCTGTGAACCCAGAGACTCACTTGATTGTGAAAAGCACTACCTGATGCTCCGTTTACCTGAGCTCTGTTCAGGAAGTGAGGAATTCCATTTATGAATTGTGCATGGCCACAATTTATGGGGAAAGCTACATACTGAAAGGGAATTTATGAATCTATATTCTTGGAAATATCATGCATCTCTCTGGGATATTGAAGATCTGTTGAATATTTGGTGACATTATGTCTTGTGCTGTTATTTACTTATTATTTACACATCACACACACACACACACACACACACACACACACACACACGCCTGCCTCATCTTGACAGTAGCTTGGCCTAGAGAAGAAAAATTAATATTCCTTTGACTTCCTCATCACACCTCATTTAGTGCTGTTATGTTTTGCACAAGCTGATGTATGAGCAGAGGGTTATAAACTCTTAGTGTGTAAGATAGGTCGGCATAAAGTTGAGGACATAGATTTTTTTCCATTTAAAATACTTAAATTTTTATTTTATGTGTGTGAGTGTTATGCCTGCATATGTGTAAGTGCACCCATATCGTGTACAGTGCTTCCAGAGGTCAGAAGAGGGCATTGGATTCCCTGGACTGGAGTTACAGATGGTTGTTAACTACCACATAGGTACTGGGACTTGAACCTGGGTCTTCTGAAACAACAGCCAGTACTCTTAACTGCTGAGCCATCTCTCCAGCACCCAAGGACAAACTTTTAAGATACCTGGGATTGAAATGCCACTCTGTCAACCACTGGTAATGTTTGACAACACTTGGAGCTTTTCTTTCCATTGTCAGTGAAACAGAAATAAAATTAATAGATGCTTGTTAGGAGTGTGGTGAACATTCATTGAGGTAAGTACCTGAAACTCCTTGTAGAGTGATGGGGACACAACACATGCTAGATCAAAGTGGATTGTTCCTATTTTTATTGTTGTTAAGGTCACAGGATGAGGTCCTGGGTAATGAAGGGCCACAGTGGAGACCAGAATCTCTTTAACTGGGCTCAATCTCTCTTCATGGGTCTAAGAGGAGCTAAGGCAGAAGCTTTATCCATATATGATGTGACTGTAGTTGACAATCAGCTACTTACATGTTATAAGATCAAATGTCTTTCTCTTTCCTGTAGGAAGATACATACATAGTGCAGAGAAAATAAAGTGGAGTCACTAGTCCAGTAAGAGGTCAACACATGCTGTCAAAGGGTCAGAAACTCCATAACCTACTCCTAGTACTAGGAATCACATTTAAGAAGTACTGTAGCTCCACATTTACGACTCAGGTTGAAATCAGGATGGAAAAGCTTTGGGGAATCTAAGAGGACAGCAGAGTGAGCTACGGTAGTGCTTGTCCCGATTCTGCTGTGAGCATCTGCTCTTACAGCAGCCCTCCCTGTTCCTAGGTCAAGTTTCTTATCCCTGCATCTATGGGCAGGGGACACCTTTCTTAATTAAAGACTGAAGCTTAGATGCTACTTAATCATCTCACAGACCTGAGACTGCTATTTCTTTCTCCTATTTAAGTTCTTTGTCCTCTAAAGACTTAAATCTCTCATCACTGAAGACAGGAAAAAATGTACTGAATAAAGTTGAAACTAACAAAGGAAAACTGTCTCAGCTCTTTATTACCCAGTGCCCTTTGGATTTTTCATCTTAACATAGAAATTAAAAATATATGTAACTCATAATTTATTTAAAAATAACATTGAAGGCAGAAATATGCAGTGTCATAAATTTTTTAAAAAACCACATGGATGTTCAATGTTTTTAAACCATTAAAAAGAATGGAATAGTAGTGGGGTATGACTGGGGACTTAGTGAAGAACTTGAAATGACAATATCATTGCTTTAATACCAATGCCTTCATTTGGCATAAATGTATCTTTGCCTATGAATAAAGACTAGTAGCTGGTAAGTTAACCTCAAATTTTTCTAACTTAACAGCAATAGTAATTTGCATGCCTTATGCAGGAATCAGGTCTATGTCTTGCATTGTCACAAGTGACTGAGATTAGTCAGGACACTCTGTATTTGGGAGCCATCATAAAGACTGTGTGTGCCAAGGAACTCAAATGCTCTTTTACACTGAAGAACAGTAACCCTGCGTTGTATGCTATATGTGGATATTGCCACACTGGCTACACCTTAAGCTCTACTACAACACATTAGTGAGGCTCCTCTCCTCCCTCAGGAGCCCAGGCATTGCCTCTTTCCAACTCCTGCCGCCCTTTTCACTTATCCTTCTCTGCTACTTTTTGATGTCACTGGTTGTCTCCCAAATCAAACATCGGCTTAATTTAGTCTCAATCATGGAAAGTTCTACACAGAAAATCTACCTTCAAACCTGGTTCATTCTACAGTTACAAATGTTTCATCAAGACAGGTATAGCTAGCCATGATACCCTGGGCCAGTTTCTTTAACTTCCCTGAGACTCAGCTTCATGATTCACAAAATAAGGACTGTGGTATTTAATGCTTAGGAAGATTTACTGCTCAGGTGTATTTTTAATAAGCTAAAATGAGATAAAGTGAGCAACCAAGGCCCAGTAAATCCATTTCTACATTATGATGCTCTATTCAACTATTCTGACCTTCAATGGCATCTTCTTTAAATTCTTTTTACATTTACAAGACTTTACTCTGTGACACAAAATCTTGCTGTGTTTAATGCATAAAATGTCCATCCCTTGTGTTGATTCCTTCTGGAGAAGAGAGGCTAAATAATAATTAAACATCTACTAGGAGTCTAAAGTGAGTGTGAGGATGGAGAAGACTATAAGGATGGCCACCACAATACCTTCCATCCTTCACGTACTTTTACTCTATCAAGAGGTGAAGTTTAGCTGGAGAGATGGCTCAGCAGTTAAGAGCACTGGCTGCTGTTGCAGAAGATCTGGTTTTGGTTTCTAGCACCCATATGGTGGCTAAAAACCATCTGTAAATCCAGTTCCAAGGGATCTGATGCCATTGTCTCGCCTCTGTGGGCACTGCACACACAGGTGCACACGCAGGGAAAGCACTCGTACACATAAAAATTAGAAATAAATAAATACATTTTTTTAAAAAAGGTGAAGTTAAGTTCTTGTTTAAATATGATTAAACTTGTTACTTCAATCAGTAGAGTGGAGGGGACATTATGTGACTTCCAAGATTAAGTTGCTAATGTTAGATTGGATCATCATATTTTGGAGTTCTGAAGTTACTAGGTAAGAAGTCAAAAAACTCTGAGATTGCCATGCTGTGGTCACACAGAGAGGCCACCAGTCATATCCTTGAAAGCAGATTTTCCATTCTGTGTTCTAGCCCTGACTGTTTGGGTTTTCTCAGAGAATCCACAGACATCATGAAATAGAAGAGTTGCTCCACTGGTCCTTTCTGTATTCCTGATCCACCAAACCCAGGAGTATAATCAAACAGTGGTTGCTTCTGTCACTAAATGTGTGGTAGGTATTGTGTGTGTGTGTGTGTGTGTGTGTGTGTATAAGCCAAGGTAATCAGAACAAGTCATCACATCACAATTTTTATACCAATATTTTAAAGACAAAGGCTGAGGTTGCATAATGCATATAATGCATTTTTTTCACTGAGGATCTTGGTGGAGAGGTATTCTCAGACATTAGCCTCATGGCCTGAAGCTCCACGTTCTGCCCAGTGTATCAAACACCTTCACAGACCTTGGCATCAGCCCTGAACATTCGTATGGTTAC
The DNA here is from genome assembly GCF_000622305.1 of Nannospalax galili. Lineage (NCBI taxonomy): Eukaryota > Metazoa > Chordata > Mammalia > Rodentia > Spalacidae > Nannospalax > Nannospalax galili. The sequence continues at coordinate 8,312,042 of NW_008360322.1, read as the reverse complement.
AGCTTGACTTCAGGACTTTGTAGTTAACGGGTATATGCTCTAAGAATATTCTATTTGTACAATAAGCCATGAAGAAGTTAATCACAGGATGTGCCTAGCATAGAGCGTTAAGTTGTGAGAGATACTGAGAGCTGTGTCCCTACAGTGGGATGCTGTGTCTCTACAGCAGGGACAATGATGCAGAAAGAGAAATGAAGGGGAAGCAAGACAGTTTTTCTGAGATTGGAACTGTGTAGGGAGAGATTAGGAAATGGCATAGCAGGGTGATAAAAATTCCAAGACTGATAGGAGAAGAGTTGAACCAGCTTCATTCTGTTTGGGCAAAGGACTGCATGCTGACAAGTGGAACGTGGATGAGCAGCTTCCCCCAGATGCTGGCTGTCTACAGCCTATCAGGAAGTGAGAGGTGGCACATGTGGAGCGGAGGGAGTCAGCGTGGGAGGAGAGACATGGGAGCCCCACCAAAGAGACAGGAACAGTTGGCCCAACTGCCAAAATAGTAAGGGAAAATTGAAGACAGTGAGAGGTAATGAGGAGGATACAATGAAAACCCCAATCAAAAGTTCAGAGCAGATGTTTGGGATTCAAGTAAAAGTAGTGCTCATGTGTGGGTGAGAAGGGGAAGCAGAGGTTCAAACATCACAGGAAAGAACAGTGAGTGGAGCAACTTTTAAGAAAATACTTCAGGTGAAGTGTTTCATTAGCATGATGTATTTGGACTTACTTGCTTACAAGGAAGGCTGCCATATTGTTTTGTTTTCTAAAGATATACCTAAAAGTAGAGTTCAGTATAGTTTTTCCAATCTGTATTTTGTATTGAACTTTTGTGCACTTCATACAAAATATCTTAAAACACCTTAGTCATCTTTATACCCCCTCCCTCATCTGCACCCTTCAAAGCCTCCCCCATCCCCCGAACTTCATGCATTTTGTCATATTTGTTAAGGCCTAGAGAGGGCATAGATCCTAGAGAAAAATCCTACCTCTGTCATATCCCTACACAAATGTATTTTCTTACTGTATACATGTATACAATTCATCATTCATCAAAGAAGCTTCTGTTTGCAACCAACGGAGACTATTACGGAGTTCTTTAGTTGGTCACATACAGAGACTATATGTCTAAGAGATGCCCAGCCCTAAATGACATATCTACAGTGGAACCTCTATACCTAAGGTTCACAGAACATGGTGGAATGGGGGTAGAGAGAATACTAATGCATCTTTCCACTCTTACCAGAGAAGCTTATTCATGCAACAAAGTACAAGCACAAAGAAGGCCGCAAGGGGCCAAAGTGTAGAGAATAAGAGGCTGCAGAGAGTGTGTCCCTGGAGAGGACCCCTCTATTAAATTTCTGCCACCCAAGGCTCAGGGACTATTGCAGAAGAGGGAATGGAAGAGCCGAGGTGGTGCATGATTATGAGGAAAGTCTTCTAGGCCTCTGGGAACTTGCTCATATGAATTTACAGCAACAACATACTTCTTAAACATTTTTTTTCTTTTTTTGAAACAGGGTCTCCCTGTAGTCCCAACTGGCCTGGAACTTGCTATGTAGACCAGACTAGCCTCGATCTCACAGAAATCTACCTGCTGCTGCCTCCTGAGTGCTGGGATTAAAGGGAATGGTGTGCACCACCACACCTGGAATTGAGTTTGGTATTTTTTTTATTGTTTTTGCAGTTGTTTATTTCTGTGTGTATCTGTGTATGCATACAGATGTCATAAAGCACATATGGAGGTCAGAGGGCAACTTGCAGGTGTTGTTTCTCTCCTTTCATCACATGAGCTTCATAGAGAAGCACCTTTACCCACTGAGTCATTTCACTAGCCCCTGATGTACCTTTTTACTGTAAGAGAAATTATATATATATAAGCTTTAAAAAATGAGCGGGTGGGGATTGGATTTTCTTGGTTTTAAAAGAAAGAAATGTTATAAAGGAGTAGAAATCTATAATAAATAGAAAAGTAGAAATAAACATTTAATAGAAGAGTGCACATTATTTCACCAACCTGTATTTGAAAATAAGGAAGACCAGAGAACCAGACGGTCACTTGTCTATTCATAGTCTGAGATTTCTACCTGTACGTAGATTTGTTCTGGTCTTAAGCCTTTGTATTTTGACTTGTTAGTGCTTGAAGTCTAAAATATATTTTTTTCTAGAGTTGGATAGGGTTTTGAGTTTGAGTCATGGCTCTATTTTATTTGCTTGTCAATTAGGTATAATGCCATCCTTTTTACAAAGTTCTTGCTGAGATTAAGTGAAATGAGTTGGGAAGTGCCTTGGAAAGTACTTGAAAATTAATAGAGGTTTAATACTAGTTACTTCTGCTTTTGTAGAAATAGAACTGAGGCCAGGTATGGTGGTGCATGCCTTTAGTCCCAGCACTCAGGAGGCAGAGGCAGGCAGATCTTTGTGAGTTCGAGGCCAGCCCGGTCTACATAGTGAGTTCCAGGACAGCTGGGGCTACTGGGAGACCCTGTGTCAAAAAGACAAAAAATAAAATCAATAAAATAGAACTGATAATTGGCAGTCACAAATATATGATAGTACTAAACCCAAGTATGGGTAAGGCCTTTGTAGTTGAGGTTGAAAACTTTATTGCTTCATATGTACATGGATTACATATCTCCATTAAGAAATGATAATTGGATAAAAAGTTAGAAAATGCTTATGGTATTCAGGTAAATTAGATGAAAAAAATTGAAAGAGAAAATATAAAGTATTTTTCAGAGGCTGGAGAGACGGCTCAGTAGTTAAGAGCATATATTGCTCTTCTCAAAGACTTAAATTTGGTTCCTAGGACTCATGTCAAGTGGCTCATAACTGTACAACTCCCTGTAACTACAGTGCTCCAGGGGATCTGACATCTTCTGATACTCTTGTGAGTACACACACACACACACACACACACACACACACACATGCACACACACTTAAAATAACTTAAATATTTTTCAAGAATCCTTTTTCAGTAGACAGACTCCCCAAAGATATTTACATTCTAATCCCTGGAATCTTTGAATATATTAATTTATATGGTATAATGACAAGGGAAGCCTCTGAAATGAAGATCATCCTGGATTGCCTCTGTGGGCCCATATAACCACACGTTCTTAAAGTTGGACAACTTTTAAGACTGACCCAGGCAAAGAGGCATTGTGGCAGAAAAATGGTCAGGGAGATATAATATTTCTGGTTTTAAAAACAGAAGGAGGGATGAGAGACAGCTCAGCAGCTTAGAGTACTGGCTGCTCTTGCAGAGGACCTGGGTCCAACTCCAAGCACCCACATGGCAGCTAACAACTATGCATAACTCCATTTCCAAGGGATCCGACACCCTCTTCTGAACTTCACAGACATTGCACAACATGGGTCACTTACATACATGCAGGAAATACACTCATACACACACACACACACACACACACGCACACACACACACACACGCACACACAAAGAAACAGAAAAAGGAACTATGAGCCAAGTAATGTTTTCTTGAAGCCCCCCAAAAAGGAGCATAACCCCAATGACACCTTGATTTCCTCCCATTTTTTTTTTGATTGACTTTGGTTGTACAAAATTATAAAACAGTAAAGCTGTGTTGTTTAAAGCCACTAAGTATAATAATTTGTTTTCGTAGCTATAGATGTAGCAAACCACATTTCTTCTACTCCTGAAAGACTGATGCTCTCATGGCCATGATTTGGTGGATAGAGTAATCTTGGAAAGATTCAGAGTTTAATCAAACCCCAGCCGACTATATCAGCTTCAGTGTTCTGAATAATGGCTGACTTGTTAGTGAGATTGCTACCCTTGTCCTCAGATGCTTGTTGAGAAAGGTAATCTCTATATATCTTATGTTAAGTCTTCCTATCAGAGCCCTTTTGAAATCATGTTATATAGTAGGATTCCTTTAGTGTACCCAACAACCAATTTACTTTCTCATGATTGTATTGTTTTGACTCACAGGTGAACCCCTTACAGTCATGTTTCTACAGTAGAATCCACTGCCCACTAGCTCAACGTTGATTTGAACTGACCAAGATACTTTTCTCAGTCTGGGCCAGTCAGAATCTAAATGCCTAGTCTAGGAGTTTAAATTGGGTCAAGGGAGAGGTTAGTTGTAGTCTTTGATGTGGCTTAAATGTAAATGATGTAAACTGAGGGGGCTGTTAGTTTGACTGTGGGTTTTGAGATATAACTGTCACATCTGTAGGAGAGGAACCTGAGGCAAATGTACAGAGCAGAAACCGAGTCTGAGAGAGAACCAAGAGGGTAATAAATAGCCTTGTTGGTTTTTCAGTCAACATTTTTTTTATCCTTATCAGAGCCAAGATACATCCCTGACCCAGATTCCACAAGATTCCATTGTCTCATTATAAAATGCATTTTTTATTTAAACACTGCAGAGAGGGTTTCTGTTACTCATAAACAAAAGAGCCTTGACCAAGATACCAGCTGTGATGGAGATGAATCAGACGGAGGTAAGGAGATGCTATTAATTCCATCTTGGGTCCTCATTCGTGCTCACTCCAAGGAGACTCACAGAAATTCTCATCAGTTTAATTATTCAATAGGCCAAGGGCATCTCATATTTCTGTGACTGAAGCTGGAGCTCATGGCAGGTCCTGCCTTTGTAGAGGTTGGGACTTCTGGCCATAGAATGCTTTATTAGGCTCTGGCCAAAGGCATCTCATTTTCACATTGAAAATTAATGTTGGCAAATGAGTAGTTTTGAATCAGAATTTTGTAATTCTGGCTGGCTTTTCTGCATCAAGCCTAAGCATGCAAACACAGCAACCCAGAGACCCAGTCCTGGTGTTTTTCTGCAGTTGCTTAATGTTGAAAATCTGCTTGCTGGGGATTCTCTTAGGTGAGAACGTGAAGCCATTTGGTAGGGTTTTTTGTTTGTTTGTTTGCTTGTTTGTTTGTTCTTTGTTTTTTGTTTTTTGTTAATTATCACAACTTACATGATTTAAAAAGCAATCATAAAAATCATCTTATTTAACTCTTTAGTTATACAGACAAAAAATTGCATCTAGAATGGCTAAGTGACTGACTTTATGTTCTTTGATTGAATCTCTATGTAGAATTAGCAAGCTATGGAAATTTAGAAATTGTATTATAAGATTAAAAACATCAAAATCTTTGGACTGAAATGTTTTTTTATTAATATAAAGGAATTTTATAAGGCATAAAATATTGTTATCTTTTCTTAATTGAAATTCTTTCTATAAATACACGCATGCCCAGCCAAATACAATGTGTTTAATGGACTCGATGCTAAGAGAAAGTTAACTCTGAAGTTAAAGTATTCACCCATTCATTCAGTTCCCATCCATTCTTCCCTCCCCACTTCTTTCTTTTTTCTCTCATGTCTCACAACTTCTGAAAACTGGATATGAAATAGTATGTAATATGCCCTCAGGAAGTCCTCTTTTCTTGGAGACTCTGTATACATGGTTCTATATTTGATGTGGAAGAAATAGAAAATAAATGTGTAAACAAATATATGAGATAGCTTTGTATAACAATAAAGAAAATAACAGTGATGGACTGGGGTAACAAAGTATGATTTCTTAAGGGGAGGGAAACATTTGCTTTTTTCATCTATCACCTGTTCTCTACCATCTTCACTTGTATAAGACCCCTATTTTCTCTGAGAAAACAGAGGCTAAGTCATTGTCCTGATCATAGAGTTTATAATTTTAAATCTATTTTTTTTCTGTTACATCCATTGATATCTCAAAGGGGAATTAGAATAGGAACTTTCTCAAATTCAGCTACAAGACAGAGTCTGCTTCCCGCCTGCTCTCGCTGCTGCCGGTCTGCAGGAGTGTTCTCATCCAGGGTGGAGCTATACTTCTCACAGAGTAGGAATCCAAATCTGGCCTTACTGTTACTGCAGGGGCTTGGAAACATCAGAGTGGGATACAGAACACTCAGATTTTGAGGGGTGGCGAGATGAAGGAGAAACTTCAGTTTTGATAAGGCTGTATGTCTGTCCTTTGAACTTAGAGCGCATCTTATGTTTTCATATGGGTTATGCCATAGTAATGCTTCATAACAAAACATTCCACAAAGTTGGGTATGTAGCTCGGTGCTAGAGTGCTTGCCTAATTTGTGCAGTGCCCAGCACCAAGAGCAAAACGAAGCAAAACAAAGAACAAACAAACAAAAAACCAAAGAGGAAAGAAAAGATTCCACAAATTAGTTTAAAACAGTAAGCATTTATTTAGTCTGTAGTTGGAAGTTTAGGCTGGGCATAGACAGGTTGTTCAGGTCCTGGCTGTGCTCACCCATATGTCTGGTGTTGGGTTTTCAGTTGGTTTCAGATTGCTCCTACTGTAGTTCCTGAGGCTCCTCAACTTTTCTCATCTCACGCAGTGGATCATCCCATGGGTATTCTCCTAATAACTGTACGGGGAAAAGCACACAAGAGCAATAATGTGTGCACATGGGTTTTCAGGCAAAGCATCTTTCTGGTCAAACAAGTCTCATGACCAAATCTGGAGTTGGTGTGGAAGGGACAGAGTCACATGGCAAAGGACAGGGGTTAAAGGAAGAGAGGCAAAGAACTGGGACAATTCATGCCATCAGCTTCATAACTTATCCAGGGTGAAATCTTACAGGTTACTTGTTTACCAAATTGTCTGGGCATAAATTGAAGGATCTCAAGGAAGCATGGGAGTAGGGGGAACCAGGAAGTTCAGAGCACAGACAAAGAACTTGTCCAGGTGAGCACTGGCAATGTCTGAATGTGGGGTGACTGAGAACCTGGGAAGTGGAGTGGTGGGAGATGCTACCCATGGTAGAAAGCTTTTGCTATGAGTGTAGAAGTGTAAGGAAGATAGAGGAGACAAAGTTGACTCTGGAATAGGTGACCTGAAGAGTGGTAGAAACTAAAACAGGTAATCCACCATGCTTTGTAGATGAGGGTCTGGAAACTATTTGTTAAAGATAAGCTTGCTGAAGTGAATAGGTCAGGTATAATGGGATGCAGAGCAACCAGAAAGCAACTTGTTGGGATGGATGATTGTTTAATCAGAGCTGTAAGGATGGTCAGAGGAATGGAGTAATAGCTGAGTGCTGGAGGTTTGGAGAAGCTACTAGCTTTGGGACCTTGAAACTCCTGCACAATAATTTGGACTGTGTTGGAGCATTGGGGGGTTCCCAGGAGTCTGTGAAGTATGGATATACCTTACTGGATGACCTTCCCTGACTCTGATGCTCTCAATACTGGATCTCCAACAAGAGCATACATGGTGGAGACTCCCTACTTTTCCCCTGGAAGGTAGGAACATTTTGTTGCATGAAGACCACCACTCTTTCAAAAGACCTTTAGTGTTAGTTATCCTCTCCCTACTCCCGCTTCTGGCCTGCCCTCCTATTCCCCACCGCAGTCAGCCCTTCTTACTCCGTTACTCCCTTTGCTCCTTTATATCGCTGCACTATCTCTCCTCCCATGAAGCACCCCCTCCATGGCCCCTTACTAGTTTCCTAACCTCTATGGATTTTTCCAATTGACATACATATATCTAAAGATTCAAAGTTAGTATTCATTTATAAGAGAGAACATTTGATGTTTGTCTTTTGGGTCCAGGTTACCTCACTCAGGGTGATTATTTCCAGTTCCATCTATTTACCTTTCCAGCATTAAAAAAAAATTTTTTTTGCATCCTTGCTCTTCTGACTGGGGTAGGTGAAATCTCAAGGTACTTTTATTTTGCCTTTCCCTAGTGGATAAAGATGTGGAACACTTAAAAAAATAGTTCTCAGCCATTTGTGTTTCATCTTTTGAGAACTTTCTGTTTAGTTTCTTGCCCCATTTTCTAATTTTTTTATGTTTTCCTTTTTTAGTTCTTTGTATATTCTAGATATTAACCCTATTTCAGAGGTATAGCTGGTAAAGTTTTTTCCCCATTCTGTAAGTTGAAAAATCATATGAAACCCATCATTACAGAAGCTTCTTAAAGTATATACATACGTACAATATAAAATGTTTAAATGGAGTCACCCTATAATGAGGATTGGGAGGGGGCAACACAATGCCTCTATCAGACACTATAGGCTAGCAAATAACACCCAATGCCAGGGATGGACTCTTTCTTTAGAAACTTTTGACCAGGGTCCCATTGACCCTCATACAATATTGGCTATTGCCCTTGCTTTTAGTCATCTCTCAGAATTAGCATTAAACTGATTCCTAATAACTTATTGTTATGCCTGTAAATTGATATGTCTCTCAACTCTTGCCAGAGAAGCTTCTTGTCGCAGGAGGTGGTGGTTAACATACAGACCCATACTCAGTCTGTGTGCAGAGAGTAAGAGACTGCATCCTGAATGGGACACCTGTATCAAAACTCCATGCTCAAAGGCTCAGGGATCATTGTGAAAGAGGGAGTGGATGGCTACAAGGAAGCAATGTTTTCCAGATTGGGGGGCAGTTCATCTTATGAGTTCACAGCAATTGTGTCAGGATACATGAGCTCAAGTCAAACAAATTCCCAACATAGAGGAAGGGAGGTGGGTAAGAAGCCCCAACCCTAGCTGAAGAGCTATTGGCAACCAGTAGCTGCTGGGATAGGGGGAGTCAGTTTTCTTTAAGAGTGTGATGCTGGATACATTGACTGGGTCCAGGAGACAGATCCACACTGAAGAATATTTGCAGACACAAATTAGACTACGTACGCCTTAAAAAAGTAAAAATAGAGGACATGAAACTGGGCTCAAGCTACTAAGTGGGGATGTAGATAGAGGAAAGATCTGAAAATGATCAAAATACATTGTATGAAATTCTCAAAAATTTAATAAAAACATATTAAAAAAAAAGATTGTCAATCTCTGCTGCCCCATAGTTGTCAGGCCCGGCTGCAGGTTTGACAGTTGTGCTAGCTTCCCTTTTGTCCTGAGCCTCCAGTCTCATTTCACATTTCCATGCTCTATCTTTAAAAAAAGATCCTATTTAGTTCATCAAACAATTTCAAAACCTGGCAATCAGGATGAAGCCAAGCTTTCTAAAATTTTATGTTCTTTTACTTTTTTGCCCCCAATAAAAATCTGTTACATTCCCCAAAAGGAAACCATTTTGAATTTTTTTCTTTGATTGACCATTCTTGAATGCCCGAGTATCACCATTAAAACATTCAGAAAGATTTCTGGGATACAGCACTGAGCTTAAAATAGTTTGAAGCCTTCTGGGGCAGCCAGCTGATATGAAAAGTGATTTGTTAGCTGTGTTGTGGAAGAGTAGGTGTCATGTTAGACAAAGTTAATGAGTAACAACTGCCTCATAGCTTGAATGCAGCCAGGTCTGCCTACCTTAGTTTCTCCCTGTTCACAGTGACTCAGTGTTATAGGTAAAGTAGAAGTTATTAAATGCAGACACTATTTTTCCAAGTCTTAAATTTACCCAGTCTCTCTTTTTGTCTTTTATGTTTGTGAGGAGCTCCTGTCATTTCAAGTTAGTGTAGTCTCTGTGAAGAGCCAAGTTGTTTCCACAGTGTCAGGGAGACCAGAAAATAAAACCTGGATAGCAAAACCAGACCTTTGTGTGCTGGACTGTGGAAAATCTGAAGCCACATTTCCAGCTCCTTCCTGTAGTGGACTTCTGCTGGGCTTTGGTGAAGAGGCTGTTGGATGCTGGATGCATTTCTCTTCTTGCCAACCTAATGTCTAGCAGTGATTACATGAATAATCACCTGTCATGAGATAACTGTGGGTCTATGCCAGTATTTCACAAAGTATGGTCTATGGACTTCTGGCATAAGGCATTCTTATATAAAAATCACTGGGCCTGAGTCAGTGGAGTGTACGTCTTAAAAAATTGGGCATCCCAGGACATCTCATATTCCCAGATGAGTAAGACTATACTCTCCTTTGGATGCAAATTTCCCCCTCTCTCCCTCCCTTCCTCCCTCCCTGCCTGTTTCCCTCCCCCTTTTTTCCTTTCTTCTTTCCAAGGTCCCTTCTGGCCTGATAGTCAGGCCAGCCTCAAATTTGCTATGTAGCCAAAGATGATGACCTTGAACTTCTAATCTTTCTGCCTCTACCATCTGAATACTGAGAACACATGTGCATGCTATACCTACAGTTTTATGTGGTGCTGTGAGTTGAATACAGGGCTTCAGGAATGCTAGGCAAGCACTCTACCAACTGAGCTATACTCCAAGCCTCTGCATTTATTTCTGTTATTTTTATGTGTCAGATGAACTACAACAGATATTTAAAAATATGACCCTTTTGTGACAATGTAAAATAATCAAAGCCAGCTTCTGATTTCAAGAACATTATCTCATGATCATCATTTATTTTGTCTTTGTTTATGTTAGCAGAATGTGGCAGAGATGGCTGGGTACCACTTGTAATTCATGCTCTGCTTTTCAGAGAGAGAGAGAGAGAGAGAGAGAGAGAGAGAGAGAGCAGTTGTTGGTATGAAGTGACTGTGTAGCCAGGGGCCAGGGCTTATGGCCTTCTCGCATTTAGGATCGTGTCCATTTCTTCCCTGTTCTTCCTGAGAATAGAGGATGTTCAAGATATGGCTGAATGTAGCCTGGGTTCCTGAATAACCATGTGTCCAGAGTATCTACTTTGAACTTTTATCAGAGTGAGAAGCAAGTGCTTGAGATGTGTCAGTGGTGTTTGTTGCTGCATGTAACTCTTGAGGCTTGGGGTTATAGTGTAGGTAGTTCTGGAATGGAATTATGACCTTTCCCTGCTTAAATAAAAAAAGTGAATATGGTTTACACATACTTAGTGCTCTTTTGGTGAAAAGTAGGAAATCATCTCACTGGAAAGAGGTTTTCAGAATTTAGGAGGTGAGTCCAACATCCCAGTTCTGCCATTGCACTGTGCAATTTTAGATAAATCATGCAATTGCTCTGAACCTCAGCTTCTCTTGTCTAGTGAGAACAATACTGTATTATTTGTCTCTCAAGGTATGTGGAGATCAACCTTGTGGATTTCTCACAAAATCACTGCAAATTGACAATCTCTAGAACACAAATTAAAGCACTGACTTGCATCTTTTTCTGTGACGGTGGGAATACACAGTGCTTCTCGCTTCAACACTTTCAGTAGTTTCCTGAATCTGTTTGTTTTCTGGAAGATGTGGGGATTGTGGGGATAATAAAGCTTACTTGGATCCCTTTAATCATAGAAATGTGATAATGCCTATGAAGGTGTCTAACCTCCGACCCAGCATATTGACCCCCTCCCTGCATAGTGATATGCTTGATGGAGTTGATTCTGGGAGAGCTGATGATGAGTGTTGACAGATATGAGTGGAACTCTCCCATGGCTTACATGTTACTTACATTGATTGACAAGTGGGTGATTGTCACTGTCTTCTTCATTCTGTTGTCCCCAGAGCTTGGTTATGTCCCCAGAGCAACAGGAAAGATGGCCGGCCACAGAGGAGCTGTAGGTCTGTATATGAAACTGTCTCCTTCCACGTCTCCTACAAAGATAGAAACTCTAGACACTGTGAAATGGCATAGAACTTCCTGGAGCTTCTTGCCAGCAAAAGATATGACATTCAGGCACCTGGCATCCCACAGACCTTCTCACCTGTCAACACGCCCCTTGGCTTACTTCATCTTCTTGCTCCCGCTTCAACTCAGGCCTAGTCTGTATCAGATTCCTTTAATTGGGTTGTCCTTGAACTAATTTACTCGATTAGAAAGTCAGAATAAAAAACTTTGCGGGCAATAAGGCTTTACAGAGGCAATAACTCAGTTAGTTCATCTGCCTACTGCACTGACATTTGAGTGTTTCCATCTTAGTGCTTTTGTTTGCTCATTATTGGTTTTCATTGTCTCCCTGGAGCCACTTATCCTTTCCAATGTCATGGGGCATTTATTGCCCATACTTTGCTGCTGAGATGATGGGGCAGCCTGGGTGTTTGTTAATGTATGCATTAGTAAATATATGTATGTTAATAACTATATATTAATAAATATGTTAATACTATCAACAAATATAATTTATTCTATCAATTATGCATTTTTCCAATCAGAAAACAGAATTTAGCTAATTTAATTCTCTTAATAAATTGTTGAGATATCCTTAGTACTTTTCTTGTACTTGTGAATGTATTAAATCTGAGCAACTATAAAATTAGATAGAAAGGTTGCAACATTGTTCAAAGTCAGAATGCTACATAGTGATAATGATGGGATTTGAATCCTGGTCTCTTCTAGTCCAAAGCTTTTCCTAGCAGGGATGACTAAGGAGGAGATCCATAATGCAGGGCAAGGAGGTGAGCTGAGGCAGGACTTTTGTGGACGGCCTCTCTGAGAAGGTCACACTTGAGCAGTCCTAATGGAAGCAAAGCCTGCAGGTGTGAGATAAGATAGGCGATAGCCCATGCAAACCCTAGGGCAGAAGCTGGCTTAGTGTCTTAAGAAAACTTCAGAGTGTGCTTGGTGGAGCAGGTGCAAGGAGGGTGATCTGCGGAGATCTGAAAGTTCAAAAGAGACTTGCAGGCCTGGGTGAAGACTTTAGAATTTATTCTGAGGAGGGTAGAAGCAATTAGACAACTTTTCTGCAGGCAAAGATAAGATCTGACAACATCTAGGAAGGATAACTGTGGACTTTGCGGGTAGTGTACAATCCAGGAGGCAAGTGTGTAACCTGGGAATGCTATTCGAGTCAACTGCATTTATCCATGTATGACGAGAAGCTAATGTGAGCCAATGTGAACCGTCTCAATAATGGGCATGCAATGCTGCATTCTTTCATTTTCTGCTCTTTCTTTGGATCTATTATTTCAAGTCTTTATAATTCCCTTTGCAGTTATTAAACTCCTGTGCTCAAAATACTGTGCAAATTGTCATCTGTATCTTTATCAAGTCCTTTCCTACAACTTGGACTTTTTTCTTACCAAAACCAAATTACACAATGCTTCACTTATCTCAACAGAACTAGAGAGGAATCAATGGCTTTGGTTTTCTGATAGTACAGACCTTGCTGAAGATCTGAAACAAATGAACTAGCGTTAGAGTGATAGCAGACCAGCCTGCCAACAGCAACTTTTCTCAATGACAGCAAGCCATTGCTGGAAGTGATGAGTACCGAGGCCTGAGTTTGTAATCAGCTTCAAGCTTGGACTCTTTTCCATTTGGATAGTACTTGCTCTCTTGTAGCTGAAGTGGGTGATTGGATTGGGACTATTATCCATCAGATGCCACTAAGAGCTATTAATATAGGTAGAATAATTGAGCAACCAGGCTTGGTGGAAAGTTTAAGCACTTTACACATCATTGTAAATTGTTTTCCAAGTTATACTGGCCTCAGCAACGAATACATTCAGATCAAAAAAAAAAAAAAAAAAGGATACTTCCTGAGTACTTAACCATAAAAGTAAATGAGATTTCTTTAGACTGCTCTGTTAACACTGGAACCATCCACACGTGGAAATTATTGCCTACCCCGTGTGTTTAAATGGTGGTAGATATTGTGGTGTCAGTTCTGTGGTCTGGTAGCATACTGTGTACTTCAGTGCACATGAGTGATTCCTCTAGTACCTTTCAGCACCATCTGGGGGAAGATACGATAAAGACAAGCATTTTCTAAATACCATTGCTAAAATTTTGCCTCTGCTATGATTTTAATATTCTTTGATTTTCAAAGCTGGATTATATTCGTATGCAATTACCCTCACATTGTTGAGGGGCAGTTGGTGGAATCATATAGCATTGAAGACTGAATCTTAGGTACATCTGGGAAAACTCTGAAGCATGTCAATTGCCTTTGCTCAAGTGATTTCTCCATCTGGATGGAAATTTCTAGCAAAGCCTGTCTAAATTCTTCTTGCTACTCAAGGTCATACTCAAGTCTTGCCCTCTTTAAGAAGGGACACTAGAATGATGTCATGTGTATAATCACTTTCCTGTTTCAGAATTGGGACAAGATTGCACAGGCATTTTCTTCATACCTATTATGTGGCACTGCCACATGACTCATCTAATCCTTATACGACTATTCTGGGAGGTAAGTCTTAATGGGAAATGAACTGATGCATGTGTGCTCACAGAGATAAAAGGCACAGGAACAGAAGAGTCAGGATGTGAATTCAGGTTGATTTGACATTAAAACTTTTTATCACACCATGTGACTTCGCAGAGCTCTCAGTATACTCAGAGGAGGATACATGCACCGTTGACTACATCCTTGGATACCATTGCCTAGTATTTGCAATTATTTCATGTAGGGATTCTCTGACAGTGTTTTGGTCATCCTAAGAGCAGCTCTGGGAAATTACAAAAAAGATAATGTGTCTTCTGTCTTATCGTATTTTGATAAAGTTATAGACATTGAAAGAAATATATCCTTTAACTCATTGTAGGATACTGAGGTAACACAGGAGGAACTGGTGTCTTCTACCTTTTGAAGTTAGCATAAGGGTGAGTAGGAGCTGCAAAGAGTGTAGCGAGAAATATTTTAGTTCTGAAAGATGACCAGGTATTTCTTAGAAATCAGCAAGACTTAAGTCTGGGGAGGGTGCTTTAGGAAGAGGCTCAAAAGAAAAGACACCCCAGGGAACAGGAAGGCATTGGAGTTTAACCACAGCAAAATATGCTGCATAACAGGAAGTGGCTCAGGACAACTGGTACTCATCAAATAGCAAGTGGAGGGGGCTAGCCAGAAGAGGCTGAGGAGAAAGATGGGCAGTGAGCAGGATATGCTTGTGGATTGCTGTTTGTTTTAATGCTGTTTGAATTGAATTCATTGTCTCATACCACCAAAACTTGTAACCAAAACAAAGTGCTTTAAGATTATATATGTCAGAGAAATTATTTCACAAGTATTTGAATAGAGGAGGGAAGATAGTTGGGTATCTACTGTAATTATCTCCACAGAAAAGGATGAGGGCCTGAATTGGGTGGGGCTAGTGGGAAGGGCAGGCTATCCATGGAACCAAACCTTCGTTGTTATTCTCCTGTCTACCGGCCCCGAATGGTTCTTGTCAGAAGGATTCATCTCCTGCTTTCTGCTGGTATAACGGCTTAGTCCCAAGCACATGAATTCTCTTTTATTTCTCTGCACTGCTGAGTCTGTTGGCTATAAAATGCTGGAAGCACCTGAGTGGGAATGACTGCAGAGCGTGTGCCTCTTTCTGCATTTGAACTGTTCTCACGCAGGGAGTGCAGTGTCATCTTGTTTTCTGTAGCGTCTGCATGCGGGCAGAATTACCATTGCCATTAGTGGGCACTGGAAGCAGTGATTCACAGATGGAAATACCTTCAGGATTTGTGAGAAAAGTAGGAGGAAAAATCAGAATAATTATCCAAAGATTTCTTTCTAGCAGGACTCTGGCTACTTAAGTGAAACTGAAAGATATTAGCAAGTGTTAAAACGATTTAAATGTTTTCAGTTCTGAACTGTGTGTCCTTGAAGCCTACAGTATTTGTGTGGGTATCTGCACTGCTGTGAATCTGTGCTGACAGGTGTAAACTTACACTAATAAATTAATAACACAAGAAAGAAGAACAAATCCCAGCTCCTCGGATGCTGGATTAGCTATAGAACTAATGGTACCAAGAAAGCACAGATCAAATGGCTTCTGATTGATTTTCCCTCTTGGTTAAACTAAACTGTGTGCAGATGAAATTTGTAATGCTTGGTGCTTTTCTGTTTTTTCACTTACTAAATTTATTCGTCATAGTTCTCTACCATTTCTCTATCTAGAGGTCTGCTTTAAAGGTGAAATAAAAAGCTAAGCAAATATACAGTATCTCTCATGAGGTCTGCATCTGGATTTTCTCTTCTCTGTGCACTTCAAATCTCAGTGGTATTTCTCTTTCAGTTTCTAGGGTTCTCCTGGAAAACTGGGATGCTTAATAAGTGAAAACTTTTATTTCGGGTCTGCCATAATGTATCTTTTGACTCTCCTTGAAAGAAAAAATTATATATTGTTGTTCATTCTTGATCATCTTCAATTAATAGAAAAATATTTAGGCATCTGGTAGAGGTCGTTTAATATATCCTGAATGAAAGACAATGTCTACCCATCTGGGAGAGGGAGTCATTATTTTAGGTATGAGATTTAGTGAAAGAGGAAGATATTGATAAGTTAAAATGTCATCAATCATTGAGAAATTGGGGAAAGCTCCTTATATAATGAATGATATGTTGGCCTACATATTTTGAGTTAGCTAAAAACAGCACCTTAAACAAAGCCATTTCTATGTGGCTCTTAAAGGATGATTGGCTTAAATTATGAATCAGGTAGAATTATTGTTTGAAAACCATTTGACAATATATATATTTTGAAGAATAAGTTTTTATGTACTTCTTTCCTAAAAGAAAGGTTTCCCATAGAACCTTAATTGTCTATACAGACAACTATACCGTGATGGTTCCCACACACATTTCCCAGGTTGAATTGGCATTTCTACTTGTAGGCTCTGGAGGTCAGGGAGCCAACACTTCCTGTTCATCCCTTTGATCTCCTGGGAAGCTCTGTCTCTTCAGATTGGACCAGAATCTTCTCCCGCTCCTTCTACTCCTTGGGTAGCCTGCCTGCCTTAGTTCTCCACGCCCTTTTGTGTACACATTTATTTTATTATAACAAAGTAACTTGTAAAATGCTAACATTTAAATTTGAACATCATCTTTTCCAATGAAAACAAAAAATTAAAATAAAATTATAATAGTTAATGCTAACTTTAAATAAAACCCTACAGGTTCTGCCAACTTTCCTATTGAGTGGCAAGGCTCTGTGATGGTGTGAATGAGAACGTTTCCCATAGGTTCCAAATATTTGGACATTTTATCCCCAGGTGGTGGTGCTGTTTTGGGAGATCTTAGAAGGTGTGGTCATGCTGGAGGAAGCAAGTTGCTGGGGGTGGGCTTACAGAGTTCTTAAACCTTGTTGTATCTCCAGTTGCTCTCTGCTTCCTGTGCCTGCTTGAAGATGTGGGCATCTGCTTTCTGTTCCTTCTCCTGTCAGCTTTTGCCAGCATGCTTCCTGGCCATGACTGACCTGATTCCCTTGGAATCATAAGCTCAAATAAACTCTTCCTTTTATAAGTTCCTTTGGTCATGGTGTTTTTCACAGCAATAAAAAAGTAACTAATACAGGTTCCTATCATCAATAGGGAGAATTGTATTTTAAGTGTCATCTTAAACTGCAAAGATGTCTCTTAACCATCACAATTGAACATATCATAGAGAAGACATGTTGTCAAAATGTCTATTTACCCATCTAAACATCCCAAACTCACCTTTGCTGGTCTTCTGTTTCTCTCTTTTAATTTTTTTCTTTTTATTATGAGTAAGATACTAGACAGGTAGATGTTGGCAAATATTACCTGTCCATATTCATTTAGAGACACAGTGTAATGTATGAGAGAGGAAAGGAGGAAGGAGGGGCAAAGCTAGAATTCTATGCAGCACTACACAGGGGCCCAGCACCTCCAGTTTAGCAGAGCCAAGGAAGCAGGGTTTTTTTCCTTTTCCCAAAGAACATGGTGGAAGTGTTGCTTTGTTACTCTGCCATAATAAATTATGACACAAATACTGGCTTAAGGTAACACCCGCAGCTCTGCAGGTCAGGTGTCTTCCTATGGCCTTTGCTTATATGGATTCCCAGGTTAGAATCTCACAAGACAAAATTAAGGCATCTGCCAAGGTGTGATTTTTTAGAAAGCATCTGGGAAAGAATTTTCAGGCTTATTCAGAGTCAGCAAAATCTAGGTCCATGTCCTTCTAACTCAAATCTCTTGGACTGCTGCTCCCTTTTGCTACCATCTGGAAGCAGACTGCTTTTAAGGGTTCACATTGGGCCTACTCAGATAGTCTAGAGCAATGTTATCTTAAAGTCAACTAACTGGCAATATTCATTACATCTGCAGAATCCCCTTTATCATGTAAGAAAACATACACATGTTTAGGGGGACTAGGGTTGGCATTTCTTTAAAGAGGCCGTCTTAAAAGTCTGCCCACTCATCTGAAGATTTTTGAAAACTTTGCCAAATGGTGCTGGTTAGTCTTCTGTAGACTATAGCTAAAGCTCACAGTCCGTTAACAAAATACTAACTTTGCATAATGTCCTGATTAAATTCCTTTTAGGTCTATGGTGAAGAGGAGTTTCTGGAATCAAGACACTGCATTTAGCAAACATCAAAAGAAACTACTTAGCCAACAATAAGAGGACTAAAGGTCAGGACATGTTTATGTGACATGAGAATTTGCCCATGCACAGGAAGCATTGACTTGTCCCATAGCCACTCAGCTATGTCACTGGACTGATGACACCCTGTGTCATATAAATGTGCTTGAAAATACTATAGCATAGTCCTACCTTGAATAAAACCATAAAGGTGCATTATTGTCAAATCAAGCTGTAGAATGACAGAGTGGAAATTACTGTTCTTGGCTACATCTTTCTTTTTCTTTTGCAGGCTAGGGAAGATTTTCAGGAAAAATTCAATCACAAGGGACCAGTGATGAATATTTGCCATTCCCAACTTCTAGGTGATAGTCAGGAAACATTGTTTTTAGTAGCTAATTTAATAAAGAGTTTAAAAATACAGGCCGGCGAGATGGCATAGCAGGTAAAGTCACTTGCTGCCAAGGCTGAGGACCTGAGTTCCATCTCTGAGACCCACTAATGAAGGACAGAACTGACTCCTGAAAGTTGTTCTCTGGTTTCCAAATGTCCCCCTCCACTAAATATAAAAAAAGGTAATTTCATAATTTAAAAATTGCAACAAATTTAATTAAATGGGAAGTGAAGATCAAACACTCGAAATCACTGGCTCAATACTAAAGTAACTAAATAGGAAAGGTGGTGAAGGTGTGGTTTATGAGCACCCTGCCATCATGATGCTGTGAGAAACCCATTGCAGACAAAGGTGATGCTGAGGAATTGATGGACTAGAAGAACATGTAGACTGACTTTCATACTGAAGAATAAAGGAGCATTAGTCCATTAGTTTTTAAAAATGTGACTACATATTACTTTCCCCAAAAGGTGTTTTTTCAGTTTATATGTCTTACAACTGATAGAAACAGAACTGAAGAAGTTAGGAGCAATAGCCACACACCAGAAGTGCCCTAGGACATTTTCCTAAGTATCTCTTTTACATTTTATATAAAACAATGTTATACTGTTTCATATGTTCTACCTATTATCTGATTTCTGGCTTCTTATTTGTTTTTAGAGTATTGTTTTCATGGAAGAAAAGCATACAATTGCGTGGAACGAAAATGGGTTTTTATAGTAGGAAAGAGGACACTAATTCTGGTCATTAAAATTTTAAAATAATCAGTACGCAATATAATATGGATGATGGGCTATAACCTGAGAAGGGATTTCTTTATGTAATTCTTATTGACATTGCCTGATATGACGCTGACGAGAGGCATTCTCCTGCCTCTACCATAAGGAATTATGGAATTTGCACTGTCTTCCCTCAAGAGACCACTTGTTAGGGCAGAGGTGGTTGGTGCTTTAGTTTAATTCACTGAGCTTTTTTGTAGGGCACTGTGAAAGGACTCTTTTGATTTCATTCTGTATCAACTGTATTCTTGAATTGGGAAATCAAATTTTAGCATGAGCTTGCAAATAGCCCCAGCGCTGCACTACTAATTCATATTCTTGCAGCCTTCCCTGAAGCAGGAAGCAGAGACAAACTGTTGCCGTGAAGCTTGTTTCAAGAGCTCAGGAATCCTCTGTGGACCCCTTGATCATGCTTTTCAAAAAGGCTTTTGTCCTCTTCTCCTGTTTCCTGCAAAGGGGTTGTGTTCAACATGCAGGGACATCACGAGGCCAACCAGGATGTGTGGGTTCTTCTGGGACTAAGATCCCCAGAGCTGTGAAATCTGCCTTTCTAACAACTGCCCTTCTGCTTCCCACACCACCCCATTGTGAGGGTTCTTTTCATGCCTCTGTCTTGCAAAATTTTACTGGACAATAAATAAAAACTGTCTTCTTTTTTTTAAAGGGATGCATTCCCAGGTCGGTTGACATTTAAGTCTTTTGTGTAAAGGTCCAACAAATTCTCATTAGAATATTATCTTTGAGCTCTTTTGTTTATTTGAAGATCTTAATTGACTTAAAATTTCCTAATTACTAGGCACCAAAAATGTATCAATAAAATTACCTTTTACTTCAAGTATTTATATAGCTCAGTTTTTTCCTTTGAAAGGTAAAGGCCAGGGCTGGAGAGATGACTGAACAGTTAAAAGCACTGGCTGTTCTTGCAGAGAACTTGGGTTTGAATCCCAGCACCCACATGGCAGCTAACAACCATTCATAACTCCAGTTCCAGGGGATCAGATGTTCTCTTCTGACCTCCACGGACAGTGCATGACACAGGTGCACTTACATACATGCAAGCAATACAGTCATACACATAAAATAAAAATAAATAAAATATTGAAAAGAAAGGTAGAGGCTAGAGATGAAATAGTAAGTAAATACAAATGAAATATTTGTGTTGATGTTGCTATTATTAATTTTAGACATGGATATAAGTTCAAAGTTAGCATATAGACTTAATTAACTTCAGTGAACTTGCAAATAAAAATCACATCATGTATTTCATTTTATTTGAGAAAGCTGAGAATGGCTGTTTTCCTTCAAAAATATCAGTTAAAGGAAGCTTTTCAAGTTCCCAACATTCTCATGAAATAGAACTGTCCTGTTTCATAGCAAACATGTAGAAAGAGAAAATAAAGTAGTTTTTAAAGGAGGCCAAAGGAAGTAAACTTGATCAGTCGTATTTCTGTTAATCTAGCAGACAAGAGATCACAAGATTTCTCTCTGAAAAGTACTAATCTTGGTCTCTATGCATGTTCACACTAGGGTATCAGTGCATGCTGAGAAAAACAGGGTGTTTAGGAAGGGATCTATGAAAGTAGAGGATAAACTGATAACACATTTTTGCTTCTTTAAGAAATTGTATTTTGCTATGCTTTTCAGTAAGTTCCAAGATTCAGGCTCAAATGATTGTCCTGCCCTAGCCTTGCATCTGCTGAAACCCCAGGCATGTGCCACCATGCCCAACAGAATCAACGTTCTTGAAGTGACTGTTTTTCTACTTGTTATGCTTGATGGTCTACTTATTTTGCATATAGTTACATATTTAAAATGCTATATATGTTTTCACTGTACACACACACGCACATATATCAATGTATAAAATGAAGCCAAGACTTCATTTTAAATTTATTTTTAAAATAAAACAAAGCTCAAATGAGGTTTCTAGTATATAGGGTAGCAAGGCTGTCATCTGAAGCAAGAGGTTTTAATGGCAAAGTTTGAAAATACTCATCTGCATAATGGGGAACTTCTAGTTTTTGAAAATAAGATATAAACTAATGTGTTCTTTCACAGTCTGAAAGCATAAACAGTATTAGGCTTCAGGGATTTAGAAATACTCTAGGTCTTGGGACTGAAGAAGTGGCTTAGCAGTTAAGAGTATTTGCTCCTCTTACAAATGACTTGAGTTCAGTTCCCAGCACTGAGGTATCTGACACCCTCTTCTGACCTCCATGGACACTCACATACACACACACACACACACACACACACACACACACACAAATAAAAAATAAAACTAAATCTTAGAAATACTGCATGTCTAGACTCATAGTAGGATGACCATATTCCATTTTCCCTTATTTGAGAATATAGAAACAAAAAAAATGAAGGCATTATTGAGTACCTTCCAGATAAAAGACAGAGCAACATATATCAATGTGGCCAGACAAGGCAGGATTCATAGTCAGAGGTTGGGCACACAACAGCCAAGCTTCAAGGGAACAAGAAAAGTCTAGCCAAATAGATGGAACATGTCCTCTAACATATTGTCATTGGCAAATAGGTACAAGTCAGATGCATCAGGCTAAAGAGAAGAGGTAATAATACTGGCATGTGAAGTAAATTAATGAAGTATATGGGAGAAAGCATTTGGAAAGCATCCCACAGGTCTGCTTGACAGTAAACAACCAAGTGTCCGAGAACTGGAGGAGCAACTGGCAAGAGAGCAGGACTTCTAGTCTAGAAGATTCCAGACCACACCATTAGCCTCAGAGGACCCTACAGGGATGTGGGATGGAGTCTGGGTGTGAGTCCCCGAAGCCTGATTACTCAACTGGGTTGAGGTGGTGCTGACAGCAAGTGTAACTTGATGCTAAGTCCCCAGGAATGATCTGAGCAGCTGGAGCTAACTACACTCTCTAAAAAGGAAATGATTCCCAAACTCAGAACAGGACAGAAGATGGATTTATGGCCTCCGGTAAGTTATACGAAAGTGACTTCTCTAAATGTTGTGCAGGTGTAGACATTACTTAACTTTCTGTTTATGTCTTAAATGAAAACACTACCTATTTGGTAGTGCATACATAAACACATTCAAACTGAATGCCAAGGTGTGTCTTAATATTTTAATCAATGTATGTATTACATAATTTGAATTTACAAGGGATTTTTGAAAACAAATCCAACCTTCAGCATGGCAGGAAATTAATATTTAGACAAGGAATACTAGTACATTTTGTTATGGCATATACTCAAATTCAGAATAAGACCACTCTATTTTTCAAACCATGCTAGGGATAAAAACCAAACCTAGTTGGAATGAGGATATTATTCTTAAAGTACGTTTATTAGAATCTTGGAATTGAGAGCGTCTCTGTAGAAAATGTGGGATGAAGTATAGTCTGTGGTGACTGATTGGAAGGAGGCCTTGTGCCTTGCCTTGTCCCAGGAAGAGGTGGAAACACTTAAGCAAAGACAGAAGGTCCAGTTGGGACAAGCTCTGGGAAGCAGCACTCAGTGACAAATCTTTTAAAAGCTCCACTCGTAAAAGTATTTGCTTACTTATGCTCGATTCAAGCTTTGTTGAGGAGTCAGAATCATGACACAAACCACTACTTTCTCTGTCCCATTCAGCTGCTGGTCTTGGGACTTCACATTCTGCTTGTCTAGAGTGTCTGCTTAGCCCATCCCTGGCAGTAGCTGTTTGGAACCTTGCCTCTGGCAGCTGATGGCTTCAAGTGTCCAGACCTGTCATGATGTTCTGCAGGAGAAGTTTCACCCTGTCACCACCTATTAGGCAGTCCCCAGCTGACTCACAAGCCAGTCTCTTGAGTTCTCTTCTCACAGAAGCCTTGAAACCACATGTCTTGGTAGGAATTGAGGAAAGAAACACATTCTTTCCAAGTTGTTCCTCTTCCCACTTGGCCCAATTCTTTTACTCATTATTGATCTATTTGATCTAGTTGGGTAAAATTTGCATAGTTTTGTCAAATTCATGGTCCTGGAAGGAACCATTGATTTGTTCAGAAGGACTCAGGAAAGTTGAGCAGCTGGGCCCTCTCTCCTCATAACCATTTTTGCCAAGGAATTAGATAAGCCAAGGGTTTATGAAAACTGGATGGAACCAGTGTGTCTCACCTGGGATCCAGCTCCAGTCCACATGCCAGCAGAAGAATATCATGCCCTGCCTCCAGGAGCTCCTCTTGCCCCAGGAGGGTGACAAGGCTGCATCCTTACTAGCCAACTAAGACAAATCTTCATCTTAGAATGAGGGAGTTATAGAGTCTTATTTCACCCAAATTTTTTCTTGCTGTGACTCCAATGATGACTTCAGATCCCTGATGTGATAGCTAGGTTTGAATCTTCTTAACAAATTTGATTAAACAATTCTCTCTCTTACTCTTCTGGGTACCCTCATCTTTCTCCCAGAATCAGGATTCAATATCTTTGTATATTGATCATTTATTTATAGCTACCCTGAATCGATTTTGTCTTATTTAGTAACCACATCCAACCTTCCTCCACTTGCAGAGTGAGATGCGTGACCCAATTATGTCTTTCCTGTTTCATAAGCCCTTGCGGTTGTTTCAAGACTGTGCGTGACCCAAGCAGGTTCTGTCAGGGCAGGAAGGAGACCACTTTTGTAGAGTCTGCTAAAACAACAAATACATGCTTAAGTTCCTTTAAGCGAGGCCTAAGAATCTGTATGGTCTAGAGCTTCAGCAACCACACGTGAGGAGTGGACAATGACCACGCTGAAAATGAAGTCGGAGAAGAAGGAAGAGTAGCGCCACGTAGAGGCAGACGAGTGGAGATCATGTGACAGCATTTCAATCCATATCCTAAAATAATTCTCAGCCAGTTTATTCTTGGCTTGCTTAAACAAGTTTGCACTGGATTTTTCTGTACCTTGAACTTTTGCAAAAACTTAATATGCTATGATTAGTTAGAGTCTTGGCTGAAAGGTTCAATCTAATAGATGGGTCTGGTCAATGCAGACAGCCTTCTTGATATTACCTGTGGCCTGGGTCTCTAAGTTTCCATTTTCTTATTTTCTATGTTGGCTTTATCTCTGTTTGAACACCCTGATATTTCATATTTGACCCTGATGTAGCTTTTAGATGTGATGGAATCTCAAAATATAGAATTACACTTTTACCATGAGAAATTCAGGAATGTTTAACAACACTAAAAACTTATTATATTTTAAATAACTCTAAAGTAGGAGGCTTCAAAGAATATCATTAAACTGACCCTGAAATACATAAACATATTAAGGTCAATGGCTCATTTGTTTTGCTTTATCATTTTTAGACATTGCTGTATCACTTTAGTTTCTTTGTTAGTGACCTTTACTATTGGATTAGAAGAAAACAGTAGTTGGTGGTAAAAGGAAGAGATGACAACAGATATTGCTGTAATAGAGTTTACTGCATTTGGGTCAGAATTCAGGAAGCAGAGGAGAGCTACTGGCAAGGCAGCCCCAGTGTTCGCACTACTTGCTGGTAAGTTTCTCAAGGTTTTATGAGAAATTAAAGGTAACCTGAAATGTGAGGTTTAGACATCACACTGAGCTCAGTAAACTCTTAAAACAAACCTTTAATTTTATTCTTGAGAATTTTCTATATGTATATTTGCTTCGCCATTTCTTGTCTTGTTTTAATTATCATTGTGACATATGCATACATTTATAAATATACATATATAAGGTACTGATTCCATTTATTGGTGCTTGTATGTACCTGTGTTTAGGGGCTGCTTACTTGGAATTAGAAAATCCCTCAGGGAGCTAGTCCCTGGAGAAAACTGATTCTCCTTCTCTCAGCATCCATGGATTGCATGTAGTTCTTCATCTTGAGATGGGACCACCTGAAATTTCCCCCATCCACATTAGTATGCAGATCTTGCTAGACTACCATTCTGTGGAGATTTCTTTTTTTATGTTTTTTATGTTTTTACATTTTTATGTTTATATCTGTATGTGCATTTCATACAGAAAATCTTAATCATCTTTATGCTTCCCTATTGACACCCTCTCATAGTCTCCCACTGGAATTCATGCAGTCTCTCATTTGTGTTATGGCCAATCATGTCAAATTAGTATTTCCAGATGTCCCTCAGTAAAAGTTTATGCACTGAAGCCTGGTCAGCCTATCTATAGTCCCTCCCTTTAGGAAGATCAGCTTTTCCTCACCCAGCAGTAGTCAGCTCCAATAGTTCTTCAACCAAGAATTTCCACAGTTCTGCTCTGGGTTTTTGTCTGCTTAAGTTTGCATGGGTATTGTGCATGCTGGCACCATTGCTGTAGATCCATGTGAGAAGGGTCCCAGGAGCCTGTAGGGTCATGCACCTCCTCCCTGGCTCTTACAATCTTTCCATCCCCTATTTTGCAATGGTCCCTGAGCTGTAGGTGGGTGGATTTCAATATAGGAGTCTGGTCCAAAGACCCACACTCTGTATCTTATTTTCTGCATTTTGGCCATTTGGGACCTTTGTGTTCCTGGCCCTCTGTTGCATGAGGGAGCTTTATTGCTGAGAACTGAATGATACACTAGTGTTCTCTTCATTCCTTATTCTATGTTCTTTGAGCCAGGTATAGAAGTTGCATCCTAGATGTGCCACTTAGGCTTTGGGAAATTCACAAACAATCTCTCTATATGACCAGTTGTGGAACTCTGTAATTTTCTCTGTCTCTTGAGAAAGAAGTTTCTTTGATGGGTGGTGACTGTGATAATTGTCTGTAAATTTAAGGATCCATATTTTGTAGATAGTAAGAAATTACATTTTTCTAGGGATGTGACAGCCTTGAGGTTTTCTCTAAGATCTATGGCCTCTCCAGCTATGTGTATTTGGCTAGGTTTACAGAGTATCACACATGAGTTTCCTCCCATTGACTGGGCTTTAAGTACAATTAGGTAGCTATTGATTACCCCCAAGATTAAAGTGCCACCACTGCACCAATATTGTTTGCTGTGCTGGCCATTGATATGGTTTTTAGGCCTTGAAGCTGGGGTTGGACCATCAATTGAGATTTTCCCTTAATCAGTTTGCATAGTGCTCTCCAAAGTTATGAGTTAGCCTTCACGGAAGTGGCTTCCAGGTCATTTCCAGGTCCATTGTTCCAAATCCTGTGACTGTAGTTCTGTCTTCAGCAATAGGGTCTTACCTTCAAGTTCTAGGAGGCAATCAAGGGCTGTGGCAATAACCTGTGTAATTTGGGGAGTCTCTTAGACTACCCTAGTCAAAAACTCAAAGAAGAGTTTCTCCTGTCTGGGACTGTTTCTTATTATATATCCTTCAGCTATACACATGGACTCATATAGAGAGATCATATGTGAAAATTTTCAGTAGGTTTTTTAACTAATATGATTCCTTCTGGCTTTTTTTTTAATACTAGCTAGGCATTATTTATCCCTCCTCTTTCTCTCCTTGCCTAACCCTTTCACCATGATTTCCCCATTTAAAGTATCCTCATTTTCTCCATTTCTCCCTTCATAACTCCTGTCTGCTATGGTCCCAGCTCTCTTGAGCTCCTTCTTCCCCTTTATCCGCAAAGTTCCTTGTCTAGCCCTCCCTCACCCTCTCCCATTTAACTACTCTCATTTTATAGATTTCTCCCTTAATATCATCAGTCTCCTACTGTTTTTCTTTCTTGGGTTCCTTCTTTCCCTTTACCTTCCTCACTTTGAGGATATTGTGCTAGGATCCACAAATGAAGAAGAACATATGTCATTTTTTTTCTGAATCTGGGCTACTTCACTTAGTATAACAGTTTTTACTTCCATCCATTTATCTGCATGTTTCATTATTTCATCTTTCTTTATCACTGACTAGAACTCCATTTCATAAATGTATCACATTTTCATTATTTACTTGTCAGCTGAGGGATACTTATGTTGCTTCCATCTCTTGGCTATTGTGAAAAGAGCAGCAATAAACATTATTGTACAAGTATCTCTGTAATAGGATGAGTCATTTGGGTATATGCCAAGGAGTGGCATAAATGGGTCATATGGTAGGTTCATTTTTAGTTTTTTATGAGTTCTCCATGCTGCTTTCCATAAGGGTTGTATGAACTTGCAATCCCACCAGCAGTAAATGAGCATTCCCCTTTCTCCTCATCCTCTCCAGCATTTGGTATCATTTGTTCTCTTGATCTTAGTCAGTCTGCATTTCCCTAATTTCTAATGATGTTGACCCCTTTTTAAGATGTTTCTTAGTCATCTTTATGTCTTCCTTTGAGAAATCTCTGTTCAAATCTTTAGCCCATCTTTTAACTGGGTCATTTGTTTTCTTGATTCTTTGTTTTTTGAGTTCTTTATATATTCTGGATGTTAAACCTCTGCCAGGTGTGTCACAGGTGAAGATTTTCTCCCACTCTGTGGGTTTTCTCTTCACTTTCTTTGTTGTTTCTTTTGTTGTACAAAAGATTTTTATTTTAATGGGGTACCACTTGTAGATTGTTGACCTTAATTCCTGAGCAACTGATGTCTGATTTAGAAAGTCCTTTCCCTACACCTATATCTTGTAGGTTACTGCCAACGTCTTCTTTTAGCAGTTTCAGACTTTCAAGTTTCATGTTGAAGTCTTTGACTCATTTGGAGTTGATTTTTGTGCAAGGTGAAAGATAAGGGTCTAGTTTCATCCTTCTACATGTGGAGATCCAGTTTTGTAAGCACCATTTGTTGAAGATGCTGTCTTTCCTCCATTGTGTGTTCTTGGCAACTTTGTCAAATACCAGGTGGCTGAAATTGCATGTACTCAAGTTAGGATTTTCAATTATGCTCCATTGATTATGTGTGTATTTTTTGTGACAGCACCATGCTGTTTTTATGACTATAGCTCTTTAGTATAGTTTAGAATCTAGTATAGTTATCCCCCCATGATTGCTCTTTGTGTTCAGGGTTTCCTTGGCTATCTGGGACCTTTTGTGCTTCGAGATGGATTTTAGGATGTTTGTTTTTTAATTCTGTGAAGTAAGTCATGGGGGTTTTGATTGAAATTGAATTGAATCTACATATTGCTTTTGGTAGGATGGTCATTTTCACAATATTAATTCTAATCCATGAGCATGGGAGGTCCTTCCATCTTCTGGTGTCTCCCTCAATCTTGTTCTTTAAAGATTTAAATTTTTCACTGAAGAGATCTTTCAGGTCTTTGGTCAGGCTTATTCTAAGATTTTTTTTGAGGCTGTTGTGAATGGGAGGACTTTCTGTACTCTCTAATTGCTTATCATTGGTATATAGAAAGGCTACTGATTTATGTAGATTAATTTTTATAACCCTCTACTTTACTGAAAGTGTTATTTATAAGAGTTGAGGTTTCTTTTGTGCCCCAGTATGTGATCAATTTTAGAGAAAATTCCATGGGGTGCTGAATAGAATGTGTATTCTTTGGTTTTAGGTGGAATATTTGGTAGACATCTGTTAAGTCCATTTGATGTATATGGTATCATTTAATTCAGATATCTCTCTGTTTATTGTCTAATTGACCTGTCTAATGGAGACAGTAGGGTATTGAAGTCCCCTACTATTACTGAGTTGGCATTAATCTGTGTCTTAAAGTCCCATAGTACTGTTTTAATGAAGTTGGGTGCTCCAGAGTTTGGTGCATATATGTTCATGATTGTAATATCTTCTTGGTCAATTGTTCCTTTGATCAGAATGAAGTGAACCTCTTTATCTCTTCTGATTAGTATTAGTTTGAAGTCTATTTTGTCAGATATTAGAATTACAACCCCTGCTTGTTTCTTAGTGACATATTTGGAATACTCTTTTCCATCCTTTCACCTTAAAGTAGTACCTGTCCTTAAAGTTGAGATGGGTTTCCTGCAGATAACAAAGAGATGGCTTTTGTTTCTTAATCCATTCAACTAGGCTGTGTCTTTTGACATTGATATTTAAAGTCATTATTGAAAGATATGTATTGGTTGCTGTCATTTTGAATACTGTTTGCATTCTTGGTCTAATTTTGTGTTTCCACAATTATACTGTCATTTAGTTTTTTTTCTGTTGCCCCTTGGGTATAATGGATCCTTTCTTCAGCTCTTTGTGCTCTGAGTATTCTTTGAAGGGCTGGTTTTGTGGACAAGAATTCCTTCAGTCTATTTATGTCATGGAAGATTTTTCTTTCCCCTTCAACTATAATAGACATTTTTGCTGGGTAAAGTATTCTGGGTCAGCATCTATGGTCATTTGGAACTGGGAATAATTTTGTTGAGGCTATTCTAGCTTTCATAGTTTGCATTGATAAGTCAGTTGTAATTCTGAAATTCTGATGGGTTTTCCTTTATATGTGACTTGTTTTCCTTTTGTTGGTTTCAGTATTCTCCCTTTGTTCTGTACATTTAGTGTTTTTACTATGCTATTCTGTGGGGAATTTCTTTTCTGGTTCTGTCTATTTGGTGTTCTGTGTGCTTCATGTATTTGTATGGGGATGTCTTTCCTTAATTTTAGAAAATTCTCTTCTACAGTCCTGTTTAAGATCTGGCCAATACATTACCCTGAAATTCTTCTCCTTCCTATATGCCTATGATACATAAATTTGGTCTTTTCATGGTGTCCCACATCTCTTGCACATGCCATTCCTGTGCTTTAAAAAAATTTCATAATCTTTGAAAATTTTGAGCAGTTCTTCTTCAACCTTATCATCCAGTGTTGGTATTTTGTTTTCCAGTTCATTCATTCTATTAGTGAAACTTTCTCCTGTTGTTTCAAATTGGCTTATTGAAATTTTTACTTCCTTCTTCATTTCAACCTGAGTTTTCTTCTACATGTCTATCTCTTTTGTGAATCCAGTCAGAAGTTAATCCCCATCTTCTATTAGTTCTTTGATTTGTTTGTGTGTTCTTTAAATTCATTGACTTCTTTGATCATGTTTATGATTGTTCTTTTAAATTCTGTGTCCTGGCTTATCTCTATCTATGGGGTTCTATTTGTAAACATCTTCTATAGGACTGGTGGTGTTTGGTGGGAACATACTATTTTGGTTTTCTATATTATTATTTTTCTGTTGTGATTTTGACATGTGGATTTCTTTTTTTGGGATTCTGATATAAAACTCAAAGCTTCCTTTGTTGAGTTGAAGTCTGCTTCTGTTTGTGTTACTGTTTTTTTCTTATTGGGCATGTAAAGCTGGTTGGTCTAGGCTTCAAGTTCTCTTTTTTGATTTTACATTGGAGGAACCAGATGACTCTACTCCAGCTACTCATTACCTCCTGCAGAGGCCAAGTGAGGTGTCAGTCAAGTACACTCAGGTTTCCTCCTAAGGTCTGGGCCCCTACTAGTGAGCAATCACAGCACAATTTGGGAAGCTTACTAAAGAGAGGCCAGATTTAGGTGCTTTGATGCAGTCTTCAAAGGTCTGGCCTCCTATCAAAGGGCAGAGAAGACTTGAAATGGTGGGATGGACCACCAGTGGTCCCAACATAGGGGGATCAGCATGACATGATTTGGGAAAGCTCACCCCCATGTGGATGCTGGATCCAGCCCTTTCAGGCAGTCTGCTAAGGTCTGGGCTCCCACTGAAAGACAGGGAAGCCTAGCCCTGGAGCAATGTGAGGGGCCACACATGGTCCCAATGTAGGGGGATGGGCACAGCAGCACTATAGGGGGAAGCTTACCACCAAGCAGAGGACAAATCTAGGCACTCTCAGGCAGTCTGCTGAAGTCTCAGAGATTTCATTGGTGTAGCTCCCCTATCAAGTCTAGAATGCATTAACAAGCAGCAAGTGTCTTGTTCCTGTAGTTCTTACATTCTTCCTATCCCCATTTCCACATTATTCCCTGAGCCTTAGATGTAGAGGTTGCATTGTAGATGTGTCACCTAAGGTGGGTATCTCACACTTATTCTCTGCATTTGACCATTTGTAGCATTTGTAGAGGTTTGTAATATTCTCCATCTGTTGCAAAAAGAAGCTTCTTTGATGAGAAGTGACAGGTATACTTGTTGGTAAATATAAGGCTATATATTTAGAATACAGTAAGAATTTACTTTTGTCTATGGAAATGAAAGAAGTCGGTTCTTCTCTAGAATCTATGCCATCTCCAGTCACGTGTACTTAGCTATGTTTACAGTACCCAACACATGAATTTCCTGTCATTGAGTGGGCCTGCAGTCCAATTAGACAGCTGTTGATAACCCCCCCTCAAATAAAATTACCACTACTGTACCAATGAAGATAATTTGCTGGGCTGGTCACTGTTGGGGTCCATAGGCTTTATAGCTGGGTAGGACCATTGATTGTTTTTTACTTGGCAGCTTGCATAGCATCTTCTGATACTGTGAGAACTAGTCTTCAGGGAGTAGGCTTCCAGGTCAGTTCCAGCTCAATTGCTCCAAGACTCCAATCTTAAAATGAACTAATACCAGACCTAAGAGTCTTTTCCTACAGACTCTATGCTGTGCAACAATGAGAGTTTGCTCTGAGCATTGTGTGGAAGCTCAAAATGCATTCCAAATTCAAGAATAGCCTTTACCTCCGAGGAATCCTAGCAGCCCTGTAGGGAAGTTTCCATTCTACTCCTGTGGTAGATAGTGCCTTTGTTAAACTTAGTTATTTTAACTTTAATTAAAATTGAAATGACTGTCTCTTAAGTTCTAATTTTTTATGGCTCATTCTGTGCTGAAATGCCAAAATGAAACAAAAACTCCTCATAGCAAACTGAGAAGTAATTGACGTCTTCTTCCCCTGACTCTCTCTTTCCTAGACTGCTTCCAGCTGTCTCTATCTTCCCTTACACTAAGAGTCTGCCATGCATTTTTACTCTGACCTACTGTGTGAAAACATTTCCATCTCAGTAGTAAGAAAGTTTCAATGCGAGGGCTGTAATGTGCCTGGGATCAAGAGGTTGCAAGGGCTTGATACTCTTAATTCAGAAAGTCTTTATGGGTAAAGCCTGACAGCAGGTTTTAAGAAAAGGAGGGACATCATAATTTGAGTAGAGAAGATGCATGGGATTACTAGGAAGATGGGTTCAGTTGTTTGGTGGAATTAGATTCAGCTGCTAACAGAAGCGACTATCTAATCAAAAAGTAAACCATGTAAAATAGGTGAGTAAAGGGGAACACTTGTCATTTAATAGTAGAAATTGGGGACTGTAGGGGACAAAATACACAGGCCTTTCCTAAAGGAGTAATCCCTGCTTAGCTGCAATCTGTTATCCTTGAGACAGAAATTCATATTTTTACATAAACTTGCATATTTATAAATCATCATACAAGCCAAACAAATCTGTATCCAGGTTGGATTTGTCCATTGGACCCCAAGTTTGAAGCTGTAGGTCTATTTATTCAACATTATTGTCTTACTTTGAGAGGGATCTGTGACTTGCATAGGATCATGCATCTCATCTTGACAGAGCCCGATAAGATACCCATCTCTCATTCCTCATTTGTTTTCCTTCTGCACCACTGCTCTTTGATGCATCTGATAAAACCAGTGGCACTGGTTAGAAAGGATAGGAAGAGGAATCTGGCATATGATATTTATCGTTATCTCCAAAAGTGCCTAGCACTGGGCTTAGAATTCTTAAGGTCTCTATCTGAATTGCTGAAGTCATATGGATTAATGAGTAAAACAGTGGCAAAGAGAAATTATCAAACCTTGAGGATCCCCCATAATTAACAATGGAAGCCAGCTAATTAATTAACAAAGGCAGCATCTAACAATTCCAAGGCAGCCAGGATTGCTTTGTGAATCTCCTGCCTTTACCTTTTGCCCTAATTACATCTTTAGGCTGTAAGTGTTTTAATTTGAGTATAATTTTCAGCCCTTTAATAAATTTCTTTATAATTTTCTGCTGCTTTAAGCTTATAGTCTTATAATAGAGTGTAGTCTTGGGAGAATTCTTTTCTTTCCTGTGGTAGAAGTTAGATAGATTGATTAATTTTGGCTTGAATTTCCTAGAATGTGCTATTTTATCTTGAGATCATGTTCTAG
This sequence comes from Nannospalax galili, assembly GCF_000622305.1. Taxonomy (NCBI): domain Eukaryota; kingdom Metazoa; phylum Chordata; class Mammalia; order Rodentia; family Spalacidae; genus Nannospalax; species Nannospalax galili. Next base: position 8,278,827 of record NW_008360322.1, on the reverse strand, counting down.
TGGTGGTTAAGTGTCTCAAAAATAGGTAATTATTGTCATTTTAAAAGAGTGTGGTCCTTTCAAAACCCTTTTGGTATGCATGTATCTTTGCATACATATTTGTGTATCACAAAATTTGTTGAACTATCTCAGTATCAGAGATTCCAGGGTAATAAATTTTGATTTATCCAATTCAGAGTTTAATTTTTGTGACTCTGAGATTTTCTTTATTATTGTTATTATTATGTTTATTTTATATGTAGGAGTGTATTGCCTGCATGAATCAAAGTGCACTTTTGTTGTGCAATGACCATGGAGGTGAGAAGAGGGTGTTGGATCCCCTGGAACTAGAGTTACTGATGGTTGTTAGCTGCCATGTGGGTGTGGGGATTTGAACCTGGGTCTTCTGCAAGAACAGCCAGTGCTTTTAACCACTGAGCCATCTCTTCACCCCCTGATTCTGAGATTTTCATGTTTTGTTACAAATTTTAGGTTAGCACTTTCATTACTGCATTTTCATACATATGTGTCATTGTATGTTGTTCTCTCTCATGCCTCTCCTGCACTGCCTTCACTCCCCACCTCTGACTGCTTCTCCCCTTCCCCAGATGGCACCCTGTTCTCATGTCACATCTATTCTTTTTCTTCCCTCCTTTGTGGCATCTTCCTTTCCCTTCATGATCCCCTTTCTAGTTCCATGACCACTTCCATATATCAATAGACTCATTTACAAATATACATGTATACATTTAAGATCTAGATTCTACATAGAGAAAAATGTGTGTTTGTCTGAGTTTGACTTATTTAATGTAACAAATGATTTCCAGTTCTATTCATTTTCTCAAAAAAATTCCTTTACTTTTATGACTGCATAAATTTCTACTTTGTGTATATACCACAGATTCTTTATTAATCTCTTGATGGTCACCTAGGCAGTTCCATTTTCTGACTACTGTGGACAGTGCAAGTATGAACGTGGATATGCAAGTATCTCTGAGTATTTTGATGTAGAGTTACTTTGGTTACTTACCCTCCTTTATCACTTTCAAAATTTCATTTCTTACATTGTGATCTTTGATCCATTTTGAGTTGACTTTTGTGCAGGCCAAGAAATGTAGATGTAGTTTCATTCTTTCTCAGTAGCTGCCATGTGGGTGCTGGGATTTGAACCCGGGTCTTTTGCAAGGACAGTCAGTGTTCTTAACCACTGAGCCATCTCTCAGTAGCATTTACTAAAGGGACTGTCTTTATCCAATCTATGTTTTTGACTGCTTTGTCAAAATTAAGGGGCTGTAGCCATGTGGGTTTATTTCCAAGTCTTCTATTCCATTGGTCTACATGTTGTGCCTGAACTATGATGTTTTTGTTACTACAGTTCTGAAATATGATTTGAGATTAGTGTTGTTAAACTTTTAACATTGCTCTTTCTGTAAAGATTTGCTTGGGTTATTTGCGATCTATTGTGCTACCATATGAGTTTTAGAAATGTTTATTCTGGCTCTCTAAGAATTTTGCCATTCTGATAGGGATTGAGTTGAGCCTGTAGGTCACTTTTGGTAATAGAGCCATTTTTCTATATTAATTCTGCTAATCTATGAGCATGGGAGGTCTTTCCATTTTTCAGTGTCTTCTTTAAGTTCTTTATTCATTATCAGGAGCAATCAGGATTGCTTCCTGAATCTCCTGCTTTACCTTTGCCCTAATTAAAGCTTTAGGCTGTAAATATTTTAAGTTAGGGTAATTTTCAGCCCTTTAATAAATTTCTCTCAGTTTTTCTGCTGACTTAAACTTATAGCCTCATAACAGAGTGTGGTCTTGAGAGAATTCTTTGCTATGGTAGAAATTAGATAGATAATTGTGGATTGAATTTTTTAAGAATGTACAGTTTTATCTTGAACTCTTACTCCTTTCCTCAGTGGTTAAGTGTCTCTAGAATAAGTATTGATATTTAAAAATGGTTTAATCCTTTCAAACCCTCCTTTTGCATGCATTTATCTCTGTGAATCACAAACTCTTTGTGAACTCACTAAATCCAGTTAGTATTTCCCATAATTAGCACAGGAAACCTGCTAATAGTCCTCCTCTCCCAGACCTGTCACCTGCCAATAGCTCCTCAGTAAGGGACCAGACTTGGAGAACACACCCCACCTTCATACCCATGCCAAAAGTTTGGCTGACTTGATCTTGCATAGGTCTTATGCAAGTAAAAACAGTTTCTGTGAATTCATGAGTGCAATAGCTATGTCAAGTCCAGGAGTCAGCATTTCACAGCACTCCTCCCCATGCTCCAGTTCTTACATTTTTTTCCCTTCCTGTTCCATGATGTTCCTTGAGCCTGGTTGATGATGGGATATTGAAAAAGATGTCTTGAGCACACAGCCTCTGTCAACTTTTAAATATAGCTTTGCTGGATAATAGCAATCTTGATTGATAGCTATTGACTTTCAGGGCTTAAAATGTACACTTCTATATAATTCCATGCTTACCCAGGTTTTAAAGTTGCTCATGAGAGATCTGATGTTTTTCTGGTGTCCCTGCCTTTGTGAGTTTGTATTCTTCTCTTACAGCTTTCACTATTATTTATTGCCTTTGTATTTTTGACATCTTGACTACAATGTTGTTAACAGGTTGGTTTTGATTATATCTATTTTGGGTTTTAGAGTCCTGCTGTGTTTGAATGTCTCTTTCTTTCTCTGGACTTGGGAAATTGTCTGCTATCATTTCATTAAGCAACTTCTCTATGCTTTTAATGTTTATCTTTTTTTTTTTATATACTCTGGATCCTCAGGCAGGGTCTCTTGACCATACCTAGCTAGTATTCTTCAATATTTTAGTCATACTCATTTATTTTCTTTATTGATATTTGAATATAGTAATCCATCAGTGTTTTCCTCCTTGCCTGATATTCTTTCTGGCTGGTCAGGTCTAATGGTGATGCTTTCCACTGTGTTTTTAATGTGATTCATTGAAGTTTTCATTTCCAACGTTTTTCAAAAATTTCAATGTCCTTGCTGAATTTTTCTCTGTGATGATGGTTTTCCCATCCCATTTGCTGACTTTTTCCACTCCCTTGCTGACTCTTCTCTCCAGGTTCTTTTGAAATCTTCTCCTGGCATTTCGTCTATTTCAGTATCTTCAAGTTCAGTGATCAAGGAGTCTTTTGGAGGAGTCATGTTTTCTTGGTTTGTCATATTTCTTTTATTTCTGTTTTGCAATTTGGGTGTTTACTGGTTTGGCTATCTGCTCTGGTCTGGAAGGTGAATCTTCTTATTGACCAGTGTACTCTTGGAGACTCAGTCCTGAGTAGCACTCTGCGAGGAGAAAACAAGGTGCTTTTAGAAGTGGCTTTGCTTCCCCTCATTGCCAGCGAGCTCTGTGGCCAAGACTATATTGGCTTCCGTAGTTTTTTGCCTCTCTTTGGGCCTGCTCTTTGCAGTTATTCATATCCTTCTTTTGTGGATTTCCAAAGCTCTTTCTCTCTTCCTCTCTTTTGAATGGAGTCTATTTTTTTTTTAATTCCAACTCTCTTTTACCTGCTCACTCAGAATGAGCTTCTAGTTTGACATCTTATTTGGAACCTTGTCTATTTCTGGTTTTATTTTCTTTAAAAAAAGGTGTTAACTATTCCTTAATACTTTTTAGATAGCCTTTAAATGTGCAGTGTGAAATTTCATTTATATAGACATATTTTTGAAGTTAGGAGAAAGTGAGTCTCTGGAATTAGGGCTTCGTGTGTAATGTTCTTGATAGAATTTTGACTAGTGAACACAACTGAAAGATCTGGGGGAGGGGGGATCTGGTGTGTTCCCTTGTGCTTTTATAGTGGATTTGACTTATAGTATTGGTGCATGTGTGTGTGTGTGTGTGTGTGTGTGTGTGTGTGTGTGTGTGTGTTTCTGGCAATTACCTCAATAAAACTGAAAAGACTATAAGGTCAATGGCAGTGGGTTAGGGTCACATATTGGCAATTCCTGTGTGTCTTATTAGATTTTATAATATGTCAACTTAGTGAAGTTGGGTCACTAAAAAGAGCAAACGAATCTGTTCTTTACCTGATGTTTAATTGTACCTTCATGCCATTTTTCTTACCTTTTATTTCAAGACATGTACAACATGTCTATGCATTTCAACAAGAAAATAGGTGCTTGACTGCTATTAGTCGACACTTCGGCAATTGTAAAACGAATGCATTGTATTCCATCTCCATGTGAACAAAGAATGTTCAGCAAAACAGGCTGAATACCTTACCTCCTCATCCAGACAATGAGTCTTGTAAATACAAAACTCGGATTTATAGCTACTACTCAACTTTGTTTCTACTACTTTATATAAGAAAAATTCTTATCAGGGATTATAAGCAATGTGCAATCGAACAATGCTGTTGTACATATTCAAAGGCCTCTATTTCCTGTTACAGAGGCACACGCCTATCCATGTTTATAGTTGTGCTATTCACACTACCTAGTACTGGAAACAGCCTAGGTATCCATCACCTGATGAGTGGATAATGAAAATGTGGTATCTATATCAATGGAATTTTATTCAGTTGCAAAGAAAAATGAAATTATTAAATTTGCAAGTAAATGAATGGAGCCGAAAGCATAACTGACTGAGGTAAGCCTTACATATTGTCACTCACATGTGGATTAGATCACTGTGTTTAACTTAGAATACCTATAGAATCCAGGACACTAGAAAGTGACCATTGGTGGGGAGGGGAGGAAAGATTTTAAGAGATGGGGATAATAGAACACAGTTGATATGATGGGGAAAGGGGAAATAATGGGGAGGGGAGTTTAAGTGGGGAGAGGGATGGGAGGGTAAGGAAAGGAGGGGGTAGGGCAAAGAATAGCACCAACAATGTTTGAATAATCCATATGGCAACCCACTATTTAAAAGTTTCATTTCTATATCTATATATCTCTATCATCTATGGCTATGGGCAGTTGATGGCTTCTGAGGGAGGGAGAGTTAGTTTTCTTTAATACTGTGGCTTATGGTACGTCAACCATGCTCCAGTGGGTGTTCCCAAACCCAGGAGTGTGTATGTAGTGCAAATTGGAGTTGATAGATTATTTTATTTAATTAATTTATTTTTTAATAGTACTAGTATCCAGGGATTGGCAAATAAAAACCCCAGTTCTAGGTATGGAATACTTCCCCTCTTGAGTTATGAGTTGTTGGTTAGGGTGAAAATGCTACTATTATTTTGCTAAATGGACTTAGTACCAAACTACCCTCTGAATTAGTATCTCTGTACTCATTGATTAGTGGAGCTCTTGGACCTTATCAGAATAGTTTCTTTGTGCAGTGGATGGTGGCTAGTATAGAAACACACAACTGGTCAAAATGCAGAGAATGTGTCAGTGGAGTTCTCAGCCACAAATGGTACGTGTATATCACACCCTGTTCCCAAGCTTCAGGAAAAATCTCAGAAGGGCTGGGGATGGCAGAGTTGGGGGGGGGAGCAGAATTGTAAAAGTCAGAGGTCAAGGAGGACCAGAGAAAAACCTTGTCTTCTGGACATGACAGGACCACTGCAGTCATGGACTCTCAGCAGCTGTGGCTGCCGGCACAAGATCATGCCAGTCAGCGTTCTAGTGTGGAATGGGAAGAGGGTCATGAGCTCCTACCCCTAACTAAGAAGCTATGATGGCTTCTGAGGGAGTGAGGGTCAGTTTTCCTTTAATGGTCTGGCACCTGATAGGTCAATTGGGCTCTAGTGGATGACCCCACACCCACATGGGCAGTACAAATCAGAGATGATGGGTATTAAAGAAGGGGGACACCAAGCTGGAGGAGCAAGAAAGTGGGGACTGATCTGGGAAGAGTGGGATGAATATAATAAAAAATACATTGTATGAAATTCTCAAAGAATTAATAACAATATTTTTAAAAAGAAAGAGAATGGCACTCACAAGAGTAGATGTGGGCTGTCAAATCAAGCTGAGGAAGACCACCCTCACCCAACAAAGGCATTAGCCAGACTTCAAGTTCTTATGGGAAACAGGCATCCTCTTTATTGTAAATAACTCCATAAAGTACCTGTAATAAGTTAGAATCAGAATGATCTTTCTGTCATTTTTTTTATACAACTCATGTACCCCAACCTTCAGAGGAGTCAATAAAATATGATTCTGGAATAATACAGGATTTTTAAAGCTTAGTATGCAGGATATGGAAAAATGCCCAGCCATTTTTCTTGCTGTCATTTGAAAGCACAGTTGCAGATTCATCACAACCTTGGAGACGGATTTTGAAAATGCCAATACTTCCATCAGTTATAGATTTGTCATAATTAATGCTGACGGCTCCTGCGTGCCATTGCAGTCTCTGCTCATGCTGTCCTCTCTGATCCCCTGGACTGCATTCAGCCACCTTGGTGTGGGTTGTTCTCCAGCGTTCTAAATGTTCTCACCTTCAGCTTCCTATCAAATCTTATTGGTAAGTCCTTGGAAGAAGAAACAAGTTTCCAGACCAGTTCTTTTGACCCATGAACCATCTCTTAGTTTCTATTTTTATTTCCATTTTATCTCTTAACAGTCATGGTAATGCTGAAGACACACACACACACACACACACACACACACACACACACATGCACACACACACCATTTTAGAGAAATTTTAGAATACAAATTTATGGGATGAACTTGTGTGTGGAAATGATACGGAACTATGTTGTTCTGCAGGTGACATGACTTTTGGATAAATATATCTGTTTTCTCCTTGAGTTAGGATTGATAGGGGAGGGGAATTCTAAAATTGCAAAATAATTCTCCTGAACAATGTCTTTTGTATGACATTCTCTTGCAGGTGTGTGCTTGGTATTCAGCTTTGCTCTCCTCTCAGCTCCGCTGTAAGATGGCTAGTTGCCATGCACAGGAGGAGGGTCACATGTCATCTTGCAGAGGCAGGCTAAGGGACCTCATTGTCTGTTAGGTATCCTCTGGATCCTTTCTTTTCTGGTCAGACTTGTATGCACTGAGACTTATTTGAAAACACTTGGATTTCTAGAAATGTGTGCTCTCAATGACCCCTGATGTCTGTGGTCCTATAGTATCTTCTGTCTGTGGTCCTGTAGCATCTTCTGTCTGTGGTCCTGTAGCATCTTCTGTCTGTGGTCCTGTAGCATCTTCTGTCTGTGGTCCTGTAGCATCTTCTGTCTGTGGTCCTGTAGCATCTTCTGTCTGTGGTCCTGTAGCATCTTCTGTCTGTGGTCCTGTAGCATCTTCTGTCTGTGGTCCTGTAGTATCTTCTGTCTGTGGTCCTGTAGCATCTTCTGTCTGTAGTCCTGCAGCTTCTACCAATCCAGAAGTGGTCTTATTTTCTCTGTACCAACCCTGAAGCCACATGAGGCTGGAGGAAAGACAGGAGCAGAACCTCAGGCTCATTGGCCACTTCCATCTATCAGGGACACCTCTTTTCTGTTCCATGGGGATGTGACATCAAATCACAAGCTATGTTACTCCTGGAAGCTTCCAGACTTTGCTGGGCTCTGCCAAGGAAGGGAAGTCCTTGCCTTGGTGTTCATGTTCCACCTACCTCAGTCCATCCACTTCTAGGGTTTTCACCTGAATCTAGGAAACAGGAAATAAATAGATCTATTTGGCTGACTCTTTTTTGACTGCTCATCTTCTGCCTTCTCCCTGGCATAAGGGCTTTCTCTTATTTCCTCTAGAAGACTTTGAAAGACAGAGAGTACTAAATATCATGATTCCAGCAGGTAGAAGGAAACCATATTATTAAAAATACTTCAAGTCAGGTGTGGTAGTTTATGCTCTTAATCCCAGCTCTCAGAAGGAAGAGGCAGTCAGATCTCTGTGAGTTCAAAGCCAGCCTGGTCTACATAGAAAATTCTACCAGGCCAGCCAGGCTATGTAGTGAGATTCTCAAAAAAAAATTTGCTGGGATAAATAAATAACTAGCCTCTTTGAAAATGAAATGATATACCTGAAACTATTATTTCCTTAAGACATATCTTCCTTGAAGAAAAAAGATGGGGATCCTTTGAAATGTAATAACACTCTTATTCTGATTCTCATCTTTTTAAACCTTTTTTAATAACTGAAATTCATTTTGAGAACTTCATGCATGAATATTGTATTTACATAATTTCCACAGCTCCCTCTCATGCATCTGACTTCTCCCATGTCCTCCATTTCCTCAAATTTTCCCCTCTTCTTCTTTAGTTATTATTGCTGCATGTACACACACACACACACACACACACAAATACACACACACACACCCTACTACTGAGTCTATTTAGTGGTGCTCCTATGTACATGTGTTTAGGGTTGACTACTTAGGAATTAAATTACCTATCAGAGGGTTAGTCCCTAGAAAAAATTGATTCCCCTTTTCTCTTTCCTGTAGCTCTTCATTTAGGGATGGGACCTTGTGGAATTTACCCCATCCATGTTGGCATGACAGCTGGTGTCATCATCATGCAGGTCTGACTTAGGAAGCCATGTTATTGAGATTTCATAGGTGACTCTTCTCTGTCATGTCATGAAGATACTGTCTAGTAGCAGGCATCCTGGTCCCCTGGCTCTTACAATCTTTCCATTCTCATTCCTTGATGTTCCATGGACCTTATGTGTAGGGGTTGTGTTGTAGATGTATCAGTTAGGACTATACATCCCACAATCACTTATTGTCTGCACCTTGACCAGTTGTGGGTCTCCGTAACAGTCTCCATCTCTTGCAAAGAGAAGCATCTTTGATGAAGGTTGAGAGATACCTGTGGATATAAGTATAATAATTTAGAATACAGTTAGAAATTATATTAGTTTAGGAAAATAGTAGGTTTTGCTTTAGAGTCTATGACCTCATCAGCCACAGGTATTTGGCTAGATTTATAGTACCATGCATGAATTTGCTCCTATAGGGCAGATCTTAAGTCCCATTAGACAGCTCTTCATTACCCCCAAAATGAAAGTGGCACTTTTGTACCATTAGGGGTATAGTATTGGGCCATTTATTGTTATGGTGTGTAGGCCTTACAACTAGGTTAAGACCATCAGTTGATTTTCTCCCTTGGCTGTTTGCATAGCACATTCTGGTATTATTATGAGTACTATGAGAGCTAGTCCTCAGGGAGGCTTCAAGGTCTGTTCCTTTTCTTTTATTGGGAGGCTCTCTCTAATCCTTGAAGTTTTCTGCATTTATTTTTATGAGGCTTCTCCATATTCTCTTAAGCATTTCTCTGAGCATGCTGAGTTCTTGTTCAAGCCTAATCTATAGCCTCTGCTACCTGGAAAACCCTGCATAATCTTTTCATGGCTGTTCATCATTGAGGTTGTGGATGATGACTACGATGGTGCTCATGTAAGGGAACACTACTACGGACATGCTTAGTGCAGGGTCCATGGGGAATCTGATCACTGGACTCATGCTGCTGCTGTACAGGTCAAGAGCCATGCCTCCCTTCTCCAATAGCTGCTTCCTGTCCTGTCAGGACTGCATTCGTGATGTGCAGAGGTCCGTCCACACTTGGCTGTGAGGAAGCATCAACCTTACTCTCTTAGCAAACTAGTTATGCTTTTATAAAGTCTCTCGTGGATTTTGACTGCAAAAATCATTGAGTATTAGTATGCTACTTTATGATTTCTTTGTGGGCTGTGATAAAGGGCAGCTCTAACCTCCTTGTACTCAGAATCTTATGTTATTCTCTTTCAGGCAGTGGGGTATTGCTATTGGTTCAAGCCTGGGATTAGAATTTCTTCCCCCAGGATGGATTCCTTTGTGTATGGCCTTTAGAAGGCTACTTTAATCCTTGTGTAATGCATGCCACGTAGGTCTTGTTTTTCAAATATTATCTGGTATGATTTGTGTGGGGCTTGAGTGCTTCCAAGTCTATTCTGATGAAACACTGGGGTGGCACAGTTGGTAGGTGGTAGAGCATTTGGAAGGCTTGTCCTCATAGATGGTCCTTAAGTCACTAGGGGTTGGGACACTGCAGCTATGACATCTTTGGTGGATCAGTCATGAAAAGTGTTGTTAAAAGGTTGAAATAGAGCCAGCTGACTCTCTTTTCTCTCTCTCCTTTTATATCCACTTGCTTCTACTATGCTTCATCTGCTACCAGATGTAAAAACAGTGGGTCTTTCCAATCTTGGACTTTGAGCCTCCAAAACCATGAACTAAGAAAATCTTTACTTTATAGGTAGCCAGTATCAAGCATATTGATATAGTCATGAGAAGCTGATTCACTAGCACAGTGGTGGTGGTAACCGTTATTCTTACTCTGGGTTTCTTATCTCTATACATATTGTGCACCTGTTTCCTTTAGGTTGGTCATGCTGTCTTAAGTCAAAGCAGCTGGGATCATCAATATGATGTCATGAAACTGGACTTACTAATATTTTCTTATGGAGAGAGTAAGAAGGTTCATGAGGCTCAGGAGCCTGCACAAGATTCTCACAAAATCATTCCCCTTTTGAAGTAATAGAGGGAGAAAATAATTGCCTGGGATTAAGAGGCTCTTTGGTAATGTAGCTCACTACACGTTTCCCAGGAGACTCTTCGGTGGTGCTGCTGCCCAGATATTGCCTTTGAGTCAACTATTCTTCTGCAAGAAACCACAATGAACTCATTGGTTCACCAAGCTGGATTTAGGAAAAATCTTCTTTGATCTGTTTGGTGTCCTTTCTGTCTGGGGTGAAATAGATACTTCTTTATGCTTTTCCAGGAAAAGTCCTATGAAACATATAACATAAACAAATGTATAAAACAATAATAATTATAGAATAGTCATAATTTTGAAAGGGTGTGAGAAAAGTTGGAGTGAGAGAGGGAGGAGTGGAAATCATGTACTCATATGAAAATTTCAAAAAGATTTTAAGCATTTAAATAAAAACAAAACAAAATAAAATAATGAATAATTTTTTGTCTTTTTGAGACAGGTCTCCCTCTAGCTGGCTGGGCTAGAACTCTGTATGTAGACCAGCCTGGCCTCAGTCTCACAGAAATTCTCCAGCCTCTGCTTCTCAAGTACTAGGATTGAAGGTGTGCTTAATTTTAATAATCTTGAATATTGGCTCTGAGAATATTCTATACAGTTGAATGTTCAATGTCTCCAGTTACATGTCTATTACCTGAAATGTGACTTTTCATTAACTTTTTTTTTAGGTAGGTAGACCCAGCTGGCCTGAAATTTGTTATATAGACCAGGCTGGCCTCAATCCCACAGAGATCTGTCTGCCTCTGCCTCCTGCAAATTGGGATTAAAGGCATATGCCACCATGCCTGGCAATGTTTCATAAACATTTTATTTGTAGTTCTGCCCAATAAATGCATTTAAGTAGATTTTCTATTAAAAGAAATGGAAAGAAATCCCTTGTGAACTTTCTGGCCCTTTTTCCCCCCAAGTTAACAAATGACTTCAACAAGTTATAGAAACACTTGAAATGTTTGAATCCTGTTCCCCCTCCCCTCATCCCATAAGTAAGTGATTATGACCAATATCATTTGTATCGGTATTTCTTTTGGGCAAAGCCTTATTGTTTGGATTCTTCTCTTTTCAAAGTGAGCGTCTTACACCAGTTTGTATCTCTTCTGTATATCCTTTTTTATCAAGCTAGGGAAAAGTGAGATAAATGTGGTGAGGTGGATTGAGACTATTCCCCCCCAATCAAATTGGGATTCTAGTAAGCTATTGGGAAAGTGTACCCTCTATCCTGATTGATTCAGACAGAGCCATTCTCAACTGATTTGTGGACTACTGATAATAACCACAGGAACAAGGAGTTAAGCGCTCCTTTAGTAAAATGATGACAGTTACTTCTCAATGTTTTCAAGAAGTTATTTTAACAATCATGTGAAATGACAGAGGCTATGTTTTCTTCATGTGTGTGTATCCCCAGACGAATTTCTTAATTTAAGACAATGAATTAATCCTGTTAGGATGAGATGTGTATGCTTTCAGTTAGGGAGATACTTTCCTTAGTATTGATCTGTGGAAATAAAAAGCAATAAAAGACAAATAAAAACAAGCAAAGGCCATTTATTTAGAGATTGCTTCAACAAGTGAGTCATTTGTGCTTTGGCAGAGACAGAATAGGCAAGAAGAGTGGGAAGCTTAACAGTAGCAAAAATGGAAGTCTTCAAATATGCCCTACTGGAGGCTGTGGCATTAAGAAGCTGTGTGCTAATTAGAAATGTGGTGTCCTGTGTGATTTGGTAAGGGTGGCTATTTGGCTTATTCCTGTTGGGTCTAAGTTGGAAGTGGGGACAATAATTTGGGGGGGTTGCCAGTTTTTAATCAATTTGTGATGGCTTGGGGTCAAATTTTACTAGGGCTGTTGTTTGGTTTCTTGAACCGTTTCTCAGAGATCATGAGCTCACTTACAAATCTGACATAGCAGGTTGGCCTTCTGGTTGGTTTCCTGACTCTCTACCACAGACTGCAAGCATTCTCTTTACACATGGTCTGGTGATTAACCATTTGTGTGTTTAGACACTCATTTCACTAATGGAGAATCAATTCAAGTCAGACTGTATGTCTTTTACACATTTTCAATGCCAGAGCTCATTCATTCTCTATCCTGAGTTTCAGGCAAATAAAATCAACATGAACTTCTAATTGACAAGGAACTCATTAAAAATTTTGAGAGACAATAGGGTTGTAGCATTTCTCAAATGGGAGGGTGGTTCCTGGACGTAGAAGGTGGAACCTTGGACATGAGACTGCTGCCTATAGATTGGCTGACGGAAGCTGATGTGGAAACTGAGGAGTAGACTGAGTCATGAAGGTAGCACACACAGGAGTCATTATCCCAAGGCCTAAATCCTAATGTCTCAGACCCTCCTTTAGACTCCACAAGAAAAAGCATCAGGAATAGGGCTCTACCTCCTGCTCTTATCAATTTATTTTATTTTTTTGTGATGCTTGTCTGGTTCTGGAGTGCTGATCTTTGTACTTGACAAAGGTGCTGCTAGGGAGATGGGTATGGTGACACTCAAGAAGGAGAACAACCTGATCAACTGGTTGGGCCCTGGATGAGGACGGATTGAGGTCCCCATCTCCATCTTCTCACTATCATGAAGACTACTTGATGGGAAGTTTAACAGGCAGGTGGGGATGTTGTCTGATCTTCCACTCAGGTTCCTTAGCAAAGCAGAGGGGACCTAAAACAATCTGGGTAAGATTCAAACTACTCCCAACAAAAAGTTAGCCTCAAACAGACAACACACCCGATCATAGTGACTTAGTAACCCAAAGTCCCCCAAATTGCAGGTTTGTACTTACTTGAGTGTAGGTTACACATACATGCAAATAGTTTTGATATTGAGACTTTGATATAGAAATTGACATAAAACTTTGAACCACATACTTTCACAGGACCAGCTTAAGGTTATTTTATTTTTGCAAGAATATACAATAAAAACAGAGTTACAGGACTGGAGATATGGCACAACAGTTAAGAGCACTGGCTGCTCTTACAGAGGACTCAGGTTCGATTCCCAATACCCACATGATGGCTAACAACCACCTATAACTCCAGTTCCAGGAGACCTGATGCCACCCTGACCTCCATGGGCATTGCACAATTTGGGTGCACTTACATACATGCAGGAAATATACTCACACACATAAAAACAACAACAACAAAAACCAGAGTTATAGTAACTGTAGTTATTGGTGGTCTTCTTGAATGCTTTTTCTTCTTAATTATTATTTTTATTTATTCTAGAGACCGGCATACCTGTATACATTGAAATATGATCATATACACTCCCAGTCCTCCTCCACACCCCTAATATTTCCTTCAACATGTTCCATTTCAAACTTCATTTTCTTTGTTTTTAAACCCACTAAGTCCATTTAGTACTGTTTATAGGAACACCAGTGTGGGACTTCTGATGAGTAGGATTCCTTTGAAAAATATTTTATTGATCAAGAGGGTCATAATATTGAAACACTGCATTTATTATAAATAGATGGACAAAATGTCTTTTTATGGTGAAAACATACATTTGAAATAGCTAATCAAATGAAGATTTCTTATTTATACTTCTTTTTTTCAGTGTTAGGGATTGAACTCAAGATCTCATCATGGTAGACAAAGAGTCTATCACTGAGCTACCTCTCCAACCCTTAAACTTGAATCTGTTAGGGTATAATATTATGAGAAAAGGAAACCAGTTCTTTGAGAGTTCATGTTTATGCTTTTATTTCTTGATGTATACAATCCTTTGTGATATTACTATAACCTTTATGTAAAAAGGTAATACGGTTTTATAACTCAAAAGCTTTAACAATAGATTAAATAGAGTTTAATTTAGATGATAAAGTTGAAAATGAGATAAGGGTAATCAATCCTGTTTTAATAGTAGCTTTAAAAGGGGACTATTCCATATATCTGTATGGAAATCATATTTGGGAGTGATGAGCGTGAATTTGCCATAAATATCATACAGAAATGGAGGCTCAGATATAGTTATTTGTTATCTTGGCAAAACTAATAGCTATATAGGATTTCAACAGGGAAGAAAAAGAAAAAAAGAACCCAGATCCAGTGGCCTGGTTTTGAGACTGGGTTCCAAGGCAGGTCAAAATTCTTTTACGTAAATCAACACATAAAGTCTAAACAACACGCTAATTTATCTGGCTTATAGTGTTGAACCACAAAATCATTACGTTTATTGCATCTGTTTTTAACACTGTTCTAGATCTGAAGTTTATTATCAAACACGGGATGAGGATGTAGCTCAGTTGGTAGAGTGTTTGCCAAGTTTGATCCCAGCACTACATAAAGAGAGCATAGCAGTGTATGCCTGTAATCTCAGCGTTGGGAGGTGGAGACAGGAGTCCCAGCTTCAAAGTTTCAGGAGATGTCAGGGCATTAAGGCAAGCAGATCCCACAGAGGATGTGAGAATGCTTAGGGGCAGTAATGGCATGTTGAGATTTAGCTTAGAAGAACTAATTGCCTGAAACAATGGTAAATACCGGTCAGAGTTGTTAAAAAGATGTTGTTTTGAGCAAATGCTTCTAGTATCTCTGGAAATGCAGTATTGTTATGTGAGTCTCATGTATGAAATGCCATGTACTCTCTTAATTAAACCATTGCGTCATGCTGTGGTATGATTTAGGCACAAATGTTTTCTCTTATTATGTAGACATTGTGCTTTTATAGTGATCGGTCACTTGAATGTGAGCTTGTATCTGACTATACTAGCAAAACAACAACAGGTGCTTAAGGACAGCAATGGAGGGTGCATGTCAGCATTGTGTTGGATTCATGTCATCACCTGTACTAGATAGGCAGGGCAAAGGACACATTCTCTCTCTCTCTCTCTCTCTCTCTCTCTCTCTCTCTCTCCCAGCTTTCCTCCCTCCTTCTGTTCCTCCCCCACCATGTCCAGTTCTGCCAGACTAGCTCTCCAATGATTTGAAAATCATATTGTCCTCACTCAAATTCCTCATCTCTCTCATATCTTACCTTCATTTTCCAAACTCTGATGCCATATGTTCAAAATATAGTCCAATCTTTATTTCTATTATTTTATTTATTATTTTAATTTTTATGTGTATGACTGTATGCCTACGTGCATGTGAGTGCATCTGTGTAGTGCAATGCCTGTGGAGGCCAGAAGAGGGCTTTGGATTCCCTGAAACTGGAGTTACAGATGGGTTTTAGCCACTATGTGGGTGCTAGGATTTGAAACACAGTCCTCTTGCAAGAGCAGTCAGTGCTTTTAACTGCTGAGCCATCTCTCCAACCCCAAATCCATCCTAATTCACAATCATTTATTATGTCTCTTTAATTTGTCCTTTGTCATATTTCAATGGCGTCTACTCTGATAACTTGCCGTGTTAGTTGTTTGGGTGGTCTCCAGGTAGATCCTTTTGCTGGTTGTAGATCTATATCTTAAATCACATTTTTAACAACAACTTCCATTAAAATGTCTACAATTTTCAAGGACTCAAGCAATTGACCATTGTATTCTAGAACAGTAATACACCACCAAAGTTTGTTTTGTTTTGATGTTCCCTCTATTCTGACCACTGTTCCCCAAAGAAAATTTTTCCTTATTTATGTTCTATTCCCTGAGACAGTCTCCCATTTGTTTTGTTTCTAATTCCACTGTCCAGTGTAACCTGACCCAGCACTCAGATTCACCAGAAAGTTTCTCTAGTCAAACAATGGAGTCCAGTGACTCTGGGCCCTGTGCAAATTTCTGTTTCCCCCTAAGTGACTAGAAATATCATGGGGCTTGTTCATTTGAACAAGTGCCCTCACATATCGCCTGTGCTACTGTCTGGTGTAAGTGTCCAGTCTCCATTCATCCTGTCTCCTTAGATAGTGGCAAACTTTTCTCTTTCCAAGTTTTATTTTTATTGCAGAGACATCACTTTTCATGATTTTGAGTTGGGATATGTGGTTAGTGTAGGACTAAGCACAGATTAGGCTTTTATTTAATATTTCAGAAATTAATTCTTCAGCTGGAGATAAGGATTCAGGTGGTGACAGAAATGAGAACAGAAGAGTTTTATGTAAGGACAGGAGTAAATTGAGCTAAATGATTATACATGGATCAAATTACTGAACCTCAGGGAGACATAGAAACTATATTAAATCAACAGCAACAAAACCCATCATGTGTCATCTGTCTTGTGGATTAGAAAATGAAACAATTGAATTATTTTGCTTTGATTTAAAAAATATGACAAGTAATAACTTTCTATTTATGAGAGGTATTTACTTCTAAACCTTTTGATTTATTTTCTCATACATTTATAAAAATATGTTTATTTTGAAAATATGTTTATTCAAAATCCATTAAAGAAGTTTTTATTCAAAATAAAGCTCTAGTGCATGATTATGTGAAACTATTTTGTTTTAGTTTGCTTCTCTGTTGCTCTGATAAAACACTGACCAAAGCAACTTGGAGAAAAAAGGGTTTATTTGCCTTTCAAGTTATAGTTAGTCCATCATCAGGGAAGCCAGGGCAGGAAAACAAGGGAGAGGCCCGGAAGCAGGAACGGAAGCAGAGACCTTGGAGGAGCACTGCCTGCTGCCTTGTTTCTGGGCTCATGTTCCTCTGTCTTGCTGATAAAGTCCAAGCTCACCTGCCTAGAGATGGTATTGCCCACAGTGGTCTGGACCTTCCTATATCAATCAGCAATCAAGAAAATGCCCTATAGACATGGTCCTGGTCAATCAGATAAATTGTTCAATTGAAGCTCTTTCTTCCCAGGTATGTCAAATTGACTTCTGAAGCTGAGTATGATGTATTTCATTGATCTTTTTCATCTTTTGTGTGTGTGTGTGTGTGTGTGTGTGTGTGTGTAGGCCAGAAGTTGATGTCAGCAGTCTTTCTAAATCTCTCTCCACCTTATTTTTGGAGCCAGGGTCTCTCCCTGAGCCTGGAGCTCACCAATTTGACTAGATTGGCCAGACAGCCAGCCTTAGGGATCCTCCTGTCTGTCCTCTCAGCTCTCCCATGCCTCTTCTTTTGTTTTGTTTTTATATGCATGCTGAAGATTGAACTTGTGTCCTCATGCTCATGTGGCAAGCACTTTCCTCACTGAGCCATCTCCCTGGCCTGATTTCATCAATCTTTATAAAACAATTGTATCGAATAAAAATTCAAATAATGAAGTCTTTATTTTTTGTTGTTCCGGTTAGTTCTGTTTTGCAGGCTCTACTGCAGAATAACAAAGGCACTCTTTATTTACTTAAGCATTGAGGTAAGAAAAGGATTTCATGTGGCAAGCACTTTCCTCACTGAGCCATCTCCCTGGCCTGATTTCATCAATCTTTATAAAACAATTGTATCGAATAAAAATTCAAATAATGAAGTCTTTATTTTTTGTTGTTCCGGTTAGTTCTGTTTTGCAGGCTCTACTGCAGAATAACAAAGGCACTCTTTATTTACTTAAGCATTGAGGTAAGAAAAGGATTTCATCTATCATTTCA
>NW_008360322.1:8247100-8260820 GCF_000622305.1 Nannospalax galili | reverse complement strand
TAAAACAGCACACAGAATAATGGATTTAAAATACATTTTATTGAATCTTTGAGAATTTCTTACAATGTATTTTGACCATGTTCAGATCCCCCTCCCCATCTCCATCTCTACCTTTCTACCCCTTCTATCATTTTTATATTTTTTAAAGGTCTATCAAATATAATCTATAGTCCCCAAATGCTCTTGGGTATGAATTTATCCCTTAACATCACACAGAAGTTTATATACATTTTAATGTTTTTAAAACTATGTTAGGATCTTCCATGTTGCAAGCAACAAAACATATTGAGCTGTCTCACTTACTGGAGACTTGGGGAAAATAAAGGAGTTAAGGAATTGTTTCAAGCTGAAGACAGGCTGGACACAGTGAGCCCAGTCTTTCCAATGCTGTCGTGGCCCTGCTACTTTCTGTCTGTCATTCACTGCTGATCAATATCTCTGGACTCCTCTCTACTTGATGTCTTCCATTTAGAGATGACTTCTGTAGTGATTTTTTCTCTGATACCTCTTGACTATATCTACTGTGTTCTTTCTACAACTTTCCAATTTTATCTGTCCTATTGTATGTTGATTCCTTTTGATGTTGTTACATTGAATTTCCCTGAGAAAATTTTACTTCGTATATTAGCATCCTTACTCGTGCTTAAGCCCTCGGAAGGTAGTGCACTATGTTTTGGGAACTGATCCTTGTTTTAATCAGCGGTGGCCAGAGTGATATAGGGGGAATGATGCTCAGAGCAGGTTCTGACTAGGTTGGTTGTGTTTTACCAGTAAATTTATTCTAGGCTGGAATTTACCCCAATTGGCTTTGTGTGATCAGGAATTTTGTCTTACCGTGAACCCAAATGGATAGATGTGGGACTACTGTAACTTCATGCTGAAAAATCAGTATAAGGCTAATTTAAAGTCAGAATGTCACTGTTAATTTAAAAGGGGGAACTTAGCTGGAATATAAATCAGATATTTGTGTCTGCCAGACCAATTTATTTCTGTTCCTTGTGAGCAGAGTAGTACTGCAGGCAGAAAGTCAGACAATTGGCCAGGGAACCACACTATGAGGTACTCAGACTGCTTTGGAATAAAGTGGAAGTATATCCCAGCTCATTTTGCTTTCTGCATGTGACTTCTCACATAACGGACTGAATGGAAATTGGCTCTACTTCTAATTCAATAGACTGGTGCTTGGTACAGATTTATTGAATGTGAAAGTTCTCCTCTACTGATTTTTTTTTTTTTGTGTGTGTGTGTGGAAATAAAAATCAATCCTTGCCAGCACTGATCTCTGTCTCTTGAGTTTTTCTTCTTTACAAAGTAAGCACCCTCTTTGCATTGTTAACTAAGAGAAGAAGCCCCAGTTTCTGAAAGTAAGCCGAGGTGACCATCCGCTCCTGACTTTGCCTGCTTCTTATACTATACTGCAACAAACCTTCCTTCCTTCTGCTCTAGACATCTGGCCTTGCATAGTAAATACCTTTATCCAAATTAACTGCTGAGGCTTAAAAGCCTGCTGTAGGATGGAGGATGGGACACATTTAGAGTCAACCTCTCCCCCAAATACTAGAAACATTAATTAATTAGGGCTATTAATTTAATGTGAGTTTAATCCTAGACATTTGGAGTTTGACTCCCACATTAAATCATTTATACATTTCTGGCCAAGAAGCCTTTCTGTCATTGTAAAAGGATTTTTCATACTTCTGACCAAATCTATTACCTGTGACTCAGTATTCACATGGTACCACAGGAAATTATTCAAATATGAGGCTGTGCTCTGAATTAAAGAATAATTCCTTTTCTTTACCCTTTATCTGTTTCTCTTACTAAATCTTTAGCAATGTGAGGCCCAGGTAGAATCTTAATTCCAGGACTTAGCACAGTGTCTGATTTGTGTTTGGTACTTAGTTGAGGTTGATTGGATATGAAAATTTTTCTGGTGATGTTTGTTGATGCCTTTAGATGCAGACTGAACATGGATATGAAGAGTTCAACAGAGACATCAGCTTAAATCCTTAATGCATTGAACTAACACCATCATGGTAAGAAACATTTTCTGTTAAGGATATGACTTTACTATTGATTCCATTTTACATCTGAGACTAAATTGACAGAGTAGCAGCCTACATTATAAGAAAACTTTATTATCTATTATTTAAGTGTTTGGATTTGAATGCTTTGTTAAAAAGCAAGAGATGATCACAAGGCCTTCTAAGGCTGTACTCTGTCTGCTAGGTGTGAGTGAGTGAGCCAAGAAAATTTCCTTATTTGTAGAGAAATGAGGTCGACATTCGTTCTTCATGAGAGAGTTGTGCCTTCATAAATTTCAATGATATGTGTATTTATACACAGATGTGTGTGTATCATATGTATTCTAACATAGCTATGGCAGAGCAAGGCAACTTCTCTCTTTAAGAATGATTATCTACTATCAGTTGCAGTACAAAGTATGTTCTTATGTATTACCTTGTACACTAATTAAATTGAATGGGTTTGTGAGAGCCAAGTAACAGTGTTGGAGCTAATGACACAGTGAATTAGCAGTGATAGCGGAGACACGTTGGAGGCAAATGTCTTGTTTTAATTACTTTGTAGCATTTGAGTACAGAGAGTGACATTTCTTTCAAATTGTAAGTAGAGTCTGTCATTATATGAACAATCTTAAGTTTCCAGACTGTCTAATGTTTAGTAAACATTTTTCCTTCGTTAATTATATCCATTTAGGGACTATAAAATTAGTGCTGCTAATGTAATTCTAAATTGGTATTGATACCAATTGTAGTTATTATGCTGTTGAAAAATTAAGCAATATAGGAACCTTAGAAGATACATTAGAAAAGATGGCTACACATACTTTCAGAAAAGTAGCAAGACCAATTTTCAACACTGTAGTCTGTACTGAGGATCTCATGATAAAATAGACATAGAAATAAATAATATGTCATTTAGGAATATCCCTGCAATATTAAAATTCTGTTTCCTTTGTTCCCAGCTGTACCTCCAGTACCAGTATCTGGCACATAGT
This sequence comes from Nannospalax galili, assembly GCF_000622305.1. NCBI lineage: Eukaryota > Metazoa > Chordata > Mammalia > Rodentia > Spalacidae > Nannospalax > Nannospalax galili. The sequence goes on along the minus strand of NW_008360322.1, from coordinate 8,257,801 downwards.
AGGTTCTTTACAAATGTTTGATGATTGAATAAAAGTTACATAAAATATCCTATAATCCATATTCTTCAGAGTATGTCCAGTCTATTTCCAAATTATTTATTGTCTAAGTTCATGAGGATTGGGCCTAAACTATTATAATATTAAAGATATATACTTAGGGTTGGATATGTGGCTCACTGTTAGAGCACTTGCCTAACATATATGAAGACCAAGGTTCAAATAATAAAAGCCTCCATTAAACTGCCTGGGTACCTTTTATCAGATATTAGTTTTCAGTTATATATGTGAGAAGTAGGATATAATAAAGTAGGAAATTGGCCAGAGTAATGTGACAGTGAAGAAAATAGTTGCCCTGTGGTTTTCTCACCTCCCAGCACAGTATTCCTTCTGCTCAGCTGGGGTAGGTGACACTGTCCTACCTCCATTTGTGTAAGAAATATAATCAGAGTGTTACACCAGTATGTGGGAAAGTGGTAAGTTTAATAAAGCGAAGGTATTGATTATATTCTTGTCTGCTTTCATGCATGTTTGGTTTTCTCACGTTGAAAATAGACACTTTCCGATCCTCACCTTCCTCTCAGTAGCATTTGTCAGTTTTAGTTACTTTTTTCTTGCTTTTCATGATACCACACTTTCTGCTTTTCTTCCTACTTGTAGAAAGGCTGTTTCTACAAGTTTTTTCAATGTCTCTTCTTTAAATAGAGTGTTTTTTAGAGCTGGGTCTTGGACTGCTGCATCTCTGCCCCTACTTCCTGTGGGCAACCAATCTTTTCTACCTCTTGTTCCAGTTACTGCATATTTACAAATGACTGAAATCTGACTTTACACTCCTGAGTCTGGTCTTATATGTCTCATTAACTTAGCATTCTCTTTCTTAAGATGTGTCCAGAGTTCTGAAACTCACAGGCCATTTAGGACTCAACTAGACATCACATCCTTGAGAAATTCTCAGCAAATGTCACCAAGCAGTGAGGCTGTCCTGAGTCCTCCCCCACTTCACTCACAGTTCTAATACTTGGAGTAAATAATTTCATTTCTAAGTTTCATATTTTTCATAACATAAATAATAACAGTCAAACTTTTATCAAAATTGTTGCATTATAGTACACGGAGAAAACAGAGCACATCACTGGACAAAGAGAGAGTGCCCATGAATGCCAGCTTGCATTTCCTACCTGCTGCTCCAACAAATCATGGTGTCATCCTTGAAATTGCCAACTCCCTATGTTCTCCTATGTACATCCAACCTGCTATCAAGTCATTAGGTAGCTAGTTAGAGTTTAGCAGGTTTGAGGTCCTTCACATAGACCCTTCCCTCATAATCAGCAACTTGTAAAATCCAGACACTGAAACTGAAGGACCTTGATTACTCGCTAGAATGATGGGGTCTGCATCATATCATTGACCTTGGGTGGGTATATAACTTTTTGAGCTCCCCAGGAGATCATTACTAGACAACTATCTAAACCATATGAAATGGGGAGAAAAAGGTCGCCCCAGGGGGTTCTTAGTATCATTCATAAAAGAATTTAAAAATGGATCCAAATGCAAGTTTTAGGACAATTTCATTGGAATTTTAAGGAAAAGCCTCTGGGCAGGTGAGCCGGTAATCTTGGCAGGTGCCTTGAGGAGAGGGGAGAAGGAAAGAAAGCCATGAAGCCATGCAGGTTTAGAGTCTGCATGGAGGTCAGACATGTGGCTAACTGGCTACATGGCTGGGAGAAGGACGCTTTAGAGAAAAAGTAAAGAAATACAAGATGCTAGGGCAGCCCAAAGCATTAAAGAAAGCATGTTTAGAAAAGGGATGTGAAGAAGAATACGAGAGACTATGCTTTTCTGAGGAATACAGAAAAGTGGGCAGACTTACAGAGACCTATACATGTCTGTGACCAGGTCCAGAAGCTCTGCACTGGGAGGTGAGATTCCAGGCAGGAAAATCCACTACCTTGTTATTGCACTAGATATTCTGTCCATCTATTTAGCATAACTTAAGGTGAACCTGCCTTACTAGGGCTGGTCCTATGACCAAGTGATTGACAATGAAACTGGAAAGGCAGATCTTCCTACAGACAGAGATTTTACGGTCTTGACCAGTTAATCTTCTGCGGCTATATGTTACTCTAACACTTACAATATTACTATTTAAGCCAGATGCTTCTTGCTGAAAAAAAAACCAAGGATGCCCCATTCATTGTTACTTCCCATAACAGACAGACAATCCAAATGTGCTTGCAAATCACCTCAGGGAAAGCTGTCTGTTCTAGAAACTTTAGAAATAATATAAAGCATACCTAAAATGTGGCCTGGCATTGTCCCTGTGGCCACTGAGTACTGTCATCCCTTGGAAAGAGCTCCACTTCACTGTGTAATAAACTACCTCTCATCCAATCTGTGCCCAGTGTGTCTCCTCTGAATTCTTAACACATTTAAAAAAATTATGTGTGTAAGTGTGTGGATACATGCATATGTGAGTGCAGGTGCATGCTGAGTTCAATAAAAAGGGCACTGGATTCCCTGGAAGTGGAGTTACAGATGGTTGTGAAATGCCTGACACAGATGCTGGGAACCAAACTCAGGTCCTCTGCAAGAGCAGTACTTTCAATGTCTGAGGCATCTCTTGGACCCCCTCCTCTGGATTCTTTTGCCAGAGAGTACAAGGACCAGAAAGCTCTGGGGAGTCCAGAATGAGATCTTGATGACAAAATTATAGTCATATTTTTTCTTACCAATGATTTCTAAAATCTGCTTGTGTATGATCATGGTCATTACTTCAACCCTCATCTGATGTTTGAACTAGAAATTACACTTGAAGCTCATTTTCCTGGGTTATTTCTGTCCCCTTGTAGTCCATGTCTACCTCCTCCTCTTCACAGTACAGCCAATGTTATCAACACCAATCTGATCACATCATCATTTTCTTTTTAAAAATTTGCATGTATTATTATTGATAACAATTATTATATTTGTGTGTGTGTGTGTGTGTGTGTGTGTGTGTGTGTATGCCACATGAGTACAGGTGCCCATGGAGTTTAGAGGTGTTCAGTACTCCTGGAGCTGGAGTTACTGCTGCGCTCTGAGTTCTGGGAGAGCATCCAGTGTTCTTAACCACTGAGCCATCTCTCTATTCCACACTATCATCTTCAGTCCATTTATTTCCTCTCTCACTAGAACTAGTAGAGGGGCTGATCTCTACCCCCATTGGGACTATGAGATGACAGGTGTTAGAAGTGCTGTGGCTGGGCTGCTGGGGTGTTCCCATAAGGAGGGTAGAAGAGAAAGCATCTATCCTGCCCACAAGCCCAGCATGTAGCCTCTTAGATCTGTAGAAGAGGACCTATTTATGTTTTCTGATGATTTCTTCAAGGAAGTTCAGAAATCTGGATGGGAGTTTGGAGTCATTGTGAGGAATCTAAATAGAAACAGAATATTCAGTCAACCAAGTGGATGTGATTGGGGAAACAAAAAAGTTAAAAAGTTAATTTTATTAGTTGTTTTGAAGATTCCTGTTTAGTGTAACCATGATCCTTTGTGGAATCCCTGGAAAGAGAGGAGATATTCTATATAAACATCAATCCTGTCCTGAAACCCTAGTTGGAAAGGTGACATTCTGCCAAGAGAGACATTTAGGCTTCTCCTTCACCTATCAGACACTACTTTTATTTTTCACTTGCAAAATTACTATATTTACCAGGAATGCAGGAATTTGGAGCGTGAAGTCAACCTCCAAAGAAAAGAAAAGGCTTGTACTATCTCTCCATCAAAGAATTGGAGTTAGGGAAGAATTCTGCCAGGCTGGCTTGGGTTTGTGGGATGTAGGATTCCTACCCATTCTTATAAGAATGTAGTCTTAGCCGGCCATGGTGGTGCACGCCTTTAATCCCACCACTTGGAAGACAGTGGCAGGTGGATCTTTATGAGTTCGAGGCCAGCCTGGTCTACATAGTGACTTCCAGGACAGCTGGGGCTACAGAGAGACCCTGTCTCAAAAAAGACCAAAAAAAAAAAAAAAAGAATGTAGTCTTAGAATCTAACTGCTGCTCAGATCACATGACTCCCCCCACCCCCCTTCATAGATACTGGCAGGAGGCACCTACTGAGACATTGTCTGAATCCCTTGCTAAAAGACCTCCTGGTACCAAGATTTTCCACCTGAGAAGCTAGTTGACATCAGAGGGAGTATTGATGGCCACACATATATGTTCTCTACCTGCCACTTCCCTGCCTCCTGCCTGGGAATCAGAGCCTGGCTACATGCTTGTGTTGTAAGACCCCCCCACTCTCAGAAGGTATAAGAACAGACCCCACGGCCCCGCCATGCATGACCCCATCATGGTGTCTGTCTCTGGTGCTGTGGCCTGAACTCTCTGCTGCCGAGCAACTGCCATGCTATGTTGCCTTTCTGACTGTCTATGGCATTAACAACTTTTCAAATGAACTTTTCACTTCTCAGTCATCTATCCCAATGCCCCTCTTGAAGTACCCCTTCAATTCAATACCTTTAGTTTTTTTCTAGTTCTTTGTCCATGACTCTATTCCTTTGGTAGGTAGAGAGTGTAAACTTTTTCTATCTTTCCTTTGGAAACTGGTTTCAAGATCCAAACCCCTGTACTCCTGCTAAACACACTAATTTTGAAGTTAAAAAAAGGTAATGATCTGATAGCAAAACAGGAAAGAAACAAGTGTGGAGTCAATGCTACTTAGCAAAGGCAGCTTCTAAGTGCCTTTTTCAGTGGGTTTATGACTTAAGTGCCCTGTAGTACTAGGGCTTGCCAGGGTCACATTAGCAAAGATTAAATTGGAAGTCTGGTTTCTAATGTTTTCTTGGCTTTATGTTAGGACTATAAGACAAAAACAACTCCCCTCTCCCTCAAAAGGATTTTCAGCTAAGATTTTCACCTAGAGCCTTATGCCAACTCAAGAGAATACTTCAGAATGAAATAGACCAAAGTGGCCTCTGGGCATGCTTTCCTAACAATTAAATTGGGCTGCCTTAGAAAACCATTTCAAAGACATTTCCCGTTTGAAGCAGTCAGCCCACTCAGTGTGAAAAGATGTAGTTGATTATCTTCCTATAAACAAGGAAAAGACCTTCAGGTGGTCTGACTTGGAAGGAAAGCTTGGTTCTGGGAGAAAGAAAGCTTTGGGACTGAGAGAAAAAGACATTGGCCAATGCAAAAGAAGGAAATTTACAAAATGAACTAGAAAATATCCAAGCAAAGCACCCTGGGAAAACCAGCTGTCATTACTCATTCTGAGAATACCAGCTCCTTTTCCCTGTGAGGGGCGGAAAGAACTCACCTCATGGAAGCAAGCTGGTATTATGTACTTCCCAGGGACATGTCAGGTTGAAAACACCTTCTCAGCAGAGAGGCTTTGAGGATTCTGGGTTGTGCTTGCTTTTCTAGGCATAGTTCAGATAAGATCCTGAGACACTGTCAAAGAAAAATTGCACTAAATGAGTTGAACAGAGTAGGCAAGATGTAGAGCCTGATGGAGTATTCAAGGGAAATAAGGATTTTAATCCTTGCTTTCTCTCTGTTCATGTGTCTACACTGACTTGTCAGTAGGATGTTAGCTGAAGGCTCTGTGGTCAGAATGCTGGACTGCCTGTAGTTTTGTTTCCCCTTTTCACAGATGCTTCCTCGTTCTGTTGTCTTCAGATGGAGGCTTCTGCAATGACTTTCAGACAGGAGAATTTGTAAGGCACTTTTTTCTTTTCTAAATTTATAATAATTTGCCTGGTTTTAAGACTTTACTGGTAGCTAATCAGCATAGAAGCTTCCTTCTCAGTGTAACCCAATACCCAAGGTATAAAAGATATGTGCTACTTCCCTTAAGGGTTCACATTTTGAGATGAGCTTGCTGAGCCAGGCTGCATTCTAAATAAAATACCTGCTTCCTGTACCTTCCTGGTGTACTGCCTGGTCTGTCCTGCTACAAGTAGGACAAGTACATGTTATTCAAGACTATTGTAGTAGGGTGCAGAGGGGAGTTCCGACTCCACAGCTACAAAAGGCAGAAAGCCCTGAGGTGAGGTAGCAGAACAGTCTTGGAGGTCATTGATAGGAGACTAGTCAGTGTGATTAGGTCATGAATGCTTGCTAATTGTCCATTATTGAAGTCAGCTTCTCTCTTAGTTACTTTGCCATCGTTGTGGTAAAAAACCCTGAGAAAAGCAACTCAAGGGAGAAAGGGACATAGTCCAGCATGGCGGGGAAGGCATGGTGGCAGGGACATGAGGCCAGCTGGTCACATTGTCCATACTCAGGAAGCAGGAAGCAGAGATGGAACAGGAAGTAGGGCCTGGGTATCAAGCCTCAAGGCCTCGCCTCCCCCCCCCACCCGACTGACCCATATCTTTCAGTGAGGCTCCACCTCCTAGGGGTTTTAGACCCTTCACAAACAGCTCCTCCAGATGGGGACCAAACGTTCCAACAGGCGAGCTTATGGAGGACATTTCACATTCAAACCAAAACAGGCTCCTGTCCTTCCACAGAGGCTGGGAAATTGAGGAGTTCTCTCCTGTCTTGACATTTCAGAGATGGAAAGACAGTCCTCAGTTGAAAAACTTCCTTTTAGCAAGCTTTACATCTCAAAGAGTCAGAGAAAAGTTTATAGTTAAAAATTTCTAAAGTAAGTACCACCCTAAAAAAAGGGAAACCAGGATCCTCATAGTCAACAAGAAACCTGTCTGATTTTCAGGGAAGTTGAGAGGAAGGTGAAGGCTGTCTTGGTCAATCTAGGTTAGGCTGGGCTGCTATGTTAAAGAGACTAGTGAAGCCAGATAAAGATCTAAATGGTCCTGATGTGGTGGCACATGCCTGTAATTCCAGCATTCTAGAGGCAGAGGCAGGAGGATCAGGAGTTTGTGTCCCTATTTCAATGATAATAATAATGTAACATGATGATAAAATCTTAATCAATAACTAACTTAAAGAATAAAGGCTGTTAATAATAGATATGATTGAAATACATTATATAAATGTATGAAAATTTCAAAGAATAAATAAAAATATTAAGATATTCTATGTATTATTTTTATTTTATGTGTATGAGTGTATTGCCTGCGTGTGTGCAATGCCTGTGGAAGTCATAAGATGGTGTTGGATTCCCTGGAACTGGAGTTAGGGAAGGTTGTCAGTCGCCATGTGGGTGCTGGAAACTGAATCCAGGCCCTCTGCAAGAACAGTCAGTGCTCTTGGCTGCTGAGCCATCTCTCCTCCCCCAAAAAAATATTTAAAAAAAAAGCATAATAACTATGTTTTGCTACTTGCAATAGGGACTTCCAGATACAATTTCAGGAACGGTTTGATCCAGGACAGAAACAAGTTTCTTTTTCTCAGTAGTCACTTTGTTTTCTCGATCCTGACACCAAAGTAACTCCCCTTAAAGTTGCAAGATGCTTGCTAGCAATTTCCAGAGCTAAAACACCCCTCTGACGAGCCATATAGGAAGAGGAAGAAGGAGGAAGAAGGAAGCTTTTCTCTCCTAGAAGGCAAAATAGCTCCTATTGGCATCTTTTGAGTCTCATTTTTTTGTCTTTTGAATAGTCACATGACCAGGGAGATAGGCTGTTGGGGACCCCTGTTGTGTGAAGTAGAAGTTCCTCCATGACCGGATAGCCCACGGGCTCGGCGTAAATGCAGGGACCCCTTTTAACAATAGAGTGCTTTTCCTAGATCCTTCTGACTCACCTTTTGAAGTGCCCGCCAATGCCCCAACATAAACATGGCCTCTGGCTGTGGAAATACCATGCTTTCCTGTGTGATTTTTCAGGCAGTCTGGCAGACTGGCAGCATGGCAGGAGCCCACTTCCATATGTAAATATGGTATCTCACAAAGTGCCTATCAGCTGTAGCTTTTACCACTGCCCCTACAGTATAAAATATCCCAGTCTTCTCTCAATAAGAGAGAGCTGGATCACTAGGAGCTAGGAGCTGAAACACTGAGACCTGAAGCCAAGCAGAGTCATTTAATAAAAGCTGTAACACGGACTAAGTTGAGTCCTGCGTCTTACTGCCGGCAATCCAGCCTCTCCGGGGGGCAGCATTCCTCCATCATCGACTCACGGACACCCAGCTTTAGCCGCCCTCATACTTTCCCGCGTGGTCCAGTGGCCGGTGGACCCCGCATCTTGAGGAAAGTACACTGGTGAAATCAGGGCAGGACCCAGATGAGCAACGCCTCAGCAGCAGAGACTTTCAGCACCGAAGCGGTGGACAGCGACGCATGGCCAGAGAAGCAGATGCCCCTGGCCAGACCTGCCGCTGCTTCCAGGGCGCGTGCAGAGCCGCAGGATACCAATCCCCGCGGGACTGGCAGCATTCCTCCGTCATCGACTCACGGATCCCAGCTTCAGCCGCCCGGTACTTTCCCGCGTGGTCCAGCAGCCGGTGGAACTCGCATATTGAGGAAAGTACACGGGTGAAATAAGGGCGGAGACACGGCTGGACAACGCTCCAGCAGCAGAGACCCACAGAGACACGGAGAAGCCCGCGGGGCCAGACCCGCCTTCTTCCAGGGCGCGCGGCTGAGACCAGGGGACCGATCCCCGCGCCGCGACTCTCCAGGTGTGCCCGCGCACACCACGCCAGGGCGCCCAGCACGCGCGCACCATATCTGGCGCCCAACGTGGGGCCTCTGAACCTCGTGCCAACTAGGAGCTGGTGCCCATGGAAACGCAGGATTCGTGAGTATCCCTCCCCCTCAGGAGGGTAACAAAAATCTCTTCTAAATTTCCTCCTTTTCTTTCCAGTCTGAAGTCCTCGCATGGGACCACTAGGAACAGAGAGACAACTGATGCTTTCTGGCCAGGGCTACCCCCTGGTGTTAGCTGAAGGTCTCTCTGATCCCCTAACAGACCCCGACTGCCTGTACAGGTGTGGACAAAGACCTCTGTCTTTATATCTTTTTAATATCAAATCTGGTGATGCATCGGCCACTTAAGAGCCATTAGGGTGGCCGCAAGTTCCTCAAATTTGCGGGCAGGCCTGTGACTGGGAACCAGACGGAATCCCCTGAAATTTTAATTTCAGGAATGTTCTTTTGGGAACCATCACTTCACCCAACTTTTCTATCAGAACACTGCTAGAAAAAAATCCCCCAAATTCCAGGGATCTCCACCTAAGCTTTGGAGTCAGGCAGATTCCTCTAGTCAGCTCTGTTACCCTGCCCCCAAGCATTCAAACCACAGCTGAAACTGGTTAAGTGAGAATTTAGATTAACTAGCCCCTGCCGAGCACCTGGTAATTCACGGTGGCTCACAGCCAGATTTAAAAGTGACATTTTTTTTTCTGCAGTCTAGAGACTTGTAACTTGCTCCAAGCCCTCTAGTGTCTGACTGCTGTAAAAACATCTTCCCTTTACAATGGGGAACTCAGCGTCATGCCAGAGGAAGCGCCAAATTCGTTCTCTTAAAACCCTGCTCAAATCCAGAGGACTTAAAATTTCAAAAGAAGGAATGAGGTGTATCGGTTTGCACCCTGGATCTTATCAGCAGACATATCTGATCCTGAGGTCTGGAACTTTCTTGCACATTTGGCTTATAAGAAAGAAACCCAAGAAAAGCATAATTTTCCTCTCTGCTTTTTCCCAATAATAGCAGCCATCCAGCAATGCTTAAAAAATCCACCTAGAATTGAAGAAAGCCTACAAGCACCAGAGAATAATAAAAGAGAGGTTTTACATGATTAAAAAAAACCCTGCAGACTGCCCAGTAGCAGATTCAACAGCTCCAAAAATAGAATCTGACCAAGCAGACAAAATCCACCCATCAGCAAAATTAATCCTCACCCCTCTCCTGCTGATTCAACAAGCCCAGATACTAACGCCCAAATTTCAAAAGCTTCCAAAGATTCTCAGGTAAAATCCCCTCCTCCCCCTCCACCTCGGCAGCCTCCACCCCCTGTGGAGACACACCTTACAGTTACAGAGCAGCTGTGTAACCTTAGAGACAATGAAAGCTGCCAGCCTCAAAATTTCCAGCCTCAGCTGTCTCAGGACCCCCAAAACCCACTGGTAGAGGCTTTTCCTGTCAACTTGCAAATAACCAGACAGCGTCCACTAGCCTGGTATCCACTCCCTGCAGCAGAATTTAAAGAATTATGCCAGGCTGTGCATGAGGATGGCATTCATGCTCCATGGACTAAATCTATAATACAAACATTTAATACTAATCTGCTTCCCCAGGATTGGAGGGACATCTGTAGATCTACCCTCACCAGTCCATTATTTGTACAGCAGGTCCGCTTATGTGCACTGCAGGCCTGGGATCACCTAACCCCCTTGTCCACTGGGCCTGGAGAGACTTCTTCATTAACTTTTTTAAAACAAAAACCAACTGAGGCTCTTCCAGACTTTATACTAAGAGTGCAAGCAAGCCTAGATAGTAAAATAACAGATCCTGCAGCCAAAGCAATGCTTTTAAACAGCCTTGTCTGGGAAGGGATGACCCATGAGCACAGACAAGCATGCCAGGGACTAAAAAATGAACATTATGATAAATGGATTGTGGCCACCCATGATATTGGGACTGCCACGTACCAGGCTTCGTCCATTGCCAAAGCCCTTATAGCCACAACTCACACCAACTCAAAATGCTTTAAATGTGGAGAAACTGGACACTGGATAAAAAATTGCCCCCAAAATAACTCAGCTGCCACTCGACTCCCTAAAACCCTCTGTCCCCACTGTAAAAAATGC
>NW_008360322.1:8245161-8245800 GCF_000622305.1 Nannospalax galili | reverse complement strand
TACATAGGCATTAAATTAAGAAAAATAAAAGCAAGTACATAAATATCACTCCTTCAAAGTGCATAGTCTTCATCTAATAGGTATTTGCCAAATATTGTGCACTAGAGACAAAAAGAGTTTTATGATAGCCACAAATAAAATACAATCAGTTCCCCCCATTACCTTCCTGGGGACTGAAATAATGCCTACTACTGTTAGGCCCCTTAAACCTATCCTGGATGTCCCCCATCCACTTACCCTTAATTCCCTTCAGAGCTTTTCAGGCAACGTTAATTGGCTAAGGCCCTGGCTTTCCATCCCCACAAGTCAATTACAGCCACTCTTTGATCTCTTAAAGGGAGACAAAAACCCAGCCTCCAGACAGTATCTAAACCCAGATGCAAAAAGGGCTCTCCAAGTAATTAATAGCCACTTCCAAAAGGCATCACTAGCCGGATATAACCCTAAGCTACCTGTTCAACTCTTAATATTTAATTCCTCCCCGACCATGGTAGGAGCAATTCATCAGCCACACGGAGTACTAGAATGGCTTCACACACCAGTAGGGAGTGCTCCTTGCTTCCTTACAGAAGTGGACACTCTTGCGTCCATGGTCCGACAAGGGAGAGATAGAATTATACAAATTATAGGAAAAGAGTT
>NW_008360322.1:8194598-8244733 GCF_000622305.1 Nannospalax galili | reverse complement strand
TAATGCCCTCTGGCAAGTTGATGTAACTCATGTCCCCCAATTCGGCAGACAGAAATATGTATTTGTAACTATAGACACTTACTCTCACTTCCTCTGGGCTACTGCTCAGACTGGTGAAGGTTCAAAAAAGCTAATAAATCATATACTTTCATCCTTTGCCATCATGGGCCTCCCTGCACAACTAAAGACAGACAATGGCCCAGCATTTACCAGCTCCTCATTTAAAAATTTTTGTGAAGCCTGGAAAATCACCCATCACATTGGCATCCCAAACAACCCACAAGGGCAAGCCATTGTGGAAAGGTCACATAAAACCTTAAAAGACCAATTAAAAAGACAGGCTCAAACAACATATTCTCCCAATATTCAATTACCATTAGCTTTGTTTACCCTTAATGTACTTAATGTATATTGAGGGACTGATGCTCCCCCCATCACCCGACACTGGGCCCAGACACACCCAGTACCAGGCATCATGGTTAGATGGAGGGACCCCTTTGATGGACTCTGGAAAGGACCAGATCCATTGTTGACCACAGGGAGAGGATTTGCTTGTGTTTTCCCACAGAATCAACCAAAGCCTATCTGGGTTCCAGCTAAAAATGTCTGACACCTCCCCGCCCATGAAGAAAGTCGCTCGCATGACCCTGACAGAGACAAAGAAAAAAAAGAGGCGGAGACAGCACCCAGAGCCACACCGGATCATGTGGAAAGAGATCCATGACCTAGTGGAAACTGCACGCCGCAGATGTCCCCTAGAGCTCCTTTTTCTGTCATTCTCATGGCTGTCTTTACCCTGCTTAACACCAACGCTTCAGACAGCCCCCACTCTCCCTAATACCATGTTCTAGACATTTTACTTTTCAAGGAAAAAATCAGATCCATGGGACAATTGCTGGAGCATTGGAGTAATAACAGAATTTTACTCAGGTGTATTTTCTAGGTACCCCACAGCTAACTTTCATGTCTCTCAACAGCTTCCAAGTCTGTGCTAACTCATAATATTATTCTACAGGAAAGACAGAGGACCAGATAAAATCAACTGTGTCCTAGAACAAGTCTAACTTTCTTCCCTCCACCACCTACCCCAATGTCTAATTGCCTTTTTCGTGCATCCAGCAATAGATTTCTACTGAGAGCAGTACCAGTTACCACCCTTCTCTACCCAGGAGCTGCCAGCAGAGAAAGATCTTCTTCCCCCTGCTGGTAGAGATCGAACTTACACCTTCCCTGGATGCTGGAGGCGTTGCTATGGCGACAGCTGCTACAAGCTACACCTGATCCCGCTTTGACTGAGACAAGCTGAGCTAAGCAATAACATCGGCAACTGAAGCCTGGAATCCCTCCAACAAAAAGTGAACTTTCTCGCCAGGATTGTGCTTCACAACAGAAGAACATTGGACTTGATAACTGCTATATGGGGAGGGTATATGATATTGAGAAAAAATACTGTTTCTTTGTAAATAAATCAAATGTTGTTAAAACTGATGTTAACACTCAAAAAACTTTGTAACCCATTTTCAAAATTTCACCCACCAAACAATTAGGTTGGCTTAGCAATCCCTTGTTTCCATGGCTCCTATCCCTTGTTGCCCCCTGATAATACTGTGTATACTTGCTCACTGTTTTTTAAGATTTCTTTGCTGACAGTTACCGTCATTTGCTAAAATCACTGCAAAACAGGTCATGGTCAATTATCAGACTTTGGATTCTCCTGAGATGAGACAAATTGGCCCTTAGGGCTGGTGATGGCACTTCTCCATATTTAAATCAAAGAGGAGGAGATGTTGGGGACCCTTGTTGTGTAAAGTAGCAGTTTCTTCATGTCCGGATAGCCCATGGGCTCGGATTCAAATGCAGAGATTCCTTTTTCAGCAGGGTGCCTTCCCGGCATCTTCCTGACTCATCTTTTGAAGCAGCCATCACAGAAACATGGCCTCCAGCTCAAGAACTGCCAGCCTTTCCTGTATGATTTTCAGACAGTCTGGCAGCCTGGCAGGAGCCCACCTCTACATGTAAATAGGGTATCCCACAAAGTACCTATAAGCTAAGAAATCACCACGAAAACAGGTCATGGTCAATTATCAGACTTTGGATTTCTCCCGAGATGAGGCAAATTGGCCCTTGGGGCTGGTGATGGCACTTCTTGATATTTAAATCAAAGAGGAGGAGATGTTGGGGACCCCTGTTGTGTGAAGTAGAAGTTCCTCCATGACCGGATAGTCCATGGGCTTGGCGTAAATGCAGGGACTCCTTTTAACAATAGAGTGCTTTTCCTAGCATTCTCCTGACTCACCTTTTGAAGTGCCCGCCAATGCCCCAACAATAGGCTGGCTCATCAAAGCCAAGTCCTTGAGCTTTGAGTAAGTCTTAAAATGTGCAAAGGAACTGGCTGAGAATACAGAAACATGCCTTTGTTCTGGATGTCGTAGCAATGTATCATAGATGAGGTGACTTAGACAACAGGAATGTATTCTCTCTTGGTTCTGGAGGCCAGAATCACAAAATCAATGTTAGCAGGCTGTCTTGAAGGTCCCAAGGAGGATCCCTCACATGCGTTCACTTGGTTTTGGTGCTGTCGTCTGTCCTTGGCATTTTAGCTGCCCAATTTCAATTTCTCTCTCTGTCATCACATGAGCCTTGTGTTTCATCGTGCAAATTTTTTTCTTCTGATGATGCAACTCAGATTGGATTAGGGCCTGTCTCACCCCACAAATTTATATCTACAAAACCCTATTTCTATGTAATTTGTAAGTATTAGTGGTTAGGACTTCAACAATGCATGCAGGATTGGGTTTCTTTTGGTATTAGATCAGGAAAATGCATGCTGCAGAGGCAACTGGAAGCAATAACAGGAATAATAATGAATTTGGGAATCTTCTTGTTCTCTGATTGCCATCTCTTATCTCAAGAGCTTTTTTTTTTCTATAATTCCCACTTAGTAATTCTGCTCTCCTCATAGGACATGATGCCTACTTCCTCAGTCCATTGGTTCTTCCACCTCACTTCCCCATCTTATTTGGCTTGGATTATTATAACTACTATCTTCCAACACCCTAAACATCCTCCTTCCTTGGTGAAATACACCGTATAAAAACATGACTCTGGCTGTAACACTTGATGGGCTGTGCAGATAGGCCTGAGTCACTGAACATGACTGAAGAAAGACACTTAAATACTGACCAATATCAGTTAAAATTTGTGACCACAAGTCCTAATGGCCTCAACCCACTGACCGGCCATCCTATTTAAATTTTTTTGTTTAAATTAACACACAAAATTTTTATTATTTTAAACCAATGCGAAATTATACAAATTAATGAGATACTGTGCTGGATAGCTTTAGTTGTCAACTTGACACGCCTGAGTAGAGGGAGACTCGACTGGGGAATTGTCTCCATTGCCCTGGCCTGTGTCCATGTCTGTGGGGTACTTTCTTGATTTTTGAGTGATGTGGGAGGGCCCAGCCCACTGTGGGTGGAACCAACCCTGGGTAGGTGGGTCTATGTTGTATAAGAAAGCAGGCTGAGCACGAGCCAGGGGAGCAAGTCAGTAAGCAGCATTCCTCCATGGCCTGTGCTCCAGCTCCTGCCTCCAGGTTCCCGCTCTGAGTTCCTACCTTCGGCTCCCTGAGGAATTGTGATCCGGGGCATGTAATATAAAATAAGCCCTTTCCTCCACAAGCTGCTATTAGAGTGTTTTGTCACAACAATTAAAGGCAAATTAGAATAGATGTCGTGTTTCAATACATTTATACACATATGTAATGTTTTCTTTTTGATTTATATGTGTCTGTGGGTGGATAGTGTATGTTGTATGTGGTTTCTGTGTGTGGTACATGCACATGCCTGTGCAGTTAGATGTGCCTTTGTGTGTACATGAAGGAAGCCAGAGCAGGATGTCAGGTGTCTTTCTCTGTTGCTCTCTGCCTGATGCCCTTGAGACACGTTCTCTTATTGAAGTGGAAGCCTGCTCCTTTGGCAAAGCAGGTTCTGGGGATCCCCCTGTTTCAGATCTATAGTTCTGGGGTTACAGGCATAGCAGCTATGCCCAGGTTTTTATATCAGTGTTGGGGATTCTAACTCAGGTTCTCATGTTTGTAGAGCAAGAGTTCATGCATACTGAGCCATCTCCCCATCCCCGTGTATGTAATGTTTAGTCACCAGAATTTTGCAACACCATACCACATTCCCCACCCTGTTTTATTTCTCCTCCCAACAAATTCTCTTTGTGCCTCACACATCTATTTTATATCTTCTCTCTCTTGGAATTTCCAGCACGTGTCTATAGTCCTATTACTAGTCTAATGCCCGTGTTTCTTATTTTACTGGTAAAAAGAAAAGAAATCAAAATCTTTCTATCAAAAGTGAAACCTACCAAAGGACCTACAATACACTCATATAATTTGCCTTCTTTCCTATACCAGTGGGTGAACTCTCTCTAGTCCCATTAAAGGTAGATCTACCCAGATCCAACTGTAACCTCTCCTTCTAACTTCCCCCTCTCCCTAGCATCTCATATCAGAGATTTTCTTTGTCAGCATACAGTATGCTGTAATATTCCCTGTGTTTGAAAAGTTCTTGCCTATATTCCTATCCATCTGTATTTACTCCTCGATTTCCCTTTATAACCAATTTCTCCCAAAGAGTTGTATTTTCTTTCTTTTTCCATTTTAAGTGTGTGTGTGTATGTGTGTGTGTGCGTGTGTGTCCCCACCCAAAATTGAGGTTAGGAATCATCCATAATTGCTCTTTGACCCTAATCATTGAGGCAGAGTCTCTCAGTTAAACTCAGAGCTTGATGAGATGGCTGGTCTTGCTAGCCACCCAGCCAGTCTCCACCTTCCAAGGTGGGAATTACATGCAGGCTGCTAAGTCCATCTGGCATTCAAGTGTGTTTCTGGCCAGCTGAATTCTGCTCTTCAAACTTGCACAGCAAGCAATTTAACTAGGAAGCCCTCTCCCCAGACCCAATGAGTTATTTTTCACTGCCAGCCTCTACTGCCACTCCAGCCTGGACTTTCATCTGCAAGACTCCACTTAAGTGGAGTCCAAACAACCTCTCTTCACCAAGTTCACTGTCCATTTTCAGTCCTTTTCTGCTTAACCTCTTACCAGAATCCCATACGTTTATAAGTTTGTCCACTTTTTTCTTTTGGAGAGGCTTTTTTCCCTTGGCTGTGGGAGCCAGTCATTCACCGTTGAATCACACATCTCGGAAGCATACCATTCCATGGACCACTTCTCTCACTGCTTTGCTCCTCCCGACATCCAAGTGTTGAAGTGGCCCCCGCCCCCCAGTGCCATTCTCAGCTCTGCCCCTCTCTCTAGCTACACTTAACTCCTTAGGTGATATCTTTTATTGCATGACTTCAGAAGTCACCCGAGTCCTGAGATTCCATTAGATCTTTGGCCCTAACCTGGACTATGAGCCATGTATCTAACTGCCTACCTACATTTTCACTTACATATTTGATAAGAATCATGAAAGTCTTACATCCATTTGCAAATAGAGCTCTTGTTTCTCTTCTCAATCCTCTTCCTTTCTCCCACAGTCCTGTCTTACTATATGGCAGGCACACTCGTTTATCTGGAGCTGAACTTGATTCCTCTCATTCTGTAAACCAACAAAGCCTATAAAGTTCAAGTTCAAAAGATACCCTGAATCTTACTACACGGACTACTAATCAGCGCCTCAGTCCAACCCACTGTTGTTCTTCTTCAGGTTAATTTCAGCCAATACCAAGAAACTTGGTTTCCTGTGTCCATCATTTCCCCCTTACAATCTGTCTTTCACATCGCAGAAGCCAGGATACTTTGTGTCATCGATCAGATTATTCCATGACCTTAAGTCTTTCACTGAACAGAACATTGTCCAAAGTCCTTATCATGGCCCACAAGGCATCATATCTTTTGGCACCTGCTCTCTCTGATTTTATCTACCATTTCTTCTACCACTATGCTGGCTCCCTTTATTTTTTTCTCTACCTCAACACTTAATGTTTCTGAACAGTGTATTTACTTCTTCACTGATGTTTCATTATTACCTAAAAATGTGCCTGACAACTGGAGCGTGCTCACTGAACATAGCTCCAATAAGTATTTCATATATAGTGAGCCACATGAATTACTTCACTTCATAATAATGTCTGTCTCCTGTACGTCTGGTTTACCATTACTCTATTTCCGTTTAAGAGGTGAGGAATCAAGCCCATCTAGTGTCACACAGCTACAGTGGTGGAAACTAAAAGCACTGCTTGTTGGTTGTCAGAGTTTTGTTGTTGACTGTTATTCCTCTCCCTATATATGTTGCCCATTCTCATTTTAAGCCATATGCAAAATCTGAGAAATTCTCTGCTCCATTTTGGAAGACATGAATGGAATGATGCCTATGTCCCTGACTTGCTTAACACCATCCTGACCTCCCAAATGGAATTTCCAGGTCTTTCTGCTTGTAGTACTCACAGCAGACATTTCTCCTTTGCTGTTTATAGCTGCTGCTAAATGTTTCTGACATGGTCTATCAACCATTTGGGGGAGATTTTATGTCTTTTATCTGCTCAGGATTCTCAGGTCAAAGACTGATTCTTATTTCCTATTCTTAGAAGATTTTCATTGCTGCAAAAATGCAAATGGATAATTTACAGGTATATGAATGGATTTAGATTAAAGAAACTGAGTTGCAATTAGTAATGAGAGATTAGATGTGTCCAATAAGCCATTAGGACTATATTGATATACAATAGATTTTTTTTCCTGTATATTATGAAGCTTTGATAGTTTACAAATACCTGTCTGGCTGGTAAAACACTGTCTTAGGACTAGCTAATTCTTTTCTTTCTTTCTTTCTTTCTTTCTTTCTTTCTTTCTTTCTTTCTTTCTTTCTTTCTTTCTTTCTTTCTTTCTTTCTTTCTTTCTTTCTTTCTTTCTTTCTTTCTTTCTTTCTTTCTTTCTTTCTTTCTTTCTTTTATTTTATGTGTATGAGTGTTTTGCTTGCATGTATGTAAGTGTATGGCACACAGAAGAGGGTGTTAGATTTCTTGGGACTGGAGTTTGCTGCCATGTGGGTGCTGAGATCCAAACCAGGGTCCTCGGAAAAAGCAGCCAGTTCTCTTAACCACTGAGCCATTTCTCCAGTCCCAGACTAGCTAATTGTCAATGAAAACAACAAAGGGCAAATCAGAGCATGCCTTTGATATAGGAATAGAGTCATAGTTCATCAGATGATTTGGATACCAGAGGAGGCAACCTTTCTATGCTCTCATCATCTTGGGGCAGGTGCCAAGCACCTAGGAACCACCCCTGTGGTCAAGAACCTTCTAGCATTAGTCCATCCATCCTAAAGTGTTATCCTTCCCATCCCTACCTTCCCCATGGACACCCCTGCAAAGGCACAGCTCTAATCTTCCTTTGTTTTTGCCTTCTTCTTCCTAACTGCCTTGATGTCTTTCCCAGGAGGCCTGTGTGGTGTGCTCTGAATCTTATTTCTGTGGGAAGTGTACTAAAAAGCTTCTTTCAAGGACATTAGCGTCCCTGTCATCGCCTGTTCCCTTTATAGTTAGGTCTAACCATAATACAATTGGAGAGACTTTGATTAATTACTAAAGGACTACCAAAACCCTGTATAACCCTATATTTCATTTTTGATAATTTAATATAATTAATGCTCTAGGAATAACATGCTTTATGGAATGTAACCCGTGTCCTTTAATTGCAGAAGTGTTCCTTACTTGTGACTCTCACTCAGAAGTAGACATGGGAGTGATTAGAGGACACTTCTTCCCTTTTGCATCTCTGATATTATAATTGTTTGAAGGCTTTAGAAGTGGAAGAATGAGCTTATTTAAAGAGCTAGTCAGCATCACTTCCTTAACTATTTGTCTTCTTGCTAGTCTTAAACATTGAACTTTATTTCACTTAGCTGAAATGATCATTAAATATCTGTTTTATTTCACAGATGGAAAATAATCCTTTAGGCTATTTTTAAAAATCACATATTCCTTTTTAAAGTCGAAGACAGCTCATTTACTCTTGTTTATGCTGAGGATTTCCTTTATAGCACTCTCTTCTGAGGCCCTTTGCATAATTCAATAACTAGACTCATGCCCTGCTTTTCTATCTGGAGGCCCTGATCCTCAGCATATCCTGAGGTGATACCACTTTCCACTCTTCAGTCCAGGCTCCTTAGATAAGGTGTTTGGAGAACCAGTGGGCCGTGCCGGGTGGACAATTCTGAGGTCAGCTAATATGGTAAAGGAGGGCTTCTGCCTTACTCATCTTTGAGGAGGGAGACATTGACAGTGTTGTTGATAAATGCAAACCAGTGACTCCTTTAAAGAAATGGCTCTATTGATTTGAGAGGTCTTGTCTTATTTTTCAGGACTGCCCTCAATTATTATGCTTTTCTTCTTTAAGAATGAAATTCTTATATACTTGTAAAGAGTCCAAGTCTGATGGTAGCTCCCCCATTCAGGTACTCACATACATGGGAGGCTTGGCACCATCTGTGTGCCAAAGCTGAGAATGAATTATTTGGAATCAGATTGCTAACCATGAGGACTACAAATCTGCTGATTCACTCAGTTCTTGAAGAAAAATTAATTATGTTGGATCATCTTGCAGTAAGACAGGAAACACTGTGGATACAAGTCAATTCGATATTAATTTAGTACTTTGTATTTGACAAGGCTTG
Source organism: Nannospalax galili (assembly GCF_000622305.1). Classification (NCBI taxonomy): domain Eukaryota; kingdom Metazoa; phylum Chordata; class Mammalia; order Rodentia; family Spalacidae; genus Nannospalax; species Nannospalax galili. The sequence goes on along the minus strand of NW_008360322.1, from coordinate 8,236,042 downwards.
ACACTGATCTAAATTTTGCTTTCTGGCCCCATAAAATAATCAGGATGAGCTGTACTTCTGTCATTTTATTACTGCCTACTACTGTTTCCAATATCACCACCACCATAGCAATGACTAACTACTGCTTCCTCTACAACTTCTAGTAACAAAGGACATTTAATACGTGATAGGTGCTGTTCTGATTTAACAGTCACAACAGCTTTTATGAGATAGGGACTGGTGTGTATTAGTTACTTTTATGTTGCTATGATAAAACACCATGACCACGGAAATTTATAGAAGGAAGAGTTTATTTGTTCTTAGAGTTCCAGAAAGTTAAGAGTCTATCATGACAGGGGAGGCATGGCCACAGGTGGGCAGGAGCAGAAAGCTGAGCGTGTGATAAGAAGAAGTTAAGTTATACTGTAACTTAACTCTCTTCTTATATAATGTCCTTGCAAGCTTAGGCCGTTCGAAGTTTCCTTTTGTTTTACTTCCTAGGTATGTATCTTGAAATGTAACCCTGTGATAATTTACTGTGTCCTTGCAAGCTTAGGCCGTTCGAAGTTTCCTTTTGTTTTACTTCCTAGGTATGTATCTTGAAATGCAACCCTGTGATAATTTACTGTTCAGTGATGTTTTATTGCTCTGTAATATCTTGAAGCTGTGCGGTGCTTTCCACTTACCATGTCTAACTACTGATATAAATGTGAAATTAAGAAAAATAGACAGTTCACCAAATGGCTTCATAAGGCACTTGGTCCAATTAGTCCAAGAAAAGTGTAGATCAAACATGACAGGTGTCTGAACTTCTGCAGGTGATATCTATTTTTGTAAACTGCAATGACCAGTTGACTGATTCTTAACCCAATTAGTCTGGTCTAGCTATAGATCAAAAGGTGACAGATGTCCTGACCCATAGGATATCTACTTTGTAAGCTAATGACCAGGTGAACACAAGAAGAAATTTTTCCTAAGATCACATGGTCCATCATGAAAGAGACATAGGCTTAGGTGCCAGCCATAAAATGATGACATAGAAAAGCCTATATAACCCCCATCTGTATTGGGGCCCGGGAAGCCTTGGTTGCTAATTCTGGGACTACATGTATGTGAAAGAATAAAGGAGCTTTCAGACTCTTTCCTGAGTAAATGTTTGATCTCTTCGCTGCTCAAATAATTTTTCTGTGATAAGCTCACATCTTTAACCATGTGCAGGAAGCAGAGACAGCAAACTGCAAGTAGAGCCAGGCTATGAACCCTCAGACTCCACCCCACTGCCTTACTTCCTCTAGCAAGGCCGCAGACCTGTGATTTCCCAAAACAGCACCACCAACTGGGGAACAAGCTCAAATATTTGAACCATGGGGGACTTTCTCATTCAAACCACCACAATATGTTCATTTTCTAAATGCACAAATCAAAACACAAAGCAGTTAAGTAACTTGCTCAAAGTCACACAGTGAAGACGTGGCACAATGAGAATATAAATGTAGGACTAGGGGTGCCAAAACTGTGTACTCCATGTGCAGTCATTTGCATTTGAATACCACCACCAACGCAGGGTGGATGCATTGAAAGAACATATTCTTTACATGTTCTAATGTATGAACGTGAGAGAGTGATATGAACCTCACCTCCACCTGCATGAACTGCATATATAGTTCTCTCTCTCTCTTTCTCTTTCTCTCTCTCTCTTTCTCTCTCTCTCTCTCTCTCTCTCTCTTTCTCTCTCTCAGCCCAGTTTGACCTTGAACTCACTACATAGCTGAGGCTGGCATGGAGCACTTGATCCTCATGCCTCTACCTCCCAAAATCTGGGATTGCTGGCATGCACCATCATGCCTGACTTTATAACTTTTAATTTTCTAATCAATATACATGATACTCATTTACTTTTATTAGCAGTGTTAGCGCCTTCTTAATGCTTTCCCTCCCCATTTTCCCCAGCGGTCTAAAACCCTACCAGGTCTGCTCAATTAAAATGGTCTGGTTCTTCTTTCAAATACTATGTGAGCAACTGGGCTCTGTGTTCCGGTTCTACTGCTTGCTGTTCATCCTCAGCGCTACATGGTGTTGCTCTTGATGACTGGTTCTCCACTAATCCATGTGACCTACCTACTGGGGCAGTTATTTCTTGCCAATGCATGCATTCATTCAGCAAATGTGTTTTAATGAGCACATGTAGGTACAAAGCCCCATGCTGTGCTACCAGCTGAATTGCAAAGATCAAGAAAGACATGGCATGCTCTGCGGACCTCATGTTCTAGTGAGAGAGGCAGACAGTGAACAAGGAAGATAACTACTGAGTGTTAATAGTGTTTGAAGCAAGGAAAACAGAAAAGAAAAGGTGAGAGGAAATATGTAGCCTGGGTTTGTTCAGGATAGTCAGAGAGGATATCTGTAAGCAGGTGTCATTTAGCAGACCTGCAATTATGGAAGTGTTCTAAAATTACATAATACTGAGGGTTGCACAATTCTGGACATACCAAAATACCAGAGTCATACACTTTAGTCATGTGAACATCGTGGTATGTAACTTACATTTTAACAAAACTGCTAAAAAAACGATGAGTACTGATACCTAGCAGAGGTACCAGCAGAAAGAGAACTGCTGCCTTTTCTATGCCTGCTGAGGGTGTTAGTCTATAAACTGGCTAAGTTCTTAGCTTTGCCCATTGAACCTGCTTTTTCAGGTAAGCTACCATTTATCCATCTGCACAGCAGTTTTCATATTTCTATCGATCTTTGCTTTAGTTTCCTGTCTTTGTGAGTTATGCCTTTAAACAAATTCTTTTTGTTATAGTTTTGATGAAATTCAGGAGAGAGCAAAATTATATGTGCTTATTCATCCTGTAATTTTAATGAATAACTCCATCTGTATTTTCTACATAGTTTCTGCTATGAATGCTATTGTTATGTGTATTACACAGGCTGGCACTGTAGTTAGTTTTACCACTATAATAGTTGTTTTAGTCCATTTTCTTGGTTTCCTAAGTATGCATATCATACTCATTCCTGTATCTTATCAGTTTTATTTTGTTTATCCTGGCAACTGTGCCAGCTAGTACTTTTACAAAAAGTGAAATAAAACATTGATAGTGGGCAGTTTGATTTCTTCTTCCTGAATGCTAGTGGGAATTGCTTCAAAGGTTCATCCCCAAGCATGATGTTTTGGTTTGAAATACAAAACCAACAAATGAGTGAATCTAAAGTAACAAATTGAGACCAGGGTGATATTAGAGAAGTCAAACAGAGTCAAAGAAAGAGCACTCCATTCAGGGGTGAGATGAAGACACAGAAAGACTAGCATGTTGGAGTATTGTAAGAGTGCGGAAAATGGAGGAGTAAGCCTGCAGGGCTGCAGAAGCAGGCTTTGCTCAACCATCTAGTGAATCCAGTGAATTATAGAGTGTTTCAGTGGGGTAAACACAGGTAACCATCACTTACCATTTCTGGGTTTGGTGTTCAGGAAACACTGGGGCCTCCATGGTCATTCCACTTCTAACTCTTCACTCTACCACCTCCATCGCCCCGCTTGGCTCACCTGTGCTGGGGTCAATTAGCTGACAATTTGTACAACAGTGGTGGGCTCAGGGAAGGGGAGGCCTGCTGTAAATTTAGTTTTATTATTGTTTTATGCAAACTGCCTGTGTTTTTCTGCTATGGGGTCATCTTGTCCTTCTCTGAATGGTCGCCCTTTTTATCCTCCCATTGTCTGTCACCTGGGGACCACATAGCCAGACATTCACCCACCTTTTTTATTTTGCAGTTTACCAGAATACCTAGGCCCCATGCTCAATGCAAAACATTCCTTCTTGGTGGCTTGAAGTTTAATTGAGCCATGGTGCAATTTCTCCTTCAGTGGTGCTTTCTATTTTGTTCTGAGCCTTTTCTAAGACACTGAAAAAATTTAATGCTTCAGATCATCTGCTTATAGGGTTTTTCAGAATTATTTGATTTTTACCCACACTAGCATCTTGGATTTTTAACCTGGGATGTGCGGTCAGTGTGGTAAGTCAGGAAAACCATCAAATCTTTATTTTTTGTGTTTTTTTCCTTCATGTCGTAGGAGGATGTTTTACTCACCCTGGAAAGCAGTTCCAATTTTGTTCCATTCTCCACCTCTCTTTATACTCTGACTTCTGAGAAAGCTTTATGGACAGACCTCTTTGCTCTTTTTCATTCTTTCTCTCATCTGTCTGTCCCTCTGTTCTTCTGTCTTCCCAATTCCCCTCTTTCTTTTGAGCTGGAGATTGCTCCTAGGACTTCACACCTGCTAAGCATGTGCTTTACTACTGAGTATACTCCTAGCCTCCTAGCCTTTCTTTGCTTTGATGCAGAAGGGGAAGCACTGCAGACTTAAAGAAACCCCTTTTTTTTTTTTTTTCACCGAGAGCTGTCTACGCTATCAAAATTAACCCACATGGAAATAAAACTATGATGGTTTCTCAGTTCTAGGTTGGGTTCAGTCTTGAGAATAGTCATGCCCTTGATTCCGTGGATGGCAGCTATATGGAGTAAGGCAAGAGACTTTTCAGGACATGAAACCTTTATCAAATTAAGGTTCTGAGTCAGGCTGACTGAATGCTCACCTTGATTAGTGAAATTCATCATTATAGTAGAAGTACCAGGGGCTTTTGATGTATCTTGTCTGTCCTGTCCTGGGTCCTGGTTAGCTCCTGTCACTGTGGAAGACACTGAGATCGTCTCTCTCCAGGAATGGATAATAATTATGCTAATCCAAATCACAGTAATTCCATTTCATTTGTCTTTTCAATAATCTTGATTTAAGCCATTCCTTGCATTCTCTGGGTGACTTTCATTAGCAAAGAATGTTCTTGTGTCCTGACTCAACTCAATCATGCTCATCTGATGCTCTTCCCTTTCTGGGAGCAACTCCTTCTGTCTCCTTTTGGATGTGACAAGGAAGAGATAGCAGCTCAGTTGCCTGTGGAAGCCTTCCCCTGTCCAAGATCAGATAGCACTCAGATGAAATAGATTTTGTGTATGGCATAAAAGGGAAAAAGAATGATCCAGGCGAACCAAACCCCACTGAAGTCTTCCCACATCTGAATTTAGGGTGGGACAATACCTTTTCCAATTTGCATAAGCAGATTTGAGCCAGGTTTTCTGCATATTTGTGTATCCAAAGCTATCCTCAGCTGTAAGTAGGCTGAAGAGAGTAGGAAACAGGGACTACACACTGTATATTCCCCTTAGAGATCGTGGCAATGAATTAGGCCAGCCATGGGACAGGATAGTGTGGAAAGGAGGGAAAGAAGGGCTGGGTCCAAAAAAGATCCCTTGTTTTGGCCATCGTAGTGTTACAGCTATGATGGGATGTGGAAGTGGTAGGCATATGTAGTGTTCAAGTGATGGGTTGGGAAGGGGTGAGGGCAACATTGAGAATCTAGGTTCTGGGCCCAGTTTTCTATGTCATTAACACATTTTAACCTCTCAACACTTAGAAGTAGATGTTAAAGGGATAGAAATCTGAGACTCTGAAATGTTAAGCAAAGTCCCATGATTACATCTAACTCCAGCTCAAACTTGTCTATAAGCATGAGTATGCACAGAGCCTTCTAAGGCCCTGATCATACACAGCATGGTTTCATAACTTAAGAAGGCATATTTTGGAAGGGGTCCATCTGAAGTGTTATCATAAAGAGGAGACACTGTAGCCGCTCAGCTTAAACCTTTTACTAGTTCAGGCTTTGGCGTGTTTGTGTTAATTTGTACCCAACTACAGAGAGAAGAATGCCTGGAACTTTTGCATATTAATTGCAGAACTCACAAACTCCAATATCTGAAAGACTTCAGTGTAAAGAGCCCCAAAGGAAGACTTGGTAGCTCTGGGAGGCCTCTTACTGGATCAACACCTCAAGCAGAAAGCAGAGGCCCACAGAGGTCTGCTGTTCCCAAAAGTTTGCTAAAAATAATGCACAGATGATAGAGCAGGGGAATTTAGGGTACTATTTTGTATAACATTATAATCTCTGCTTCTTGCCAGTATTCTCTCTTTCAAATCTTTGCTTTTAAAGATGAGTGAGAAGAGATGGCTTCTATGATGTTCTGGGAGAGGGTCCGGAAGGTATGGGTTTTGTTTTTCAACACATTTTTTTCTTCTCAGGATGATTTTGTTTTTTCCTTTTATTGAAATGATGCCACATGAATTTCTTTCTTTCACATCTTCTTAGCTCAGTCTGAGAATCCAGAGCCACATATTTAGAAGAAGATATCCCTCCTTGAGATTTGGAGGCATTCTGACATCTTTAGGGAAGTACTAGACTCTCTAAAATATAAAACTACATAGATAATATCTTTGTTATTTATATCTTCTGTCTTTCTTTCCTTTGATAGCTTATTTTAAAACTCTAGATGATTCTAGGGAAGATACCATATAAATCTCTCTCCCCACCCCCATACTAGCTGGTGTCAGTGAGGAATGTTGAAACTATTTTTCTTAATCATTAAATTTTCTTTTGTAGCCAGAAATTAGTATTTTCTAAAAGAGTTATTAGAGAAATTAAATATACTGGGGTTATTTTTAACTAAACATTCTTTCAGTGTTTATTTTTGTTTTGGGTTTGATAAGGCAATTTATCAGTTAAGATCTATAAAACTGCCATTCAGAGAAGTTCAAAGCTGGTGATGTGGTTCACCTCATCCCTAGTGCTTGGAGTCCTGCATGGCTATGTATTTTGAATGAAGGTGGGAACATGACTGAGTATTTTAAATGAAGGTGAGAGCATGGCTGTGTATTTTGACTGAAGGTATTTTCTCACGGCTACTTTCGTTATCATTCTTCCATAAGCTGTCTGACAGGGAAGAGTCTGAAAATTAACTTCTTTTAATGTTCACTGACATTGAATTTTTTTTGCAAATAAATTGTCTGCTGTGTTTCCATCCTTGATTCTGTTTTGAAGCATTATCTTGTAGCATGTGTTTGAAATGACGCCATGGCTTGATGAACTGAAGTGAAAAGAAAATCCTCTTCCTTGATGGATAGCATTGTAGAATCAAACTTTGCACTGAAAGTAGCCTTAACTGATACCACGCAGCTAGCTTCTTCCTTCTTCAGTTTTTGATCGTGCTGGGGATCAAATCCAGACTTTCTGCATGCTACGAAGGTGCTATTACCACTGAGCTACATCCCCAGCCCGGTACAGCAGACATCTTATTAGTTATTTTCATCACACCTCTTGTTTTATTTTAATTATATTCATAAACTCACTATAAGTAAATCATATGGTTTGTTGAAGGAAAAATTAATATGATTTTAAAATAGTAACTATAAAGTAACCTCAAACCAGACTTCAATTCTGATGTAAATACCTTTTCTTTGTTCTAAGAGTCTGTGTTTTTAAAAGCTTCTAGTTCTCTGAGGCGAAAGGATTAGTTCATTTAACTGCATCCTAGTTTTTATTGAGAGCCATCAAATGTAAAATACTTGAAATCAATGAATTTCACTTTATTTTCCATTCTTTTTAAGTGCTCAGGGTTTAAAACATTACTATCTCCAGTGATAAAAACAGGCCTTACAATCATCTTGTTATTGATTGCCTCAATAGAAGAAAGGTGAAGTGTTTCCTAGGTTACTGAAAATGAGGTGATAACAAGGCACACCTGCCCTCAAAGGTTACAGATCCTTGGAAAGAACCCCAGCTCATGCTCAATGTATTGATTGGCACACAAGTCTGAGCTTTTCTCTTTGACTCCCTTAGGCCCTGAAGGGCTCAGCAGTGGCAATCTATGTGAAGATAGCCTCCTCTCTCCTGACTGCTTCCCTTACCAACTTTATGGAAGGTATAAGATATTGCTACTTGGATAGCCTGTGTGTGTGTGTGTGTGTGTGTGTGTGTGTGTGTGTGTGTGCGTGTGATACATGTGTGTGGTACTTGCAGGAGAATATATTGGTGTGGGTGATCATGCAGAGGCCAGAGGAAAACTGCCTTATTCTTCTGAGACAAGGTCTCTTCTTGAACCTGAAACTTGCCATTTTTGCTAGGCTGGCTGTCCAGTGAGCTTCTGATATCTGTCTTTGACCTGCTGGGATTACAGGCATATGAGCAGCCATATCCAGATTTTTTACATGGATGGTGGTGGGGATTTGAGCTCAGATCCTCAGATCCCCATGCTTGCAGAGTGGGAGCTCTTACCACTGAGCCACCTCAGCCACAGAGTCTATACTTTGAAAATCTTCAGGCAATGTAGAGGATTTGGACAAAATTTGTGATTCATTTTCCCCATTCTGAAGTCACATTTTCTCTATTGCTGCAATCACATTCAGACAGCAAAGGTCCTCTTCCTTTATATCTTTACCTTTCCCATTATCCCACTCCCTTCTATTTCCTTTCCTAACGTCCAGCTCCAATTTCATTTGTGCTTTTCAATTTCCTCAATATTACTTAGTACACCACTAGTGGCATGCTACAATAAATTATATTACAAATGGTGGTTAGAGTCTACACTCCTTCATAAGCTTTAATTATTAGTGCTGCTGAAATGTTATACTGAGTATAAAACAACTTCATTGCAATACTAGTAATTAAATAGAAAACATTTAATTAAAATAGTTATGTTTCAAGAATAATATTAGTTCTTATTATTTTATATTTCTTTCAATTAATTTTTTCACATTTTTAGCATAATTTTAGGGTTTACTATAACTCTAAATTCAATGTCAAGATTTTAATCTAATCATTTAATTTGCTTTTCCCTTTATTTGGCTTGATTTAGAGAAAATGTCTATTAAGAAAGGTTAATAAATAGTCTTTCCCTGAAGTAGTGAAAGAAATTAAGAAGAGTAATTTGTTCTTTAAATTATTTTTTTGATTTATTTATTTTTATTTTAGGTGTATGAGTGTTTTGCCTGAATGTATACAAGTATATCCATGTCATGCAATGCCTGTAGGGGCCAGAAGAGGGCATCAGATTCCCTGGAACTGGAGTCTTAGATGGTTGTTAGCTGCCATATGGGTTCTAGGAACTGAACTGGGGTCCACTGCAGGAGCAGCCAGTGCTCTTAATGGCTGAGCTGTCTCTCCAGCCCCAAGAAGAGTGTTTCTTAATTATTCTCATCATTATTTAAAGAAGACAAAACAATGCCTGTAGGGGCCAGAAGAGGGCATCAGATTCCCTGGAACTGGAGTCTTAGATGGTTGTTAGCTGCCATATGGGTTCTAGGAACTGAACTGGGGTCCACTGCAGGAGCAGCCAGTGCTCTTAATGGCTGAGCTGTCTCTCCAGCCCCAAGAAGAGTGTTTCTTAATTATTCTCATCATTATTTAAAGAAGACAAAACAGTGCCAGGCGTGGTGGCGCACGCCTTTAATCCCAGCACTTGGGAGGCAGAGACAGGCAGATTTCTGTGAGTTCAAGGCCAGCCTGGTCTGCATAGTGAGTTCCAGGACAGCTGGGTCTACAGGGAGACCCTGTCTCTAAAAGACAAAAAAAAAAAAGACAAAACATTAAAAATTATATTGAATAGTTTCTTTCTACTTTTATATCTATGTAACCTGAGGCAGCACCAACATCTTTTTAGGTCTCTATGGATACAAACTTCAGAAACATCTGCTGTCACCCATCATTCTTAAGATGCAAGGGCAAAAGTTCTTAACTTTTGATTACCTCCCACAACTTGAAAGTAAGACCCTATTGTTGGCGATCTTGGCAGACTGCCTGAGAGGACTGGATCAGATCTCCATCGGTGTAGCCACTGTGATCTCAGGAGACTGCTAGAGAGTGCCTGTTGTGGCACAGGGGCTGAGAACTCAGGGGACTGTCTGAGAATGCCTGGATCCTTCCTCCACGTGGTGGTGAGATTCCCCTAATCATGCTGTACCTAACCCCCTAACTGGGATTATGGGAGGCCACTCCCAAGGCCCCTGGGCAGACCTCTGCCCTTGGTAAGATAAGGCTGAGATCTTAGACTGTTCTGGCCTTCCTCTGGCATAGGGGCTGAGAATTCAGCAGATACCCTGAGAGTTCCAAAATCGCCCTTTCCTCTCCTTAAGGAACTTCCAAATTTTGCTCTGAGTTCCCACTAGTAGGGGTCTAAACCTTAGAAGGAAGCCTAAGTGTTACCTGACTGGAACCTGATTTGGGCTTCTGTGGGAGCTCCTGAATAGCTGATCTGAAGCCATTAGTTCCCTCCAAAATAAAACCTGAGAGAACCTGAAAACTGGATCAACCAGCTTTACATAACCAATAAGAAAATGACCAAGGCACACCGATAATACAAACAGAGGAAAATTCAACTTAATTTTCATATCAGAATCACAAACAACAAAAGAAATTCACATGCCAAAAATCACAATGAAAAAATAAAATGGAAAGCCAAAACACTATGTCCCCACCAAACTGGAGTCCTTTGTCTTCAACATGTATGAAAACTCACATGAACAAACAAATCAGAGAACTAAAAGAAGATAGAGATAAACATCTAAATGAATTCACAAAAGAGATAGAAACATTGAAGAAAACTCAGGCAGAAATGAAGAAGGAAGTGCAAAACTCAATAAACCAACTTGAAACAACAGAGGAAAGCCTCACCTCTAGAATTAATGAAATGGAAAACAGAATATCAACACTGGAGGATAAAGTTGAAGAACTGGACCACTCAAGCAAGATTATGGAATATTTAAAAATCCTGTAACACAGAATTGGAATATGCAAGAGATGTGAGATACCATGAAAAGACCAAAACTACATATCATAGGCATAGAGGAAGGAGAAGAATTTTGGGTTGATGGTATTGACCAGATCTTAAACAGGATTGTAGAAGAGAATTTCCCCAAATTAAGGAAAAACATCCCCATACAAATACAAGAAGCACATAGAAAACCAAATAGACAGGACCAGAAAAGAAACTCCCCACAGAATATTATAGTAAAAGCTCTAAATGTACAGAACAAAGACAGAATGCTGAAGGCAGCAAAAGAAAAAACAAGGCATTTCCAGTTCTAAATGACAATAGACACCAGCCCAGAATACTCTACCCAGCAAAAATGTCTACTATAGTTGAGGGGGAAAGAAAAATTTTCCATGATACGAATAGCCTGAAAGAATACATGTCCACAAAACCAGCCCTTCGATGAATACTTAAAGCAATACAAAGGAAGGAGAAAGGAACAACTATACCCCAGGGGCAATGAAAGAAAATAAAGTTATAATTGAAGTCACACAAAATTAGACAAAGAACACAAAGAGCAATCAAAACAATGGCAACCAATACACAACTTTCAATAACAACTTTAAATATCAGTGGTCTGAACTCCTCAGTCAAAAGACACAGGCTATGTGAATGGATTAAGAAACAATATCCATATTTTTGCTGTCTGCAAAAAAACCCCATCTCACCTTCAAGGACAGGCACTACCTTAAGGTGAAAGGATGGAAAAGAATATTCCAAGCAAACGGCACTAAGAAACAAGTAGGGCTTGCAATTCTAATATTTGGCAAAATAGACTTCAAAGTAAAACCAATCAGGAGAGATAAAGAAAGTCATGTCATTCTGATCAAAGGAACAGTTAATAAGAAGATATTACAATCCTGAACATATATGCAACAAACTCTGGTATACCCAAATTCATAAAAACAACACTACAGAACTTTAAGACACAGATTAACCCCAGTTCAGTAATAGTAGGGGACTTCAATACCCCATTATCTCCATTAGGTCAATTGGACAATGAATAAACAGAGAGGTATCTGAATTAAATGACACCATACATCAAATGGACCTAACAGACATCTTTCGAATATTCACCCAAGCACCAAAGAATACATTTTCTACTCAGGACCTCATGGAACATTTTCAAAAATTGACCATATACTGGGACACAAAAAAAACATCAACATACACAAAAAATTGAAATAATTCCATACATTCTATCAGACCACAATGCATTGAAGTTCAAAATGAACACTGAAAGAAGCCCTAGTCACTACACAAACTCATGGCGATTAAACAACACATTCCTAAACAATGAGTGGGTCAAAGGAGAAATTAAGAAAGAATTTAAAAAATTCCTGGAATTCAAGGAAAAGGATAATACAACACAACACAAGTTCTGGGACACTTAAAAAGCAGAACTAAAAGGGAAGTTTATAGTTCTAAGTGCATACATTAAAAAATTAGAGAAGAGCCCCCAAAAAAATGACCTAACACTGAAACTCAAGACACTGGAAAGGCAAGAGCAAATGAAACCCAAACTCGGCAGAAGAAATAACAAAAATCAAAGCAGATATCAATGAAATATAAACAAAGAAACCGATACAAAGAATCAATGAATCTAATAGCTGGTTCTTTGGAAAAGCTAAATAAGATAGACAGACCCTTAGCCCAGTTAACAAAAACAAAGAAAGAATAGCTCCAAGTCAACAAAATCAGAGATGAAAGGGGAAACATCACAATAGACACCCAAAAGATCCAAAAAACTATAAAGGAATATTTAAAAAATCTATACTAAATTTGAAAATCTAAAAGAAATGGATGGATATCTAAGATCATGGGAACCAACAAAGTTAAACCAAGTAAAGATCAGCAGTTTAAACAGACACATAACATATAAGGAAATCGAAGTAGTAATACAAAGCCTCCCAACTCAAAAAAGCCCAGGCCCAGATGGATTTACAGCAGAATTCTACCAGACATTTAAAGAAGACCTTCAACCAATACTACTTAAATTATTCAAAATGATAGAAACATAGGGAGAACTACCAAATTCCTTCTATGAGCCCCAAAACATATAAGGAAATTGAAACAGTAATACAAAGCCTCCCAAATGAAAAAAGCCAGGCCCAGACGGATTTACAGTAGTATTCTACCAGACATTTAAAGAACACCTTCAACCAATACTACTTAAATCATTCAAAATGATAGAAACATAGGGAGAACTACCAAATTCCTTCTATGAGCTGGCATCACTCTAAGACCCGAACCAGGTAAAGACATAACCAAAAAAGAAAACTATAGACCCATATCCTTAATGAACATAGATGCAAAAATTCTCAACAAAATACTTGCAACCAGCATACAGATTTACATTAAAAAGCTCATTCACCATGATCAAGTAGGCTTTATTCCAGAAATGCAGGGAGGGTTCAATATATGCAAGAAAAAACCATATGGTCATCTCAATAGATGCAGAAAAGGCTTTTGACAAAATTCAGCATGCAATCATGATAAAAGTTCTAAAGGAAATTGAACTGGAGGGAACATACCTTAACATAATTAAAGCTATATACAACAAACCCACAGCCAACATCATTCTAAATGTAGGAAAAACTGGAAGCATTCCCATTGAAATCTGGAACCAGACAAAGATGTCCACTATCTCCACTCCTTTTCAACATAGTGCTTGAAACTGTTGCTAGAGCAATAAAACAAGAGAAGGAAATTAAAGGAATACTAACTGGAAAAGAAGAGGTCAAACTATTCCTTTTTGCAGATGATATGATCCTATACCTAAGAGATCCCAAAACTTCCACTAGAAAACTCCAAGAACTGATCAACACTTTCAGTTTAGTGGCCGATTATAAAATCAATCTATAAAAATCAGTAGCCCTTTTATATACCAATAATAGGCAATTGGAGAAAGAGTACAGGGAAATGTGCCCATTCAAAATAGCTGCAAAAAAATAGCATATCTTGGAATAAACCTAAGCAAAGACACCAAAGATCTCTACAATGAAAATTTTAAATTATTAAAGAAAGATATTGAGGAAGACACCAGGAGATGGACCTCCTATGTTCAGGGATTGGAAGAATTAATATTGTGAAACTGACTGTCCTACCAAAAGCAATATATAGATTCAATGTGACCCCAATTAAAATCCCCATGACATACTTCACAGAATTAGAAAAAAAACCATCCTTAAATTCGTATGGAAGCACAAAAGACCCCAGATGTTCAAATCAACCCTGAGCACAAATAGCAATGCTGGGGGGGATTACTATACTAGCTCTCAAAGTATAATACAGAGCTATAGTCATAAAAACAGTGTGGTACTGGTACAAAAATAGACACACAGATCAATGGAACATCATTGAAGATTCAAACCCAAGTGCATGCAATTTCAGCCACCTGATATTTGAGGAAGGTGTCAAGAACACACAGTTGAGGAAAGACAGCATCTTCAACAAATGGTGCTGGCAAAACTAGATCTCCACCTGTAGAAGAATGAAATTAGATCCTTATCTTTCACCTTGCATAAAAGTCAACTCAAAATGGATAGAAGACCTCAATGTGAAACTGGAAACCCTGAAATTATTAGAAGAAAATATTGGCAATAACTTACAAGATGTAAGTATAGAAAAGGATTTTCTAAATCGAACAGAATTTGCTCAGGAATTAAAGTCAGCAATCAACAAGTGGGACCTCATTAAACTAAAAACTTCTATACAGGAAAAGAAATAATAAAAAAGTGAAGAGAAAACCCACAGAGTGGGAAAGAATCTTCACCAGTGACACATCTGACAGAGGTTTAACATCCAGAATATATGAAGAACTTAAAATACAAAGAAGTGAGAAACCAAATGATCTGATTAAAAGAAGGGCTAATGATCTAAATGGAGAGTCCTCAAAGGAAGAAATAAAGATGGCTAAGAAACATCTCAAAAAGTGTTCAACATCGTTAGTAATTAAGGAAATACAAATTAAAACCACTCTAAGTTTCCACCTTACCTGAAACAGACTGGCTAGGATCAAGAGAACAAATGATACCAAATGCAGGCGAGGATGTGGAGAAAGGGGAATGCTCATTCACTGCTGGTGGGATTGCAAACTCGTGCGACCCCTATTTAAAGCAGTGTTGAGAACTCTTAAAAAGCTAAAAATGAACCTACCATATGACCTGGTTATACCACTCCTTGGCATATATCCAAAGGACTCATCCTATTGTAGAGACACTTGTACAATCATGTTTGTTGCTGCTCTTTTCACAATAGGTAAGAGATGGAAGTAACCTAAGTGCCCCTCAACTGACAAGTAGTTAACAAAAATGTTTTATATTTACACAATGGAGTTCTATTCAGCAGTAGAAAAGATGAAATAATGAAATTTGCAGGTAAATAGATGGATCTAGAAACTATTATACTAAGTGAAGTAACACAGACTCAGAAAAACAAATGATGTATGTTCTCCCTCATATGTGGATCCTAGCACCAAATCCTTTCAAATTCCATGTTCTTTTAATAAGATGATGCTATACAGCAGTGTCTTCTACATGAAATAACTACCATCATCATGTATTCAGCTGTGCCTGTTTGATAAATATCATCACAATTGGTCTTGTTGATGGTTGTGCTCCTTCATTAAAGGATGGGCAAGCAGGGCTTTGGACCCTCACTGGAGTATCCAGCCACTCTTCCCAGCCAACTGTATGTAATTTGGCCTTAATCACACATAGTCTCCTGGATTTGGGGAGGGCTAAAGTATACAATCTGGGGAAGGCTAGGAAGAGAAGGCTTGATCCATGCTGGGTAAGGTATTTCCAGTGTGCCTACCCTCAGGTCACTAATACACCTCAGCAACCCCTCAGTCATCTCTGTAAATAAGCTCAGTAAATTCATTGCTTTTCCAGGAAAACTTTAATTAAACATTGGTTTGACACTAAAACCCTAAAAGCGGATAAAAATTGCTTAGTATCCCCAGGAAAAGAATTCTCACAACAGATGGAAAATTTATTTGTTAATGTTATTATGTCTCATAATTATTAAAAAAGAAAAAGAGAATGTAAAAGATATTAAAAAGGATATAGGAATGGAGATATTTTCAAAAATAGAAAAAAAAGAGAAAGCCTGAGCAAGTGATGAAGGTCTGTGTATGTTTGTTATAATATACGAAGGATGAGACAAAAATAATATACGCATGATCTTAAAACTTCTAAGATCATAGTTTAGTCAACTAGTTTAAGGAACAAAATATATGCCTAGTCAAGGTTTATCTGAGAACGTTTGTTTTTTGCCCAAGTTTTATCTACATAGCACATGGTAATTAAAATTACCAAATTGGTAGAATTAACCTTCTTGGATGTTTAACAGCCATACTTTGAGGCCTATACTAATCTGGTCAGAGGGATTTAAAGGACAGTTTTTTTGCTCCTTGCCCTCCAAGGTAAACTAAGTTCCAGGGGACTATGGAACATCTCTCAAAATGCTCTGTAGCTGTGGTGAGTCACCTGTCCTCTTGTTCAAGGAGGGCATGAAGACCCCACTAGATTGACTTAAACCAATGTCCAGTCTACAAAGAGGAGGGTTAACTCAGAGGAGACATCTTGTCCATGCTTCCAAGTGAAGCCAACCATGGTTAAGTAGGACATTTGACTTATCTTCACATAGATGGAACTGGTGAAAGAAAGGAGCCAGGGGCTCCTCCCAAAACCATGTGACCCCTGAGGAACAGATCCCCAAACGGCCTTAAGAGTAAAAATAACTTGGTTTATTTGCGCCAACTGTATGGTTTTAAACACCCAAAAGGAAAATATAACCAAAGATTAAAGTGATCAGTATATTTCTTAAAGAGTTCAAAGGATTACACTTCCCAGATACTAGGCTTAACTCCATGTAAAAAGTTAAACAACTATTTCTCATTGATGATTTTGTTCCTAATCACAAAGTGCTGCTCAGATGTAAAACTTCAAATCTTGGTCTGCAATACTGTAGTGCCAACCTGTAGCTGTGGGAGACAACCCACTATTGTTCTAAAATGGCAACTAAATTTTTCTCCCCCTATCAAGAAGCTTTTGAGAGGGAACTGAGACTGATTTTAACCACTCCAACAGCTATCAAAGTGCATGAAAAAAAATCCTGAGTCCATCACTCGCGAGTCTAGCCTTGGCAGACAAAAGAAAAATGAGGAGGAACCCAACAGAGGGGTGCTTTTGGAAGTTCTCGTCAAGAAATTTCAATGTGCTCTGATACGAACATTTGAAATTTTCCCTATTTTGACTTTTTTTCTGGTTCCCTAAAAATAATAGTAGTAGTAGTAATAATAATAGTAGTAGTAGTAATGATAACTACTCTTGTCTTTACTTCTCCTTCACATCTCCCATTCACCAGTCAAGGACTTTCTTTTCTCTCTACAGATAAGAGTTATGAAATTTGGGAGTCCTTTAGATAGACCCACTGGAGGGGTTCCCCAATTGCCTCACCCTGCATCCCTGATCAGCATGGAAGAAGCCAGAGCAGTCTGTGTCCCGATTCCCCTTCTGCAATTCGGGTAACCTTTTCAGAGGATGGTGTGATAAGAATAGAAGGTAGAAATTGGCTAGGCAGTTAGTGTAAAAAGACCCCAAAGAAAAGCAGCCAGTTTCTTGGCTAAAAGTCAAAATGTCCTTGGGGCCTTTTAGCAACATACTCTGTTCAAAAGCCCAAAAATGTCAAAAGTATTTGCCAGCTTTTATCTAATCCCTAAAAGATTTTAGGGTTACCTCTTCAGAGGGGGGAATGTTAGAGTAGCCAAAAGCCCCATTAAAAAAAAAGAGAAAAAAAAGGAAGAAAGAGTACATGAAGTTGTCAGAAAAAAGTGATGGGGAGATATGAGAGGATTTGGAGGGGAGGGAGTGATATACACATAAAATAAAAATAAAAAAACCCAGTAAAATTAAAGAAATAGCAGTATTTTTTTGTTTCTTTCTTTCTTTCTTTCTTTTTTTTTCTTTTCTTTTTGAGACAGGGTCTCCCTTTAGTCCCAGTTGCCCTGGAACTCACTATGTAGACCAGGCTGGCTTCGAACTCACAGAGATCCACCTGCCTCTGCCTCCCAAGTACTGGGATTAAAGGCATGCACCACCATGCCTGGCCATCTTTTTTTTTTTTTTTTTTTTTTTTTTTAATTAAAAAAAAGACCCTATTGCTGAAGACAGGGCATACACTGGACCCAGAACTTTGAGCAATTGAGCTGGAACTGACCTCAAAATCTCCCTGAAGACTAGCTTTCATAGTATCAGAAGATGCTATCTATGCAAGCTGCCAAGGGAGAAAACCAATCAATGGTCCTACCCAGCTCTAAACTTTCAAACCACAATGATTGGCCCAGCAAATTATCACTGTTTGAGAGTAACCAACAGCTGTCTAACTGGACTTAATACCTACCTACCTGCATGATGGCAAGAATTTCCAGCAGGTACTATAAACATAGCCAAGTACACATGGCTGGAGTGATCATAGACCCTAGAGTAGGACTTCCCAAGATCAACGTAATTTCTTACTATATTCTAAATTTTCTTACATCTTTGCCCCTGTTTTCCTCCCACCTAGAATATTGAATGAATTATCTTTTAGTTTGTTTCTCTAGAGACAGGATCTCACTCCATAGCTAAGACTGACTTGGGGTTCATTATGTAACCCAGGCTGGCTGTGAATTTGTACTGCTCAGTGTTTATTATGTAATGCCTAGGCTAAGTCTACCTCCTCTAAAAGGAGTGTGTGTGTGTGTGTGTGTGTGTTTTGGGGGCAGGGGTTCTTCAGGAACAAAATGGGATTTTTTTTTGGAGGGAGGAATCTTATTAAAAATTGTATCCAAATGTTCAATATAGTAGGTTTTCATTAAATGCTTTGAATACATTCATTCTAAAGATTAAGATATTTTTTCTAATTAATTTTGTTACTTTTATAATCTCTCTCTCTTTTGGTTGCTCTATCAAAGGCCAAAATAGAAGTGATTTAATCCTACTTAGTAAATTGGCCACCAGCAATAGTTTCCATCTAGTGGTCAAAGATTTGGGTGATCACAAGACCCTGAACTTCACAAACAAATGCCAGTGTCCTGGGAAACCCAGGCACATGGCCACTCTTTCTGAGCTGGCAGCTTCCCTCCTCCTCCTCCTCCTCTTCCTCCTCCTCCTCCTCCTCTCTCCCCCTCCCCCCCCCTCCTCCTCCGCCTCATCCTCTGCTCTTCCTTCCCCTCCCTCCTTCCTCTTCTTCCTCTGTCTCTATGTCTCTGTGTATCTCTCTGAGTCTCTGTCTCTGTCCCTCTGTCTCTCTCCCTCTCTCTGTATGGGCCTCACCAAGCATTCTCTCACTAAACTCTATCTCCAGCCCTCTTTTCACACTTTATTTTGAGACACAATCTCACTAAGCAGCCCACTCACTCTGTAGTCCAGGCAAGCCTTGAATTTATGAAGTTCTTACCTTCCAAGGAAGTGAGATTTGGGCCTGTGCCACCACGCTCAGCTCTGGTTGCTCTTTTTAAAGAGATAGAAAGCAGAAAGGAGAAGGGAAGAGGAAGGAATGTTTCTTCCTTTGTGAGAGAATAGCCTGATAGCTGTGCTTGTCAGTTTTATTGCACTCCAAAAGATGCAAAGTAGCCATTTGAGCCATTTAACTGTGAGCAAAGCTGGGGGCATGTACTAAGTGCCTGTTTATTTATGTATTAATTTAATTTGATTTTTGTTTTTGTTTTGAGATAGGGTTTCCCTGTGACCCCTAGTGGCCTGGAAACCAGGCTGGCCTCCATCTCATAGAGATCTGCTTGATTCTGCCTCCTGAGTGCTGTGATTAAAGGTGTTTGCCACCATGCCTTGTCCAACATTTCCTGTTTAAGCCAGACAGAGGGCAGCTGAAAATTTCTATTAAATTATAGACAGGTGTGATTTCTTTCAGGATATTAGGGAAATGTATTGGTTTTCACTCTGTTTAAGGATACATAGACCATTTCTTTTTCATGATACGATACATAAATATTTCTGAGAAAAAGGTTTTGAGAAAGCAGCTCAGGAAATGTAATGTTTGCATTTTTTATTCTAGAATAATTTTGTTATGTAGTTTACTAAAAGATGATTTTTGACAGGCTGTCCCAGTAAATATAATTCAGAGGAAATTGGTGAGGAAAATTTAGTATTTCACTCAGTGTTCTACATCAGAGTGTGACCAGCTTGCTTTTCCAGCTCTGCTTGTGCATTTGAGGGAAGGGAGATGGCTTCTCTGCCTTTCACACTGGCTTTACATCAAGGAGAACTAAATCTTCAGCCTCTTCCACTAATTAACCACACTGTCTGGTGGATTGTCCGGCCTAGAGGGGAGCAAGCCACAGGCACCCGTGTCCTGCCCACTGCAGGAATGGGTAGGCAGAGCCTCTCCAAGCAGGTTCTGTGCAAACTGCAAAGGAGATCGGAGGCTCCCTGCAGACTCATCTTTTTAATCAATGGTGACCTCAATATGTCAGCCCACATTTTTGAAAAGATTCTGAAGTCCAACAGCTATTCCTTAAATTTGAATGTGTACTTTTTCCTCTTTCTGCAGTCCCCAATTTTCCTATCAGTCATGGTTGTTAATATCCCTGCTCTCTTCAGCCAAGCTGCCAGCTCTGTCAGTCACCGAAATATTGTTATGCAGGAACAATTTATTTTTTGAGGAGATGAAAAGCAGATTGCAGAAGCAGACTATTGGCAGCTTGTTGGAATGTACTGTAGTTCAAAACACTTCAGTTCAATTTTTGAATTATTATTTTAAGTTGATTGATAAAGTGCTTGTCAAGTAATTGATTCAGAAAAACAATCACACTTTGCTTGTGATAATTGGCAATTTCTTTATTTATGTTTGTAAGATATTTAGTTACCTACTCTTGCAAATAGACATATGAAGGTTGAATTGTGATAATGTTTCAAGGCAGTATTTTTGCAATGTAACATACATGTGCTGTGTGTAATTTTTACATAGAAAGCTTTTATTGCATTTTCTCAGCCTAAGTGAAATAATGTATACTCTGTTTTCAAACAACTTTTTATACTTATTAGCAATTGAAACAGAGCCTTGTGAGAGTGCAGGCAGAGCCTTGTGAGAGTCCAGGCAGGGTGTAAAGGTTTCGCTTTGCTCAGTGTTCTATTACTTCTTAGAAGAGGCCACCAGTACCAAGTTTTCCTACTGTGTACTCTCAGTGGTGTGGGGCAGAAGCCACCGTTGGACACAGGCCTTTCTCACCTCCACTTTTCCCTCCCATTTTGATTTGTCATGTATGCTTTTCTTTAAAATCTTTTCTCATTTTATTCTCTAGTCTCTCTTAATTTTTAAACAAATTCTCTGATGTTTTTAACTTCCTCCTGTCCTCTCATTTTTAAAGATTTCATGGTAGAATTTACAGATTATCCTAGAAAACGTCCTTTTTACATCATGATGGAGACTCCACCGGGAGGAAACCTCCTGTCTGAGTTTCAATCTCATGGGCTCTAACTGGAAAGTGAATGGTTTTCTAGTTCTGTTTCTCTCGTTCTCTATTCATCTTGTTCTCCAACTACATATTTTTATAAACAGATTAATTCCATACAACATGAATGTCTCAAGAGAGGAGGAAAGAAAGCTGCAGCTTGGGCCTTCTAGTCCAATGGTTATCACTCTTCCAGCACAGTGACCATTGTTCAGCCTGACCTCCATTAACTTACTGAATAATTCTATTGAAAAGTTATGTTTTTTATTTCTTGACTCAAAATGCAATTAACCTGCATGCTATTTGAGAATAAGCCTCTATTCTTCACTGAGATTGTATCAAGTGGTACGATTTCCCTGTCTCTGGGGAACAGCATGAGAAATAGATACTTTCATTTTGAAAGAGTAAACTAGCTTAAAAACAATCACCTAAATTAAAAATGTGACTCAAACATCTCACAGAGTGTGTTTCAATCTTAGGCTTATGGGTTTCTCTTAGCATTGTATAATGTCAGCAGAGTGGTTATGAAAAACTAGATTGGAATTGAGTCTAAGTGGTTGAAATTTTTATCAGTTGTTTAATGTAATTATAACATTTTATTTTATGTACGCCAAAATTATATAATGAAGAAAGTAAATATCTTAAAGTATCCACTATTTGTATTTTTATTAGTTGTTTAACATGAAAAACATCTCTCTGTATTAGGAAGTGACAGCTTCAGTAATGGGGGAATATCTTTTATGATACAGCCTGTGATATAGGAATCAAGTACATGACTAGTTATACCATAAAATGATTCTAGTTTCATTTTTCTTTTCTTTTTTTAAAAAAATGTTTTATTATTTTTATTTTATGTGTATGAGTGTGTTACCTGCATGTATGTGAGTGCACCCATGTCGTGCAATGCTGCTGAGGTCAGAAGAGGGCTTCGGATTCCTCTGGAACTGGAGTTAAGGACAGTTTGTAGCCACCATGTGGGTGCTGGGAATTGAACCCGGGTCCTCTGCAAGAGTAGTCAGTGCTCTTAAGTGCTGAGCCATCTCTCCAGCCCTCATTTTTATTTCAAATAAGGTGTAAATTGAGTTATTTAATTTCCTGTGATCATTCACAAATTTATAAATGTTTAGAAATTTAGTAACATTGCTGAATGCAAAAGAGTTAAACATAATTATCATTGCACATTTTCCCTTCAAGTAACACACACACCCTCTAATAATGCAGGGTGTCTACTATGAAATAAGGTTTTAGATGGGCAGCAATGGGGCTGCTGCAAAAATTGAACATGAGTGGTGACGTGTCATTTTTGATGTTTTTCTTGCCAGTTGTTCAGTTAGTCTTGAAAATGATTCTATACGTATGTCTATTCCTGTTCTAGTCACTGGCTGATTATTATATTTACATTTGTGCATAGCCTGGAAAGAGTTGGTCTTTTGGGGTAATGAATTTCTTGGAAAAATATCCTAGCAAACCCTTCTGATCAAGGGAGAGAAATACTGGAAGGAAATGCTACACACATCCGCTGGCAGCAGGCACTTAGTAAGATTCCTAGAATTTATTGTCTATATAATATAACATTCTGAACTAATTTCTTAGCCTGTGGTATGGCCCTCCATGTGTTTTGCCCTTGGATGCAGTTTGCTCACAACATGGTCATTTATTTAGAGTCTTGACTGACCTGGTTCACCTGCTGGGAAGCCTGTGCTCCTAGGTGTGGTGCTCAGTGCCTTCCATCTCTTGCCCTGGTCAATTGCATCATTGGTTTTAACCAATGATGGCTCACTCTCTGCTCCTTCTACTGAGAAACTCGCAGTTGCCTGGAATCTCTATGTTCTCCCCTACCTCTGACCCTGTGCTGAATTCCTTCTTCTTTCTCAAACTCTACCACTACTCTAGCCTTGCTTCTGTGCTTCATGGCCTAGCTGAGTAGCAACACTTTTAGAAAGATGTCTATAGTTCTAGGAGGTCCTGCACCCTTCTAAACACTCTGTACTAATGTCACCCTGGCACTCATTTATTTGCCCGTCTCACTACTAGACTGGCCATGAACTAAGTGTATATCATGCCATCAGTTAAAATCTCTTTGAGAGTCCATCAAAAGTGGCTTCTTCTAGAAGAATCTCTGTTGCTAGATTCTGTTATTCTTAATCTCTGAGGCATGCTGGTCAGATGGCGAGGCTTTCACCTCAGTGCTCAGAGAACTGCTACTGAGGTGGGTATCAGCCTACTTTGGATCCACTCAGCCACTGCAATAGACTATTTTCCTATGAACTATAAGTTTTTCTAGGATAGACACAAGGCGAGGAAAGCTAGGGCATGTTTGGTTGGAGAAAATATTTTCTTTATAATGAAATCATGTATATTAATGTGTAAAAGATCTGTTAAATGTTATTTTGAGAATACCCACATTTTATCAGAAAGCTATCTGACTAGAAGATCTAAAGATTCCATTGCTACATCTCACAATCTCTTTGCTGTTTATTTGCTCAGAATCGTTAGCTGCTTACTCTATGCCAAGAACCGTGCTGGGTCCCGGCAGTGTGACTGCATCATGCTCTCTGCTCTTAGAGAGCTCAGAGTTATCAAAGAGAGAAGGTTGTTTATTTCCCTTCAGAGGACTGGAATCCGATTAGAATACTTCTGTTGATACTAGTTTTGAGAGGTGTTTTGCCCTTTTTTTTTTTCCTACAGAAGGGTTATTTGGAAATTTTTTGAATAAATGAAAAGTTAAAAATTTTAATTTGAAAAACATTAAATCAAATGCTCAAATGTTTATCTTCACAGCATGAGGATGAAATCTGTGTCCCACGGATCAATGCAAATGTACTCTGAAGCAGAGGAACTGCTCCAGAAATTTTAATTCCTCTCTTTCTTGATTATTTCTTAACAGTGTCATATTTCACATGGTACTAGAGGATATTATAGTAGAGATATTCAGTGAATCTGAGAATGCAATAGAGATAATTAATAAGCTCTTCATGGAAATCATGACAAAACACTAGGCAAACACAATCTGATTATGGTAGTAACAGAAATTAAAATGGCATGATGTGAAAACAGTGATGAATGAATGTGGAAAGAAATGTGCCAGATTATGTCCAGTTTTTATTTTCGAATGTTCAAATTTGTTGAAAATGCTTAGTTGAACTTAGTTTTGGAAAAATATACTAACAAAATTTTATATTCTTGGCTACAAAGTTTAACTTTGCATTCACCAAATTTCAGAGTGAGATGTCCTGTGATGCTTTCTGCTTACTATGCAATGTTTCCAAATGGTGGATGAATTTGGATTTAAAGTACACCCTTACGTACATCTTAAGCATTTTCTTTCTATTTGATCTGAAAGATGTAGTGTGTATTAATTCATTCTGACCACTGTGTGTGAGCCCAACCGGTATTTAGAAAACTTGAACTTGGCTTAATTCTTTTATCATGGGACAAGATTTATAGGTCTAACTGGTTTTAATTCTTCATTTCTTGTAAGCTATTAACTGCTTTTATTAAACCACAGGAAGGATGGGGGCAAAGGAGGGCACTGGGGACAAGAGAGGGCATGGACTTGAAGAGCTCTGAATTGGGGTTATGGACATGATTCTAGGCTCCAAGTGTTCCCTTAGTGCCTGTAACAAGTGCCTGTAACAAGCACTCAAGAAGGACATTGTGCTGCTTTGGCAAAAAGGGCAGACTGATGTCTCCATGTGAATGCTGTGCTTTGTAAGAAGCCCTGATGGTCAGTTAAAGGTAACTGGGTTTCTAAAGAGACTGTTTGATTTGAAGCCAGCAGAAGCATGGGAGTTAGTGGTAGTCGCCACTTCTGTGTAGGCATGAAAGAAACTTGGTTCCCAGGATTTTGAAGTCTGAGTTGGTTCAAGGGGATTGCTTGCAAAAAATTTCCTCAACGAATTCAAATGGTCTCTGTCAAAGGAATTGGACTCTGTGGATATGTTAACTGAAAACTTCACAGTTGCACAGTGACTTGGGTAGACTGATATGTAAAAGAAAGTGAAAAGAATCATGAACACTTCTAAGAACAAGAGTATTATATAGTCCCTTTGTTCAGGCAATGGTGTCAGCTGACACGAGGCTTCATATTATGCCTGATATTCAGAAGCCTCCAGAGAAGCTCTGTGGAATAAGTATGTCTTTAACAGAAGAGATCTCAGCAATGTGTAGGAAGACATGTCCCTGACAATAGCCACTAATTATCCTATGAGCAGGTGATCATAGGATTTAAAGGATAATGGTAGTGGTGACAGAAAGAAACTAAGCTTCTTTATTTATGTATTTCTTGTTTATTTGTGTACCAAATCATGAATTAAACATAAATATAAAAGTAAGATTTTTTCTGAGAAGTTTAGTTATTATGTTTAGTATCAAAATATGCAACTTCAACATATCCACCCCCCAAATCAGTGGAATATTTCAATGTCTGGACATACAATCACAGTACAAAAAAATTATGCCAATAGTCATCCTCTTTGTAAGAGGAGCTGAGCCATCTCCAAGTTCTTGTGAGCCTCAGTGCTTTTTAGTTTTGTCTTTCTTATGGTTACTACATTTCTTTTTTTTAATTTAAGTATTTTTTAATGATATTTGAGAGTAAGGTTTGCAGCCATACCAGACAAAGTGTACTGACTAAAACTCAAATCTTGACATTAAAAACAAACTACTATTGCTAATCTTTTGACAAGCACAAAAACATACAAAGAAAGCCCTTTACATACCCTGCAAGAAATGTCTTAATGGTGAAGTTTCTCAGAAATACTTTACTAAGATTGACAATTAGCTAATAGGTGTTTTCCCTTATTTAAGCAGTATTTTCTCATAGCTATGTGCATTGATTGTATAAATGGGCCTTACTTATTCCTTGTAATAATGTATGTTTATGGATAGTTTCCTTAGTGTCTACTAGAAGACTCTTCCAGGACCTCCCTCAGACTAAAATTAAACTCATAAAAATTACCGGATTTGCATGTAACCTATACATACCTCCATTATACTTTAAAGCATCTCTACATTACTTACAGTACCTAACACAGTATAACTGCAGGTTTATTCAGTCTTATGCCTTACAAAAATGCTTTGGATGTAAATATTAATTGACTATAAAAGGTGTAAATAAATTTATACTCTCACTGAGAGTGAAGTGCTGCTAACCAATCAGGTTTTAATATATAAAGGTTAAATATACCTTATATAAAAAGGACCGGGCAGGAAGTGATTTACATTTGGAAGTTGTCAGATTGTGGAATATTTTCATGGAATGTACTGCTTGAA
This sequence comes from Nannospalax galili, assembly GCF_000622305.1. NCBI lineage: Eukaryota > Metazoa > Chordata > Mammalia > Rodentia > Spalacidae > Nannospalax > Nannospalax galili. The sequence continues at coordinate 8,209,638 of NW_008360322.1, read as the reverse complement.
CATACCTAATTCTGAGAATATAAAATTCAAAATGTCCAAAAATCTTTAGGATCTTCAGATTAGGGTATTCTACCTATGGCTGTCACAATGTATACAGTAACAACACAGAAACAAGCATTCAAAGTTCTAACATCAAAAATATCACAGTGCTGTCTGATTTTAATGAAAGTAGTTATTGCATTAAATATTTAAAAATATAAGCAGTGCTGCAGACTTAGTGAGAAAATGGAAGATAACAATTGTGTAAAGTGAAAGTTTTACTGTACTCTGGAATAAAATAGTTGTTCTGATAGAAGCAAAAAAAAGTGTGCACCACCATGAAAAAACAACAACAACAACAACAAAAACCCCCACAAACTACTGGGACACTCTTCAAAATCAACAGTAGCAAAAGGTTGAATGTTAAATCTAAATATGAATGGTGAGCTCTGTCTAAGATGGGTTTAATGGCTTTCCTTTTTACTCGCCCAGCTTTGAACTCAGGTGGGCAAAATTTCTGGAATCTTTTTTTTTTTTTTTTTTTTTTTAATGAGAGAACCAAGAAACACAAACTTTGTGAAATGGAACACTTGTAAAGGAATAATCATCTTCCTTTGCCATTTTCCAACTTCTAGGCAAGAAATCTAGCTTTTGCTGCTGTAGCCACAGTGCCTGTGCAGTGTCTGTGATGCACAGCCATCAAAAACCTGAGACTAAAACAGACAGAAATACTAAATGCAAGCAAATATCCCCCAGAATCTACATACAAGTCCAATAAAACACTGAGAAATAAAGTTCAATGATATTTAAAGAATAAAGCAATGACATTCTACAATCATATGCTTTAAACCAAGAGTGTAAAGCTACTGAAATATCCAAAACTAGATGAGTGTGCTTTGTAACATTAACAGACAAATGAGCAATTATCACGCTAGTAGATACATCGAATGGACTTACCACTTAAACATTCATTCTACTTAAAATCTCTCAGGAGACTAAGAATACTCAGCCTAGATTAAACTGGCCAAAGAAACGTGAAAAGAGGCAAAAATAACTATAAACGACACAATAGTGAATGTCTCGTTGCTTCTCGCTAATACTGACTGGTTTCGAGACAAAGAAGCTTCTGCTTTTCCGCTATGCACAGGTTCACAGTGGAACTTGAAGCCACATTGACAATTCAGGAAAAATAAAAACATTCCATACTTGAAAGAATGAAAATACATTTACATTTTCTCACAGCAATAATATACATAAATAGGCTGTATTTCTATTAAGAAGCTCCTCAATCTATATGTTTAGTGGTACAGTCAATATAGAAAATCAATCATAAGTTTATCAAACCATGTATAGAGTTGGTATTTTATCTATTTTTTATTGATTATTTGTGTATTTCCTACAGAACATCCCAATCAGTCTCAATCATACCCCTTTCCCCACTGGCACCCTCCCAAAGCGCCCCCACGTGGAATTCATACATTCTGTCATTTGTCTTAAGGCCTTTTGTGTCAAGCTGGTGTTCTCAGACATTCTCAGTGCAAGTTCACCCACTGAGGTCTAGTCAGCCTATCTAGATGGTTACTACATTTCTGAACACAGGGAAGGGGACAGATAATGCTTGTTTCCATTTTAGAAAGACAGGGAATTTCAAGATGGAATGTTGCCTACAAGGAATAGTCAAATAAATTTTTGGAATATTGTGAAAAGTTTATTTTACATAAACAATGGACTTGTAGAATCAGCTTATAGAAAGCTAAACCAAACCCTATAACAGAGATTGCATGTGTAGCTCTTGCCACCTACACTCAAGACAGGCATAGTGCTCGTGGCCAAGAGTTGGGTTAGTCTGTCTGGCAGGGATAATGAATGGCTGCTTTCTCCATCCCAGAACTTTCCATACTTCCTTATAAAACCCAATATTCCATTGTTTCAGGAGTTTTTTGTTTTGTTTTGTTTTGTATTCTGGTTGACCATTTGAAATTAAATGTTGCCAAAATGTTCAGGTTGCCAGTTTTTTAAGGCATTGCTACTCATGTTTTGTAAATTTTTGAGTTACCAGGAATTTCCTGGAAATGATGCTTAAACCTTTATAGGTTCTCCAGCGATAGTTACATCAGGAAACAATATGAGACTGTCTTAAATGGGCTAAGTTGGTGTCTATAAAATTCATTTCAGTGGGTCAAGCATTAGGCTTCTGTCATGGAATTTCTAAGAAAAGTGTCTCAGTAGTACCAATCCTTGGTAAAAACATGAAACTTTGGTTTAGGGTATTGTTTTATAATCAAGGACAAGAATTCAGGAATGCTTGTAATAGTTTATGAACATTTTTTAGTCATAACAAGAAATTCCTAACAGTAAAATTCATGATTTATACCTGGAGGGCTCTGATTTGGAACCTGTGTGGACACTGCACAATTTATTTATGGAATCTACTGCTTAAGGCCTTTTGGTTATTTCCCAGTTTGGGTCAATTATGAAAGTGCTACTTTCAACCCTTTCGTATAGGCACGTTGGTGAATAAATGTATTCAGTTAGTTGGGTATATACTTTTTTCTTTTTCTAGACTTTGGTAATAAGATAGGCATGTTTCAACTTTCACAGGCATTGTGAAAGAGTTTTCTAAAGTGATTGAATCAATTTTCCTTTCCATGTACATGATCCTTTGATGACTGAAATGATTGGAAAAATTAGCAAATTCCTTTCTTGGGACTCTCCCTACATCTACAGAGATTATTTTAAACAATATTTAATTGATGGAAGACACCAATTTGGTTGGCTCTAGTTTAAATGATGTGTACAACTAATTTATTTTTATTAGATTAACTTTAGTATTAGTGGCATTGTGTCTAAATTATTTACCCATTATATTCACTAAAAAATTTAGATGCTATTTTTCTTGCTTTCATTTTGACAAGATCAAGGAGTGTTATGGATGAAAATGAAATGTCCCCCCATGTGTGCATATGTTTGAACAGCTGCCTTCACCTGGTGCTGTTTAGGGAAGCTGTGGAATCTTTAGGAGGTAGGGCCTAGAGGGAGGAAGTGTGTGGGGTAGTGGTAGTCCTTATAAGTACAGCCTGACTCAGTTCCAACCTGAGGTCTTTGGTTCCCAGTCAACCTGGGCTGAGAAGCAGCCTCAAGCCCCTGCTGTCATGATCCTGGCTCTCCAGCCCACATGTCTTCCCACCATAATAAATGGTACCCTCCCCAACTATCAGCCCAAATCAACCCTTCCTCCCTGAAGATGGTTTTTGTCAGATATGTGACCACGATGGTAAGAAAAGTAGCAAATATAAAGAGGAAAATTTTGTTTCGGTGCGGAGTATGTAGAGATGGAACCAGGTCACATGGTGCCAACTCACACTCAGGACAGGTCTCCCCTCCCACTTGGTAACCCTCCCACAGCTCCACGGATATACCTAGAAGTATGCTTTACTAATCTCCTAAATGCTTCTCACTCCAATTGAGCTGACAAGAATAACCAACACACAAGACTACAAGAAGACTCGCAATTATCCTTTGCTTGGAATTGAAATTAGTCAAATCCTGTTCTATAAACTATTTGGAATCTTCTGGTTATTGTAAGTTTATGATTTTTAATGAATAACACCTTCCCATCAGCTAGTCTGAAAATTCCCATGAGAAAGCATAAAGAAATTTCTGCAGAGCCATGAAATCTTATTTTTCAGAGAGTCATGATTAAGACAAAATGTGAAGTATATCTAATTCATTTTGGAACCTGAAGGAAATTTGGATAACTTTGAGAAATTTGGAAAATTAGACTTATAATATATGCCAATTAAATTTAAAGGAGAAGATGACTCACTTGGAATTTAAAAATATAAATGAAAGGCATGCCGAAACTGAGAGGCTGTCTTTCTGTTGGGACGTATGAGAAGGGCAGACAGGGTAAGGCAATTTAGTGCAATCTTATACTGCTCATTAGCAGAAGTCTTCCTTTTTCTCTATAAATGGATATTCCTTTGAAACAGCAGCAATGTCCAGCTGTTAATGTAAATTATTATAGTTGATCAAATTTAATCAGTAACTACCCTGTGTGCAGAGCATGCAAGTAAGGTATGGAGGAGATGTATATGCACTTTCACTCCTCTGATCCTTGGTGATCTCAAAGTCATGGGGCAGCACATTAATTTAGAAGCCTTGGTTTGTTTGCTTTATGTCTTAATTGATTAAAACAATTTAATTATTCATAGAATTAAAGAGAATGGCATACTGATTCTGATGAAGCCATTGGGCAGCCTTACAATTATCATAATTGGTCACTATTATTTTTAACCTTCCACCTTTCCTCCACTCAGGCTATGAGGAAACAAAGTCCAAATACTATATCTATTTCATTTTGAAGTATTTTGCATATTTCTAAAAGATAAGGTCTTTCCTTTCAGGTACCTGTAATGCTATTACCACATCTACAACAAATTTTCTTGACTTGTGCTTAATACTTTTTGCTTGTATTAATCAGGGAAAATTTGAACGCAAACCTGAAATCAAATTCTTATGTCCTTTGCTTAAAGTTATCATTATATTTCATTACAAATAGGCGTGGTACATTTTGTTCAAACTTAAGCTCATGACTGATTTTTGTTCAATAGCTACTATTAATCTTTTATTAATATTTCTCTTATGTCAATATTTCTCTATCCAGTGTGTTTTCCCAATGAAACAGCTATCGAGATGAGTCTTTTTCTTCTTTTTTATGAAGCAAATTTCAAGTTTATTAAGAAAACATTTTAGAATAAATTTAAATACGGGGGCAGAAGAGGCACTTCTCAACAGGAAGGGTTGCCTGGACGAGCCCCTCTTTCTGTTACCATGTGTGTTTGAGTATGGCATGAGAAAAGAGTACACATACAGCATAGTTGAGACTTTGTTCAATAATTTAAAATTCCTTCTCAGTAGTCCTCTAAGATGGGCAACCTGAATTCCTTGAATATATGCTTGAAATAAATGCTTTGGAGCCTAGATTAGATTTTATAAGCGTAGAACTAGTTCAGTGACACCATCAGAAACATTAAAAAAATCCGCTAACTGTGGTAATGTGCTGTTTTGAGCTTTGAAAACTGAGTATAAGCTGCTGGTCCACTTTCATCTTTGCAGAGTCAGTGAGTGGTGGTTAATACATGAGGAACTTGAGGGATAGTAAAGCTGTTAAGAGCACGTTTCTGTTCTTCCAGAAGCCCTAAGTTTGGTTGTCAGAACCCATGTTGGGCAACTCACAACCACCTGCAATTCCAGTTCAAGGGGGTCCAGTGCCCGCTTCTGGCTTCCATAGGCACCTGGACTGATGTGACATATACTCACACAAACAACAAAAGCCAGTGCAATTGTTTCTTGCCATCAGGTCTCATTTATTTTCTACAGAAGTTCTTTCCTTGCTTTATAGAAAGCCCATGGAAGCTTTTAGATACCCTAGAAACATAGTATAGGTTACAATGACTATAAAGCAGGATATTTGGGTATGTCAAGGAAAAAGTGGAGAAACAGACTCCTAAGAGCCTTGTAACTCTCTCATAAACCCTTTAACGGGCCTTAACTCAAGATATGATATTGTATTATGAAGCTGTGCTGTGCAGCGTTGAAGACCACAGTGAATTTTCAAGCTACACTGGATATATTATAGGGATGCATGCTTTTGAGGATACGTTGTGCCAAAGTTGTAAGTGCCTGGGTCCTCCACTGAGCAGTGGGCACATATTGTTTTTCTTTACTCATTTCACTTCTACACAGCCAGGTGTATTTGTCAACAGAGATGAGGTTATCCTTCAGTGATACAATCCCCATAGAGAACCTCATGTCTCACTCAGAGAAAGACATGCTGAGGTCGAGCACTTGGTATGCGGCCAGCTGTCAGCCATTCTCATTTGCTTCAGATTTCTTTGAATACTGCTAAAATTCTATATTCAACATTTGGTGTAAAGACAGAAAAAAAGATAGTATCTGTTCCCTTTCTGCTTCTGCCCCCACCCTCATGGCCTCTCCATATTTACATGGCCTTCCACGAATGCTTTAGCAGTACAGGAGAAAGGGTGACCAGTACTCTGGCTGCTGAGTGCTTCAAAGGGAAGTGGTGTGTGTCCCTTCCACTTCTGTCTCACCAGCCACAGCAAACCCTTAGCCACAGGAAAGGTGAAGGAGCCTGAGCAACAGAACAGCATTAGAGGACCTGGCAGGCCTAGTCTGGCTGTTTCTTTGAACATTGTTAAAACTGTATTTATGGTCACCATTTTGATGAGACAAAAGGGGTACTTTTTGTTGTTTCGTTTTTCTTTCTTTCATCTTTGTTCTCTTACACAGAAGCAAATATTTTCCCCAGGTCTTATATATTACAGGAGTTTTGATGGCTTTAGATCAATATTCCTCAAGCTTTAATGTCTGTATAAATCACCCAAAATCTCATTAAAATGCAGATTCTGGGTCAGTAGGTCTAAGGTGGGGCCCAGGTGATGTGGATGTTGTACATGCTTTGAAGAGCAAACTTTGGTCTTATTTCTCTTTTTGGAAAGTGAGGCATCATGGTTTCAGTTGGATCCAAACAGAGATTTAGGCTGTTCTTTTTTTCTTCTTCCTTACATGTGAATTAAGGGACAGTGTTTCAGAGTGACAGTTGTCAAACATGGGAGAGGTCTGTCAGTGCAACTCAAAGTAAGTTTCTAAGGGATAACTGTCTCTGTGTTCATTCATATTAAAACAAGGCAGCTAGGGAGACTAGAAACCTAATTGAATGCTCCAAGCATCCCACCAAATGCCAGCATCTCATTATGACGGGGCTCACACAGCAGGGACACTGAAGGGGAGAGGAGACACTGAAAACATCTTTATACTCTTTGGCTCTTAAGAGCCCTTCCTGAGATCAAATGCAATTTGTGAGAAGGAGGCAGCCACTCTCTCAAAGCCAGCATTTGTCCTCATGCTTCAATTTTGCCTAATTATTAATACAACACGTATTTTTTTCTGATCCTTTGCTAATTAAGATTTTTGCATGTTTTCGGCATTCCACTGAGCACTCAGGATTCTAGATGAGTTGCCATTTGGCTCCAAGATGCGGACTGGCTTCAGAGGGCTGCATTAGAGCTGTGTGGATGTGCGCTTGGGTAGAAATGAGGCTGGGCACCATAAGAGCACTCACAGGTACTCCCCCTCCTACTCGGAGGCTGTTTTTCCCTGTTCGTTTGTAATGCTAGCCCATGATGGTAGACGGGATGTACTGCTATAAATTAACAACCATGCCTCCGACTTCTTATTCTGTAGGTGTAATTCAAAGAACTGTCGCAAGGAATAGCAAAGCTATATATTCTTTTTCTATAGCAACTGTCATAAAAAATCCCAATTACTTTAAATTACCACAAAATGGCTTCAGAATCAACCCCAGACCTGCTGCCCTTGATTTTTCTTTTGCAATTAGTTCAAAGAGCATGAGATAGAGCAGTAAGTTTAGGGTATATTATATGGCAGTTACATTTTTCATGGTCAAAGAAATTTTAGTTTATAGCTTCTTCCCTTTGAAGGAGACAATAATTCTAGGTCCCTTCCTTATTATACTGACACTCAATTTCTAGAACTTGGGCATATTTCACTTGCCTTTTATCATTAAAATATTAAAAACTATAATTTAAGTTCTTAGAAATATGTGATCTTATGCAGTAGACTGAAACTCATGGGTGTGAACCCAAAGGACCTGCGATGCTTGAACCTGCCTTGGTAAAGCTGCTCACCTGATGAATGTGAACCCACAGTGACCAGGGGAAGGGGAGCATCCCCGAGTCTCCAGGTTCAACTTCCCAAGGCAGGATTCCTGTTTATATATACCAGACCATAATAGAAGGCATAGGCTTCAGGCTAGGAGGCATTTCTCTCAATCCTTGGAATAGTAAACTCTGATGTTACCATCAACAGACTGGCACAGAAGAAAAACCAAAGAAAGCAGAACATTCCACAGGCAAAGATGTGCTCAGGATGGCCTGGTGGAAAAGGTCCTGGAATATTCTGTCCTTACTGTTTCCCATGGCTTTAGGTACTTTGGGAGACTGAATTACCTTCTGTGCAATGCTCCTTATTGATGGAAGTGGTACATTCAAGGGAATGACTCATAAACCCTGGGAAATGATACCCTTAGATCCTTAAATTCTTTAAGGTAAAGTAATCTAGGGAGCAGAGAAAGTGGTTTAGAACTAGGGGAATTTTAGGTTACAACCTCAGTCATAGATCCAGGGGGCAGTTGTGGGTTCCAGATGCCTTTTGAGGTTTGTGGTCTGAATTCTGAAGCAGCAGGTAAACCCTGTGTGCTTGGTAGGGGCTTAAGAATATTTGTTAGGGTCCCTGAGAGGCAGAGAATATGCTGAAGCCTGCCGAATAACCCGTAGAGCTGTGAGATGGGTTAAGCCAATCACAGTGGAAGCTATATAGGTGTAAATTCCAACCATAATCAAAAAATTCAGAAAGCTCTTTTACCATCCACTGATTGTGGATAAAGATGCATTAAGTTAGTTCAAAGACAGAATTTCTATTCATGTATCCATCTACTGCACTGATCTATTCTCTATCCATCCATCTAACCTATCAAGAGAGGAGAAAAAGGAAAAATGATAGTTTCTGTTTTTCTTTCTCTGACAAGAATCTCTGCTCTGATAAATCAATTAATTTTTTTTCTCTTTCCTCAAGGCATAATAACATGTGTAGTAACTAGTTTAGTTTTTTACCAATTAAAATATTTTTTCTGTTATTTATAAAACTTATTTCAACTGATACATAAAGCATAAAGTTGGGCATATTAATGGAGTACCAGACAATATTTCTTTAGAAGTAGACAATGAATAATGCTTAAGTCAGGTAAATAAACATTTATTCCCACAAATACTTGTCATTTCTACATTTGTACAAATTTGGAAACTACCCTAACTTTTGAAGTCTGCATTACATTGTTATCTATAGCCCTCCTACTGTGCAATATACATCAGAACTTCTTACTTTCATCAAACTTTGTAATACCGATCTTTCCCCACTCTGTTTCTTCCTACTCTCTCTACCACCATTTTATTCTCAATTTTTATAAGACCAACTTTTAACTTTTACAATCGAGTGAGATCATGTGATACATCCCTTTCTGTGCCCAATTCCATTTCCATATGCACTGTCACAAATCATAGCATTTCATTCTCTTTATGGCCAAATAGCAATTAATTGTCTATATATACACCATATTTTCTTTATCTGCTCTTCAGTTGATGAACACTTGGGTTGTTTGCAATTCTTGGCTACTACACATGCTGCTGCAGTGAGCATGGGAAGGCCTGTGTCTCCTTAGCACTTTCTTAGTGTTTCTATTCAGGTATGAAAGAGCTAGATCATATGGTAATTACATTTTTAGTTTCCTGAGGAACCTCCATACTGTTTCCCACAGTGGCTATTCTAATGTATATTCCACCAAACGTAGGGGTAGAAGAGCTTCTTTTTCTCTCCTCACCAGCTCCTGCTAGCTTTTCACTTTCTGATAAGTCATTATTACGGGGGTGAGATGATACTCACTCTGGCTTTGATATGTATTTCCATGATGTTTAGTGATACTGAGCATTTTTTCATGTACCTGTTGGCCAACAAATATAGTTTTGCAAACACATTTTATTAAGCAGAAGGATAAAAGATGTGTACAGAACTGTATATCAAATGAACATATCAAAGCCCTTGTATTCTCCAGCTCCAAATCACTTGATTTTCCTCTTCACTTGGAATTCAGTCAGTCCTTTCAATCCTCCAGTCTGCATGTGTGAATTCAGAGATCCTTAGATCAAAACAATGAAAATAAAAGGTTATATCTGTTCTGAACATGTGCAGATTTCTCCTTGTCCTTATTCTTCAAACAATAAATAACAACCATTTCCATATGATTTACATTATGTTAGGCATTATAAATAATCCAGAGATGATTTATTTTTTTATTGTAGACCAGGTTGGCCTCAAACTTGCTGTGTATCTGAGGCTGGCCTTGAATTCCTGATACTCCTGCCTCTCCCTCCTGAGTGTTGGGATAATAGACAAGTACTACTGCTGGAGAAGATTTTTTTCCCCTGTAATACTGAGTATTGAACTTAGGACTTCACAAATACTAGACAAATGCTCTACTACAAAGCTACTTCCTCAGGCTCCAGAAATAATTTTAAACAATATGAGAAATATGATATATTGAATGTGATTTCTATGGCAGTTTACATAAGAACCTTACTCGAAGGGATGTCTGGAACCAATCCCCTACACTTACCAAAGAAATATTGTATTGAACTTGGATGCAAGTTTAAGGAATTATTCTTATTTGCTATGAATGAGGGTCTGAATCCCCCTAAAATTCATGTATAACGTCCCAATACCCCAAATGATAGAATTTTGTTTTTATGGAAATAATATTAAGTGAAATCATAAGCCTGGGATCCTGGGATGACAGGATTGGTCTGCTTGTAAGTAGAGACATCAAGAGAAATCTTCTTATCAGCAATGGAAAATTCTCTTCTTCCACACATGCCCAAAGAGAAGGTCATATAAGGACACAGAGAGATAGGGCAACATAGAAGGCCTCAGACTGAAACCTATCTAACCAGCATCTTAGACTTGTTACACTCTAGAACTGTAAGAAACAAATTTCTTTGCTTAAGCCACTCAGCCTTTGTTCATTTGTTATGGCAGACTGAGCTAATTTATCACCTTTACTTCATATACATAAGTCACACATAGAAATGGTCTATGTTTAAGACTGATTTATTTTTCTTAATAGAATAATATTAGAGAACTTCAAAGGAAGTTTTTCTCTCTTGGATAATATGAGATATCTAATTTGATATAAGATTTTCTCAGAACAGTTCTTTCTCTAAGTGCTTTCTTGGTCATTGTGTTGACCAACTATTTTGAAATCCCAATTTCATTGTATGCCCCTCAGGACAGTTTTTTTTTTTAATATATATTTTTATTGAATTTTTGTGCCTAGAGTCACTCCCTTAAGAAGATAAACTCTTCTTTGCCTGGCAGTAATCAGTTGCTAAGAGTTCCTCTGCTAAGGTTGGGATTGGCTGCCCGTTTCCCCATTTCTATGTTGGGTTTTTGTCTGATTGAGTCAGCACGGGTCTTGTGCATGGTGTCACCTTTGTCGCAACTTCCTATGAGCAAGTTCCCAGTCTTGAAAGTCTCTCAGTACTTGAAGCTAAGACCTTATAGTTGAAGACAGGACATACTTTGCACAGAGGCTTCAGAGCACTGGAGCTGGAACTGACCTGGAAGCCTTCTATCTGAAAAATAGCTCTCATAGTTCTAGAGGATGCTATGCAAGCTGCTAAGGGAGAAAAATCAGTCAATGGTCCAACTCAGCTGTAAAGCCTAATACCCACAACGACGGGTACATCAAACTATCTCTGTTGATGTAATAGTGGCACTTTTATCTAGGGGGTAATCAACAGCTATCTAATTGGACTTAAAGCCTTCTCAGTGGGTGAGAACTCAGGGGTGGTACTGTAAAGATACTCAAATACACATGGCTGGAGAGGTCATAGATCCTAGACAAGACCCTTTCTCTGTCATATCTCTAGACAAATGTAATTTCTTACTGTATACTAAACATGGATCCTTATATTTACAGACATATACCATATACCATATGCCATATACCACTCATAAAAAATAAGTTTCTTTTTGCAACAGCTGGAGACTATTACAGAGTCCCACAATTGGCCACACACAGAGAATGTATGTCTGAGAGATGCCCAGCCTCAAATGATACATCTACAGTGTATCTTCTACACTTAAGGCTCATGGAACATAGCTTGAAGGATGGCCTTTGGCCTTATCTTATATTACTTTTGAATGGTACTCAGTGTCATCACTGTCTTGAAAGAAGTCTCACCTTGCTTTCTACAACCTGAACCTTTCCTATTTGCAGCCATACTTTTCTACATGTGCTTCTCCTCTGTAGACTCTGCCACTATTCTCTGTGTGTCAGAAAGCTTTTCTGAGCTTGGTTCAGTATCTGCTCCTCTTCCCATTCTGTAGTCTCTCCCTAGGAAATCACATTTATGCTAAGCCTTAAATCATTCCTATAAATAATGAATCAGACTGTCTATCTATTGGCAAGACTCTTGTTGGGTCTGTATTACCTTCTCTGCTTTCTTGACATTGATTGACTTCAAGACATCTCAAGATCAAAAACCTAAAGTTAACATAAGGGCTTAACTCCAGACCTCAACTTCTTCTTGAGCTTTCTCTCTTCATGATGTCACCATCCATCTAAGATGTGCCATTTAGAGCCTCAGGAATCATTATTGTCACCCCAATCATCTTAGAGTTGTATCTGCCCACTCTTAATTTATTCCAAAATATTTAAGTGTTATTATGTACCAAATACCATGCTTAGAGCCAGTTATACTTGATAACATAAATTCCTGTGGAATCCATCACCTTTCAGTTGTAGTTCCCATATATAACCTGCTCCCTAATGTCATCCATTCTACTCCAAGTTGTCATCATCTCTCACTATAATGCAATGATCTTCTGCTAGTTACTGGAGCAGCCTTTCAAAGGCTGATAATTCTAGTACACTCCACACACAGTCCCCCAGCTCTTTCTTTAGCCCCCAATATTTTTTAATGAAAAATTTTAAATATTTGACAGTTTCATATATTTATATAATGAATTTAGTCATTTTCATCCCCAATTCCCCTCTCTCACCCAACCTCCCTCTCCTACCAAATTCCTTCTTCCCAACAAGTCTCCCTCTTACTTTCATGTCTTCTTCCTGTGTGTGAACCACAGAGTTTAATTACAGTATTTTGCCCAAGAGTGGATGGAAAGTTATGTACTGGAGCAAGGGCAATCAGAGAATACACCACTAAAGAAATGACATACCTTCCCCGCAACAACCATTAACTGCCGATAGTCCCTCATGTGTCCCTCACTCATCCATGATAAACTAAAGCTCGACTCAGTCTTGTGCAAATAATCACATCTGAGGTGAGTTCATGGGTCCAGCAACTATGTCATCTCCAAAAGACATCTTTTTGTTGTGCCTGTCCACATCCTCTGGTTCTTATGTTCTTTCCACTCCCTTTTCTGTGATTTTCTCTAAGCCTTGAAAGGGGTGATGTCTCTGTACTAAGAAGGAATAAGCACTCCACCATCACTTATTTCTAACTCTCTAGCCAGTGATTGATTTTTGCATTATGTGTCAACTGCTGTGGTCAGAAACTTTTCTGATGAAAGTTGGACCCAGCACTAATCTAAAAGGTATAAATAGGCAGTTTGACAATATAACAGTTTACCAAAACAATAATAGTAGGGTCCCCCATCAAGCCTATGGCTTCCCCAGCTAAGGGCTCTTGCCCAGGTTTACAGAACCAAGCATGAGTTCTTTCCTGCAGAGTGGGCCTCAAGTCCAGTGAGGAAGTAATTGGTTACTCTCATAATGTTGTGACACTATTCCACTAGATGGCATATCTGTAGCTGACAGAAATCATAGTTGTAGAAGACTACTTTTCTCCCTGAGTAGCCTGCATAGCACCATCTGGCACTATGAAGGCTAGCCACTATGGAGGAAAGTTCTAGCTCTGCCCGAGCAAATCTGTGTTCTGTGACCAAAGTCAAAAGTGTCTACAGTGACTTTGGCAATAGTGTCTTAACATTTAGTTCTGGTGGGCAACCAAGAACACTGTCAATAGCCTGTATTGTTTTAGAGGCCTCCAGGGTCTCCTTGGTGAACAACTCAGGGAGGTACCCTATATTTGACAGTGAGATTTTTGTTTAATAACCCATGACTTCTGGAAGGAGCATCATCCATTCATGGAGGGTACCGTCAATCAAACTCTGTTTTTTTTTTTATATTTTATTTTCTAATTTAAATATATTTTATTAGCATTGCTTTCTTTAAGAAGTAACATGATTATGTTGAAAGACTGTACAGGTGGAGAATTTGGAAAGGGAGTAAGTGACAAACTCACAGTATAGGAACAATGACAAGTTTCACATTATTATTGAACCTTTGTAGTCCAGGTTTGTCAGTAAACAATATTAAAAATTATAGTGTACATATAGAATTTGAATTTCTATTGTGATAGGTAAAAAGTTGGCGGAGAACGAGCTAATGGATGATGAGGCACCGAGGCACAGATAAAACTCCATCAAAATAGGGTTTATTAGCAAAGGAACACATGGGACAGATTCCCTTCCAGGCAGGGAAAATGTCTGCCTGGGTCTTGAGCTGGGGTCTTTTAAAAGGGAGGCTTCTGCCTCCTGCAGAAGGTGGGAAGATGTATTTTTTTTTAAAGTTTGGGGGGAGTGAGAGAGCAGGACTGTTAAAACCTGTCCTCTTTAGAGATCAAAGGGGAAGCCTGCTGTGTTGGCCAAACAGTGGAGAAAAGTCTGCTTCTCTTGACTTCAAAGACCAAGGTGCTTATCAGCTAGATTCCCTTTTCTCAGGAGCATGAGAAGTCCTTGGGATCCTGTTGGTGATGGGGCAGGGCTATCTGAACCTTAATATTCCAGCCTTTTGTGTTACAGGATGGGGGCGCTGTTGTCTTGCTACTTCCTGCTGGATATGGTCAATGTGGGGGGTGGGGTAGGCTGGATTAGGGGTCCACTAGGCCACAGGGGTTGTCTCTCAGTGCATCTGAACAAGATCCTCTATGGTTGGCAGGTGCTCATATACATGTGAAGGGAAGGAAAGTAACAACCGATTAAAATTAGTAAGAGTTAGTTTTTGGATTTGGTCTTGAAAATATCTGAAGAGGCAAGGAGCAATGGTTAGCACCAAGGTAATAGCTCATTTTTTTTTTCTCTTCTGCCAGGGCTGAACTCAAGAGCGATGGACTCAGGATTTGTTTTCAGGCATTTTGATAGCTGTTGGAGGGGCTAGAATCAGTGTCAGTTACCTCTCAAAGGCTTCTAGATAGGGACAGAACACAAATTTAGCCATCATTGTATTTTTTTGGCTAGAACAGTAGTGGGTTGCCTCCCTTAGCTGTAGGTGGGCACTACAGTATTGTAGACCAAGATTTGAAGTCTTACATCTGAGTAA
>NW_008360322.1:8194023-8194266 GCF_000622305.1 Nannospalax galili | reverse complement strand
CGACTATGGCTGGCTTCGCTTGGAAGCATGGAGGACATGATTCCTCTGTGTTGACCCTCCTCTTTGTAGACTGGACACTGACTCAAGTCCATCTTCTGGGGTCTCCATGGCCTCCCTGAACAAGAGGACAGGTGACTCACCAAAGTTATACGACATTTCGAGAGATGCACCATAGCCCCTGGAACTTGTTTGACCTTGGAAGACAAGA
Organism: Nannospalax galili; assembly: GCF_000622305.1. Classification (NCBI taxonomy): domain Eukaryota; kingdom Metazoa; phylum Chordata; class Mammalia; order Rodentia; family Spalacidae; genus Nannospalax; species Nannospalax galili. The sequence goes on along the minus strand of NW_008360322.1, from coordinate 8,194,058 downwards.
AACAAAAATTTGTCCCTTTAAGTCCCTCTGCCCAG
>NW_008360322.1:8193592-8193889 GCF_000622305.1 Nannospalax galili | reverse complement strand
TAAAATAGTTGACTAAACTGTGACCTTAGAAAATTTGAGATTATGTGTATATTATTTTTGTCTCATCCTTTATATATCATAACAAATCTACATAGACCTTCATCACTTCCTTAGAGTTTCTCATTTTTTTCTACTTTGGAAAATATCTCCATTCTCATATCCTTTGAACATCTTTTACATTCTCATTTTCTTTTTTTAAAAAAGTATGGAGACAATAACATTAGCAAACAAATTTTTTATCTGTTGTGAGACTTCTTTTGCTGGGGATTACTAAGCAGTGTTTTTCCGTTTTTTAGA
>NW_008360322.1:8173031-8193474 GCF_000622305.1 Nannospalax galili | reverse complement strand
AGAGTACTGACATTGGAAAGCCTTAACCCAGCATGGATCAAGCCTTCTCTTCCTAGCCTTTTTTCAGATAATATACTTTAGTCCTCCCCAAACCCAGGAGACCATGTATGATTAGGGCTAAATTACATACAGTTGGTTGGGAAGAGCAGCTGGATGCTCAGGTGAGGGTCCAATGACCCTGTTTACCCCTCCTCCTTTAATTAGATACTTAAGTCCATAAGTCCAGTTGTTATGATCTTTTGTTAGTGGACACAGCTGAAGTCATGAAGATGGTAGTTTGACTCAGAAGAAAGTAGTGTGTAGTATCATCTTATTAGAAGAACATGGAATCTAAATTATACACATAAGATAATGTAATATGTTAATATTACCCATGTACATATTGTGTTTTATAAGTTTTTAGGTAAATCTTTTACCTTATGTAGTTTAGTGAGTGGTCTATGAAAACCTTGCTTTAGGTGGAAAAAAGCAATTGGTACATAGTTAAACATTATTGAATTGATGCTTACAACCTCCAGCATAATCAATTAAGGAAAAATGTGATATAACCCTGTGATATAGCCCTGTTTAGAATTTATAACTGTTGGAGTGGGAGAGATGGGAAGGATGTCCTAAGAAGCCAGAATAGGGGAGAGTAAGGAATATTTGGCCATGAGGTGTTTAAGGTTTTGGATTTCCTCAAGTAGAGGTAAGTTAGTGGAAGGAGAGTGGACTTAGAGCGGTGCTGGAGAGGGGCAAGGTCATGGTATGGAGGGGGAGTTTGAGTTGAGTTTGAGTTGAAGAAAGGAAGAGCCCTGGGTTGGACCCTGGAATGGGAGGCAGGGAGAGTACAGCAAGGGGAGAGCATGGGGAGAACTTGGCTGTGCCTCAGGCTTGGGAGCAGGAGGAGGTTGGGGATGGGTCCTAATTGGAGGCAGTTCATTGGCTATGGTAGGATCAAAAGCTGAGGTCGAGGGTTGGGGGGAGTGGGGGGGGAGGCCCCTGGTGGGTTGGGACACCCCATGAAACTGTCTTAGTGAGAAGAACCTGATGGGAAGAACATGGGACCCAGAGAGAGGGATTAGCACGGAGATCAAAGGAAGCTTGGATGTATAGTAATTTGGACCATTTGCCTTTACTATGGCAGAAATTTTCTAAATCTCCCAAAATATTGAAGCTTAAGTTTCCAGTGTCTGGCCAAACAGAGTTATTATCTAACTTGTACTGAGGCCAGACAGTGGTGCACAGGAACTTCAAGTATTTTGGCCTGATTGTATCTGAAAGTCCTAGTTGTTTTAAGGATTTAAGAAGACAAGCAAGAGGTGTGAGACCCTGAGACTTTGAGTGGGTGTTTCCCATAGTGACAGATTAAGTACAGAGTGAAGAGGCGATAGAGAAAGAACCCAGCAAGTGGGTAGGAGGTAGAGACAGAACCGAGCAGATGGGAGACAAAGAAAATCCTCTCTCCATAGGGAGTGGAAGCAGGATCATGAGTCTGGGCAGGAAAGTGCAGCCAATGAGGAAGAGAGAGAGATGGGGTGGGAATAGGAGGAAAAGGGGTTTGGCATTGGTCATGCAATACGAGAGCGAGGAGAACCAGGCATCAAAACAAAGCATCCTTTTTTTGTTGCTTGGGTTCTAGTTATTATTTTTTAGTTATTTCCAAGTCCCAGAAGGTGGTGTCCTGCAATTAGATCATCAGGGAGAGGAAAGGTGAGATCCCGTCCTAGGCAGGAAGTAGTGCGTGTTCCTATCTCTGGAAATAGCATCCTATATCCAGAGAAAGGAAAGGGGTTTCTGATACACGTGTCATTTCGAGGCAAGCAAGAGGAGCGGAAAACCCTGCAATGAGAACGTGGTGTGACCAGCCAGTAGATGGAGACAAAGTACAAGGAATGGGATGGGAGAAAAGTGGAAAAAACACAGTGAGTCAGAAGGGAGGGAAGTTTGTGGAACAAGTTGATCCTGAGGTTTATTTAGTAGAGGCTGAGGGAAGTTGAGCCCCAGAAGGGTGGTGGTTTAGTAGAGGTTTGGTAGAGCCCCAGAAAGGCAGTGGTGGGGAGAGGGAGGGAGAGAGAGAGAGATAGGGAGAGAGGTACTTAAAATTAACTTATATATTTTAGTACCAGGAACCATGTTGTAGATTAAAGAGAGAATATTTTGGCTGAAAAAAGTATTTTGGTGTTATTTTAGCATTTTTAGTTTGTATCAGATTTTACCTAAAAATTAGTATGATACCAAGTAAATTAATTTTTTAAGAAGCATAAATTTATGTTGAATGTATATACATATTTAGTTCTATAGTCTTTGTTGAGAATGTGGTTGATCATTTTTAAACTAAAACACCTTTGAAGTAGACAAACAAAATGAATACATCTTAAAACACCATGAAAGTAAACTAAAAACAAAAATGGTATTTAACAAATAGGATTTTACCCATCCAGTTTAGATGTCATTTTGTATAGGTAATTAGTGGCCTAAAGAAAGAGTTAAGTTTCCATATAGATTTGAGGTAGAACACATGGGGCAGATTAAGAGCTAAATAACTGAAGGAGGTTAATAAAACCTTGTCAATCTAAGAATATAAATCAGAAGAGATAGGAAGGATGAAAGGAAACAACAGATTAGGTTAAGAATAAATAAAATGTAAACAGTACTGAAAATAATTCCATTGGCTAGTTTTATTATAGTCAGTAATACCCTCTGTTGAAATTAATTTACACCTTAGCGGTTCTCAACTGTATAGTGCCTTTACTTTTAGGCTGTTTTTGTTGTTCTTCTCCTTGTCACAGGGTCAAGGGGCCAGCTTGAACCTGGAAAAGTCTTGGAGAACACATTTTGAGATAATAGGCATAAGTCTGAAGTGGGAAGGCCAATCCCATCTTCAGAGTTAGCATCTCAGTGAGCTTAAACAACACGTGACAATTTAACAATATAATTAATATTACCCTGACATTATAACTAGAAAGCACTCAGGGAATGATGGGGCAGGAACATAAGCAAACATAGAGCATCTGAGTATCAGAGAGGGAAATAACTCTATTTCAGAGAAAAACAGGCTTAGAATCACAATGTAGAAAAGGGAGGAGTTAAGACCAGTAAAGATGGTGTTCAAGCCTCTCATTCAAGTAGACTATTACTTTTTACCTCTTCTTGTTGTAACTATATGTTTTTAGTAGCTTGGCTCTTGTAAGGTTTTGGCCCTGGAGTACAGCAAATTTTCATCTGCTTCACAGATCTAGCCATCACAAAATGTCAGCTCCCTTTGCACCTTGAAGGCAAATGTCTAGAAAAACTTTAATTTCCCTTTAGAAACTAGCAAATACAGTATGTAAAACAGTAGGAATTTAAAATAGTCATTTTTAGAAATTAGCAAATACCATATAAAAGATGTTAAAATTTAAATAATTCCTTTAAAATTACCAGATAAAGATGTCATTTAAACAATGTCAAAACCTAAAAATAATTTCCTTTAAAATATCCATAATTATAGCAAAAAATGTAAAAACTTAAAACAATCATCCTTAAAAACAGTAAATATACCATAGAAGAATTGGGTTAGAATCTTGGCTTATCGAATGGCTGATTACAGTTCTTTTTCTAAAATGGCCTTCCTGCTGTCAGTCGGGTCCTTCACCCTCAGATATATATGTATATGTGACCCAAATAGAAAAGCAAATTAAAGAAATCCGTGTTTCTCACCAACCACTGTAACTGTGAATGTAAAGCCAAGTTCTCAGGAGTTCTTAGTTTGTAGACAGAAGCTATGCTGGACAGGAAACTCATGAGGTAGCAGAAGGAACAGGGCTTATAAATGAGTGTTAGTTGGTCTGAAAGCATGTGGCTTGCCTGAGCAGTGCCTGTGACCTTTTACGTAGAGTGATATTTTAAATGGTTAGGTCTAGTTAGAAAAGTAGGTGCCTGAGTACCAACTGCTTGATGCCCAAGAGGGCCTAAGATCAAAGTTTGAGCCCCTTTGCCTGAGAACAAATTTAGGAGAAAAAAAGGCTTTTAAAACGTTTTTTCTTTGTCAATGGGGCAAGCCGCCTGAAATTCTTTAAATGTTTAGCAAAGTTGTCCAGTAGGTTTAGGCTAGCTGGGTCAAAATGGTGAGAAAGGGTCCCCAAAGGGTTTTTAGCCAGATTTATAAGAGAATTTAAGAATGGGCCCAGTTGGAAACTTTATTTCATTAGAATGTTAAAAAAAATTCCCAGGGTAGGTGAGTTGGCAATCTTGGCTCTTGGCAGCTGCCTGGAGGGGGTGAATAGCAGGAAAGGAAAAAAAAAAAGCCTTGGGGTCATGCAGGTTTAAAGCATGCATGGAAGGTCAAACAGGAGGTGGGCTGGCAGGCAGGCACACAGCAGGGAGCAAAAAGCTTTAGTATGGGAGGGGGAGAGAGAGGAGAAGGATACAGAGCATTTGTATGTGTTGGATTGAACAGTATCAGAAATCATCCTGAGTAAAGTGAGGAGGAAAGGCAGTGGAAGAAGATAAAGACAGGAAAAAAGGATGGAAGAGAGCAGAGCTTGCAGGCCCATGGCAAAGGGGGGGGCAAGATGCCGGTGGGTGGTGAGCGGCTATGGAGGAACCAAGATAGGGAAGGGATGAAGCAGGTCCATCACGGAGACCACAGTGCTGTGCGGGGTGGTGAAAATCAATGGGAAAGGAGATCAAAAGAAGTAGGCAAGGCAGAGTGTTCCCAGTGAGGAGAGCCAGAAAGAGGTGAAAGCAAAGCAGAGGGCTGGGGAGAGGAGGAGAGAGAACAGAAGTGTACCTGAAAGCCAAGTTAGTGGCATTGGAGAAGTACAGGCAGGTCCCTTGAAGTAAGAACTGGGTTTCAGCACCATTTGATAGGTAAAAAGTTGGCAGAGAATGAGTTAATGGATGATGAGGCATCGAGGCACAGATAAAACTCCATCAAAATAGGGTTTATTAGCAAAGAAACACATGGGAGAGAGTCCCTTCCAGGCAGGGAAAATGTCTGCCTGGGTCTTGAGCTGGGGTCTTTTAAAAGGGAGGATTCTGCCTCCTGCAGAAGGTGGGAAGATGTATTTTTTTAAAGTTGGGGGGGAGTGGGAGAGCAGGACTGTTAAAACCTGTCCTCTTTAGAGATCAAAGGGGAAGCCTGCTGTGTTGGCCAAACAGTGGAGAAAAGTCTGCTTCTCTTGACTTCAAAGACCAAGGTGCTTATCAGCTAGGTTCCCTTTTCTCAGGAGCATGAGAAGTCCTTGGGATCCTGTTGGTGAGGGGGCAAGGCTATCTAAACCTTAACATATTGTAAGATCTAATTACATTTTTTTAGTTTGAGAATCATATCAGTTTAGTTATTACAGTACTTTCTATTTCTTTTTTTTAACTTTCCAGACTATGATTTTTACCTCTAGAAGTTCAGTGAAAGTATAGGTGAAGGCATACTGGGGCTGTAGAAGAGTAACAGAAAAATAATGGAAAATGTCTTTGTGCCTGATAATGGGAGATGTCCAACATCAAGGTCTGGGTACACAGGGCCATGTGTGGAGTGAGGACCACAGCTGGACCTCAGGGGAAGTAGGAGATCTGTTCCAGAGAATCAATCCTCCCAAGACCAGAATTTGCAAATAACAGTGTCCAACCCCCTCCCCAACATAACAGGCAAAGTCTCTGTTATGCATAACTTGGTACCTTAGGGGAGGGGTCTGTGAGGAATGTAGTTACTCAGAGAAGGCTGAAACTGTTGTCTAGCATCAGGAAGTCCTCCATGCTCTACTCTGTTCCACATCAGCCTACCACCAGAAGAATGTGGAACCATGGCTCATGGTAGGGATCCAAAGCTTCAGGCTCATGTGAGGGGACCACAGCTCCAGCTCCCAAGAGGGGACCACAGTTCAGGCTCACAGTATGTGACCACAACTCTGGCTTATGGGGTGGGGAACTGCTTCAACTCCCAGGAAAGTAACACAGCTCCAAGGCATGGGAGGAGACCACACCTCCAGCTCCCAGGATGGGACCATAGCTCCTGCATATGGGGTGTGTGTGTGTGGGGGGGTGTTAATAAGTAGGTTGGGAGGACTACAGCTCCAGTTCACAAGAGGGAGTCACAGCTCCTGTTCATGGGAGTGGACCACAGCTTACAATTCTAGTTCAGAAGATAGGACCACAACTCCAGGCTCATAAGAGGGGACCACAGCTCCAGCTCACGGGGGAACCAACTTATAAAATATATTTCTATATATCTTCAGTTTTAATTTCCCTTCCTCCTTGCTCCTCTTCTTCCCTATCCTCCTAACTCCCCTCCTTTCTTTGACCTTCCTGATAGGTAAAAAGTTGGTGAACGAGTGAATGGAGGATAAGGCACCGAGGCACAGATAAAACTCCATCAAAATAGGGTTTATTAGCAAAGGAACACATGGGATAGAGTCCCTTCCAGGCAGGGAAAATGTCTGCCCGAGTCTTGAGCTGGGGTCTTCTAAAAAGGGAGGCTTCTGCTTCCTGCAGAAGGCAGGAAGATGTATTTTTTTTTAAGTTGTGGGGGGAAGTGGGAGATCAGGACTGTTAAAACCTGTCCTCTTTAGAGATCAAAGGGGAAGCCTGCTGTGTTGGCCAAACAGTGGAGAAAAGTCTGCTTCTCTTGACTTAAAGACCAAGGTGCTTATCAGCTTGGTTCCCTTTTCTCAGGAGCATGAGAAGTCCTTGGGATCCTGTTGGTGAGGGTGCGGGGCTATCTGAACCTTAACACTTTCCAGTCCTAGTATTACCCTTTCCACTGTCAAGTCCAATGTGTTCTATTCCCCCTCCCATAAGGCCTCTTCACTGTCCCTCTAATGATACCTTTCTCTTTTTAGGGTCCCTCTGTATTGTTAAAATTAAATGGTCATCAGTGTGGCTTATCGGGCCATGGCTACGCTTGCCCCTGCTATCTCTCTGCTTCATCTTTTCTTGCTCCTTGTGCTTCTTCTACTCAGTTGCTTTCATCCCCTTTACTACAAGCTCTTTGAGCACTGTCCCTTCCATTTTCCATAGGTAACATCACTTCACAGCCCTCTGTGCAACTCTCCGGCTGTAATGAGTTACTCTCCTAATTATACCAGACTAGACCTAATTCTGTTATCACACAAACCCATGGAGCAGGGCCAGGCCTTTAATTTCTCCCACAGAAACTTCTGCAAGAAGTGCCTGGTACATATTAGGAGTTAATTAATATTTATAAATGAACAAATAGTTTTAATCTCATTTTATGAAAATGAATTGCTCAGGACCTTTGCTCACTTGTTCATCATAATGGTATTCTTTGGGTTTCACGGGCCTTTGCTGACACTTTCTTTAGGTTCTACCTAGACTATTTGTCTTTGTCCTGAACTGACCTTTCAGTTCGTTTCATGGAGGAACTGTCATCTTCTATAATTGTGATGCGGCACTGAGCCTCAGACTATTTACTTAAACCTCAGTTAATCACTGAGGAACATGTAAATTAAAACCAATTACTTGCATTTATCAAAAATTTCATTTAAACTCATACTTGAGCTGTACACAGTTGCATAAATTATTTTAAAAAGTAATTTTCATAGGAGAAAACCTTGCAATTATGCTGGAGTGAAAAGATGACTGACAGAGAGAAAGATGGAATTATTTCTGTTACTTAATTTAGGAAAATGCCCAAACAGTTTGGTTATGGTCTTGTGAGTCTGCCAACATCAGAAACTAAAACTTGACATTTGCACACATACAGACACACACACACACACACATACACAACAAGTAAGACTATGGAACTTGGATAATCTACCAAAATGAAAAATTTGTCCCAAGATTAACGAAAGTTTAAAAAAGTAACCCCCGGTTGCTGTTTCACTCATGAGTAACATGGGTTTAGCATGTGATCTTGGAAGTCCTCCAATTCCTGATTACACTGAACCAGTAAAATGTGTCTCATAAAGGGTTCAGAAGATTAAATGAGATATTACCTATGCTTCCTCTGCTAAGTGCTACAATGCTGTTAGCTTATGTGATGAATTTTTGTTTTAATTTTATGTGTAGGAATGTATTGCTTGCATGTATGTGAGTGCACCTGTTGTGCAATGCCGCGGAGGTCAGAAGAGGGGTTCAGATTCCCCTGGAACTGGATGGTTTGTAGCCGCCATGTGGTGCCGGAAATCGAACCGGGCTCCTCTGCAAGAGCAGTCAGTGCTCTTAAATTAAACACTGAGCCATCTCTCCAGCTCCATGATGAATATTTTTAATGTTAATAACCAGGCTTACAGATCATTGTGATTTCTTAAGTCCAAGATGTTTTAAAATAGCCAGTAGGGTTTTTAATATCTTATTTATTATTTTTATTTTATGTGTATGAGTGTATTGCCTGCATGTATATAAGAACACGCTTGTCATGCAATGCCCAAAGGGGTCAGAAGAGGGTGTTGGATCCTTAGGAACTGTAGTTACAGATTGTGGTTCAATTTACCATGTGGGTGCTGGGAATTGGACCCAGGTCCTTTGCAAGAACTGCCAGTGCTCTTAACTTCTTGAGCCATCTCTCCAGCCCTATAATCAGTAGTTTTTATTTATTTTATTAACTTTTTAAAAAACTATTTATTTATTTATTTATTTATTTTTGTCTTTTTGAAGCAGTGTCTCCCTGTAGCCCCAGCTGTCCTGGAACTCACTATGTAGACCAGGCTGGCCTTGAACTCACAGAGATCCACCTGCCTCTGCCTCCCAAGTGCTGAGACTACAGGTGTGTGCCACCATGCCCGGCTCCTACTATTTAATTTTTTAATTGAAGTTTTGTGATTTTCATGCAATATAGTTTGATGGTATTTGGATCCCCTCCCCTATCTGCACTCCCCCCACTGTCTCCTGCCCAATTTAATGTAATCTCATAAATATATTATGGCCTATAGAGTCTGATTTGAGTCCCCAAATGTCCTTCAATGTGGATCCATTCACAGGGCCCACCAAGAGTCCCATCGCTATAAGACACTCTCTTTCTCCCTCCCAGCAGTCATCAATTGCCAGAAGTTCCATAGACTGGCTTGAGATTTCTTACCCACTTATCCATTTCTGTGCTGCATAGGACTTGTGCATGTTGTCGCCATTACTGTGAATTCAAATGAGTAACTGACCAGCTGTCTGAAAGACTGTTTTCTTGTTATCCACTCTGACTCTTAGACAATCTTTCTGCCTCCTCTTAAGAGTGCAATGATCCCTAAGCCTTGGTAGGCAGAGGTATAGCTGTCCTATTCAAGGATAAGTACTCTGTGGTCTCTTGATCTCTGCAACATTAGCCAATTGTGGGTCTCTGTATAATCACCATCTGCTGCATAAGGAAACATCTCTCGAAAAAGTTGAGAGAAGCATTGATTCTATGTGTAGACATTACATAGAAGAGCTGTCCCTTAGGGTTAAGTATCTCACATACACTATTCTCTGCTTTTGGCCAATTCTGGAACTTTGTAATAGTCTCCACCTGTTGCAAAAATGAAGCTTCCCTGATGAGGGGTGAAAGGTAAATATGTCACTTGTCTGTAATATAAGGATGCATATTTGGAGTCAAGTAAGAAGTTACATTTCAATAGGATCTATGACCTCTCTAGTCATGTGTATTTGACTCTTTATAGTACCACACTTGAGTTCTCTCACTGAGAGGGCCTTAATTCGAACTGGACAGCTGATGATTACCCCCAAGATAAAAGTGCCATGACTGCACCAGTAGCAATAGTTTACTGGGTCAGTCATTACTTTTTAGGCTGTACAACTGGGTAGGTGCCAATGGTCATTGACTGAATTTCTCCAGTGGAAGCTCATGCAGGATCCTCTAATGCCATGAGAGCTAGCCTTTGGGGAGGAGGCTTCTGGCTCAGTTCTAGCTCCAATTCTCCAAATCCTGTATCTGAAGTGTGGCCTGTGTACAGCAATAAGGCCTTACCTTTAAGTTTTCAGAGGCAATCAAGGGCTGTTGTAATAGCCTGTGCCATTTTTGGACTCTCTCAGGCTAACCCAATCAACAACTTGAAAGGAGATTTTGCCTGCCTAGCACTGTGTCTTTTGTTATAATTTTCAGTAGGACTTTGAACCAGTGCATTTCCCTCTGGCTTTTCTTACCATCTAAGCATTATTTATCTCTCTTACCCCCCCCCCGTATAAGCCTCCATATTCCCTCCCTCCCTAGTTAAAGCACCCCCTTTTTCCCCATTGCCCCTAATTATACTGTCCTCCTCTCTTGGATTCATTTTTCCCATTTAGCCCCATTATTCCTTTCCATTTTCCTGGATTCTGCAGTTACATCAGGATATACACTCACATCTAGGGATTTGGAGCTAAGATCTACAAACATGGTTGTGCAAGTATCTCTGTAGTAGGATGAGTCCTTTGGGTACATACCAAGGAGTGGAATAAGGGAATAATATGGTAGATTTACTTTTAGATGTTTAAGAATTTTGTATGCTGATTTCCACAGTGGTTGCACCAGTTTGCAATCCTACCAGCAGTGAATGAGGGTTTGCCTCCTGCTTCCTGCATCATGCCAGCATTTGATGTCATTAGTTCTCTTAATTGTAAGTATTCTGAGTGGACTTAGATAAAAATCTTAAAGTATTTTTGATTTACATTTTCCTAATTACTTAAGGATGTTGAACACTCTTTAAGGTATTTCTTAGCCACAATAGCCAGTAGTTTTTACTGTGTTCTCTGTACCAGACTTTATTCTAAGCACCTTAAAAATGTTAGTCATTTCATCCCCATGGCTACTTTATTATGAAATCAATATTATGACTGCCTTACTTCTACATTAAGAAAATGAGGCAAAGGAAGGTTGAGTAGCACAACAGAGATGTAGGTCACATAATTAGCAAGCAATGCCTTACATTTGGAAAATAACGGCCTCTTACAAAGTTCTACCTCTTAGCTTAACTGCACTTCTCTGAATTACCTTTCACCCAGCCGTGTGTCCTCCATGCCTAAGGCCTAGCTGCTATGGAGGAAGACCATTTCCTCCACTTTCTGCCGAGTGTCCTAGTGGTTGAACTCTGTGTCTCCTGTTAGTTCTGAGATACAGGCTCTTACTTCAAGGAAGGATTTACTGTTTTACTTTCATTTCCTTTCAGGATACTTTGCCAGAGTGCTTTTGAAATTTTGTTTTTCTCGGCATCATTGATTTTTCTTTTGAAATGGAGAAATGGCATTTGTCATCCTGACATCAGGAGATTCACACTGTGCCATTTGCCCTGTCTTAGCCTCGTTTTAGGTAGTAAATCTAGCAAGGTATTGGGTTGTCTTGCTCAGAGAACAGGTGACATTCGCAATGCTCTTCTCTCAGGGTCAACCTGTAGTGCGCACAAAATTTTCATTAAAAAAAAAAAGTTTTGCCTCATGTTGAAACGTTTTTGTGCTTCCCATGCTTTTGTTTTAGCTGCCTTCCCTACTTAAATAGCAAAAGGTCCGATTCTGGTATTATAGTAGAGGTCGGGTCTTTACCTTCTCTGAAGTGATACAAGCAGTGTGTATATTACTAATCTCCATTATCCCCTCAAGGTGACTTGTGAATGACAGTCCAGACCCAATGATTTGATCTGACTTTTGGACTGATGAGTTAAGGAGCTTTTTAATCTATCTTTGATGTATGGACCATTTAGTTGTTTATATATGTGTGTACTTGTCTAAATTTAGTGAACAATTTTCACCTTAAGTTCGTGACGATTTCAAATCTCAAAGTAGAATTTTAGAGGTGTAAGAGAATAGCAAGCTGTTTTTAATATAAATTTGAACTGTGTTAAGATTTGTATTCTGAGTTGTGTAGGAAGAATATGTTTAGAAATGGAAAATGTTTAACTTTAGCTTTCGAGTTCTCTTCTGTGCTTTCAGTATCCTTGGGCTGTGCTGTTTGACATAAGTGGGCCAGTGAATGCACATACAATACTTTTAAGTTTAGATACAATGTCCATGAGCGACATGAGAGGTAAATAATAAGTTGATAGTTCAGACTTTCTGAGTTCTGAAATAGGTTCTACAGAGACACAAGACACTCAGTAAAAAGCGAATTTTAGATGAAAAGTGAATCATTTCAAAAATGTAGGTATATGCCAGATGCCACATGGAGTTCATTTATACTAAAAATATTGTTTTCCATGTGTTTTTATACAAGGACGCCTTGTGTTTTTATTTGCTAAATTTGGCAACTGTATCCTAGACCTACTTTGTATTATTTCTCCTTGTGGGGCACTGGTTTTACTCTCAGACATTCTAATTATAGCTAAGAAGTTTATCATTTTTAAAAGTCAAATGAACTTAGAAATGGGATTTAAAGTGCTTAGGAAAAGAATCAGGTAGATAAATACATGAAAGGGAACCTTGCAAGAACCCAGATGAAGACATTTCTATTGAGGCCCATAAGGAAAAGCAATAAAATATCCCTCATGCCAGTCTTCCCTGGAGATAGGCTGGCAGGTCTGGAAGGAGCCTTAGCCCTGCATCCACGCTTTCCTGCAGCTTGCAGACTGAGGAAATCTGTAAGGTTGACAGTGTCACTCTAGGGTGTGACAGCCAGTTCTGTCGTTCTGCCTCAGTCACCAAACACTGCTGATGGGTTTGTCTTATTTCTAATCTATTCTCCAAGCTAATCACCCAACTTTAGCACAAAGTTTTGGACCTCATAGATATTAAAACATTAAACATTAAAACAGTAAACATCATACAGATAAAATCAAACAAACAAAAATCTACTTAGTATATCAGATTTTTAAAAAATGTATTTTATTTACTTTTTTATTTATTATCTGTTATTTTTATTTTATTTTTTATTTTATGGGAATGAGTATATTGCCTGCATGTATGTGAATGCACCCGTGTTGTGCAGTGTCGCGGAGGTCAGAAGAGGGCGTTGGATTCCTTTGGAACTGAAGTTTAGGAAGGTTCGTAGCTGCCATGTGGGTGCTGGGAATCAAACCCGGGTCCTCTGCAAAAGCAGTGATCTTAACTGCTGAACCATCTCTCCAACCCCAGTATATCAGATTCTTTGAAAGTATGTATTTTTGGGGAACTTCTCACAAGCTTTTGGGTCTAATGCGGAGTAAAATGCAGCCCCCACAGCTTCCAGTGAAGCTTCTGTGGGATACGAATCTCCCCAAGCACTGATAGGTCCTACCATGAATACACAGGCAGCACTGAATGGACTCAGTGAGTTTAAAACAAAAGAGCACAAGAAGGTAGGATGGAAAAGTGCGGGGAAGAGGGGATGATAGAATAAAAATGGGAGGGAAGGGAATGGGGCTGGATTTGAAATGTGCTGCACATTGGACTTGGAATGGCATTTTCAGAGATGAGATTGACCTCTGCCATGGGAATGGGTCTTTACTACAAATCTTAAATCAACCAAGCCAGACCTATGTTAATTTATGTAAACAATGACATTATTAAAATTATGATAAATATCTACTTATCCTCTTAAGGGTAAATTAATGAGGGTAAATGTGTGTCTATCAGGAAGCTAAATAAGATGAAACCCATTTAATTTACTGTCCGTTTCCTTTTTGTTTACATAGAGCACTTTTCTTAGCTTTTGTTCAAAGGGATTTTCTTTCAACTTCTCTAGTTTATTCCTAAAATCTGCTTATTGAAGAAAAATAAAAATCCTGAAATTAGTCTTCATGTAAAAAGTATAATTACATGTGAATGTGCATGTGTATGTGGACTCACGCATGTGGAAGCCAAAAGTCAAAGCCAGGTGTCTTCCTCAAGTGCTTCACCTTATATTTTGAGACAGGGTCTCTCACTGAACATAGAGCTCATGGACTGACTGACTGACTTGCTTAGGAGCCTTAGTAATTCTCCTGTTTCCACCTCCCTGCACTAGGATTATACATGTTTATTACTGTTCCCAACTTTTTATATGGGTATTAGAGATCCACACTCAGGTCCTCATGCTTGTGTAGCAAGCTCTTTACGCATTGAGCCATCTCCCTGGCCCTGAGATTTTTGTATTTCAGGAAGGGCTCATTTTCCTGTGGTTGAGACAAAATATTAGTGATTTGAGTTCTGATTCAGAGACATGTTCATTCAAACCCCAAATTTGTTTTCAGTACTAGGGAGAAAATCCAGGACCTTATAAATGTTAGGCAAGTGCTATACCACTGAGTCACAGCCTCATCCCACCACTTACCTTTGGGCATATAGAGTCCAAAGTCATAAACCCCTGTATTCATAATGCTGTGTAAAGAAATGGTTACCAGGTTCACACACTTAATCATCTTCAAAAACATCATTGATATTACCCTTTGGAATATCTGTGATCTTTTGAGGAGAACAAACGGGTTTTTGTTGATAGAAGGAACTTCTTAGAAAACTTGGTCTCTTTTAGTTGGAGAAATGACTATTCACTTACTGAAAAAGCTTGAAATAAGGAAAATATATTCAGAACACTGACAGTTCAGTGAGAACCGTTATTGTAACAGAAACATATTTGAACTCTAGGCAAGGGCTTTGACCTCTGTGCTCTTCCCCCCTCAAACAGACTGTCAGGCTGTCAGACACTCAGATAACTTTCTCCATCCTGTGACAGCTACTACAGTGGAAATGACAGTCTGTCTGCAGCAGGACAACATGTGGCTGCTTGATGCGCTGTAGCAGGGGGATGTCACTGTTTTTCTAAGGCTCTCATATGTGACTGGTTAAATTAATAGCAAGAATTATGTATATGCTGCCAATCAATCCCTGGAGATCAGATGGTTCAAGACAAGAAACTTTTTGTTCAACTCTGCTGAGGTAGAGGAGAGCATTTTAATTACTGTTATTATCACAGTTATTCTTCAATTCCTCTTCACAAGGTTAGCTTGTCCTGGTCACTGGAGTGAATAGCATTTGTCTAACCTCCCCACATATCAAAGCTCTAGCTTTTCTTCCTAATAAGGGGAGTGAGAAAAGCATGGGAGGCTGAAGGAATGTCCAGTCATCACGGCAGTATTCTAAATGATTTTATTTTGATGCAGCACAGTTTAGGTGTTTGGATATTTCTCTTCTTTTAAAATATTATTTTAATTTGTAAATTTATGTGTAATGTGTATGTGCACATTGGTGTCCATGGAGGCCAGAAGAGGGGGCGGGTTCCCCTGGAGCTGCAGTTACAGTCGTTACAGGCAATTGTGAGCTGCCTGACATGGGTGCTGGGAGTCGAACTTGGGTTCTTCAAAGAGCAGCAAGCACTCAGCTGTTTAACCATCTCTCTAGCCTACAATCTTTTTCTTCTAAAGGAAAAAACATAAACCTTATTGCAGTGAATCATAATCCTTATCAACACGTGTACTTGGGTGATTATCATACATAAAAGATAGTGCTGTTTGTATAGAGTAAATCCTCCCATTTCTGCTTGCACCGGTCCTTAGGAAGGAAGCCTGGATTGTAACTGACTCACTGAGCTGCCTTGTGATTGTAAGTGGAGGCATTGGACATGACAGAACAGTCAGCACCTGATCCTGAACTCACAGCAGGAGCTGGAGTTCTTATTTTATTTCGATCACAAACGTCATTTTAAATTTTGAAGAAATTATTTAACTTCAGCTCCATATTTTCTCATCATTAATGAACAAGAAAGGTCAACTAAATGTTCCTTAGAGATTCCTCCGGTGCGATGATTTTAATGATGTCAGCTGACCTTTGAGTCAAGGACTTCACATGATCATGAGAATCAACAGACCTTCGCTCCGGGCCCGTGCTGTGCCTTCATGTTTGTATTTTCCTGCCGTGCTCTTTAGAGACAGTGCTGAGTCTGCACAGCGTTCCATTTCATAAGACCTACCATAAAGGGCATTTTTTTCAGTTTCACTGTAGAGACACAATCTTCCTAGTAAGATAATTTGTGGTTCTTTCCTAAGCACCGAAAAGCTAACATTACTCAAAATGGCCTACTCATAAATAGGCAAGATTCAAAATACATACATTTTATAGGATATTCTTTGGGGTTTCAGACTGTTCCACATGTTTTATATACTTCATTTTTCCACGTATTTTATATACTTCATTTTTCTCCCAGAAATTGGTCATAGCCCCTTTATTGCTATTTGGGATAAAAACACAAAATAACTTTTTTTTTTTCTTTCATTTTTGAGGGAATGGAGGGGTACAGAGGAAAGGATAAGGAGATATGTGGGTGTGTTTGTGTGTGCACAGGGAGGCTCAGGGAGAAATATCATTTGTGAAATGTTTTCCCGAAGCAGTTTAGAATTTGTTTTGGTGTAAATTGAGCCAGAAGTTTGAAAATAAGAGACTTCATAAACACTTGCTCTCTGTATAACCACCTTGTTAAATAAATGCAGCATTTGGACCAGTTCCGTTTTTCTAATTCCACTGTACACTTGAGAAAGCAGAAGGTGTTTTGTATTATGCAGAATCTGGTGTTTGGTTATTTGGAGACGGGGACTGCTGTCGCCAGGAGGTCACAGTGATTGACTGCAGAGGCTAAGGGTCAGCCCGGGAACCACTGCAGCACAGACTCTGAAACACTACAGGAGGGCAGGAAAGCATTTATTGTGCTAACCATCTATTTCCCATCTGCAGTTTGTACCTGTTGAAGCTGAAGTACACGGCTCATTCTGAGCCCAGTCCTGCCTCCCCTCCTTACCGTCTGTCTCCTTTATTTGACAGATGTGCAATGCTTGAAGCCTTAAGTTCAGATGAACATTATTAATGGGAACCTTTACAGTCCACAGGGGATTAATTTCATTTTCTTGGTCTGTGTTTTTATGATAGTTTCAAGATGGTGGAATATAGATACTGTTCTTGTGGAAATTAAAAAACAAAACAAAACACAACACTGAAAAACAATTTAGACAGGTTGATCCATTTAGCTACTCAGCAGGAACTGAGTACTTTTTTTTTTCTAAATTTAAATTCCAAAGAAGAACAAAATGCACACCAGTATCCACATTCACCACCATACAACAATCAAACACATAAAAACAAACATTTATACTACCATGTTCTTAAAATCTGTATTTTTTGAATAATTAAATCTTCCAAGTTCTGGTGAAAATTTAAGACTGTTTTCTTTCTGTTTGGGCTGGATGCCCGCATTTTATTTTACGTGGTTGATATAACTGCCCTAGTCAGAAAACTCTTTTGTCCTGTTTTTCCAAGCTACGTGGGAACTCCATTTCAATACTGAATAGGTAGGGAGAGCTGCGAATCATATGTGTTGTAGATGTGCTAATAGGAACAAGTTCTTTTCTTATGGCCCTCCTAAGGACGGAGAAGCGGTGGGGACAGGTTGCTTTTGGGGGAGCTCCCAGAGAGACTGATACCTGGAGTGAACTGAAAATGTTTAACTTTTATACTCTCACCTCAGTTTGAAATGTCAATGAAAGCTGAAATTTTATTTATGATTTGAAAAATGGCAAGACTTGCTGACAAATCATAAAGAAATATGGAAGTTCCAATGGCAAATTTTATGCTGAAAGTTTCATCATTTGTCACATATCCAGTGCATAAGAGGGACAGGAAACTTGAATATGTGTGACCTTTGGGGCTCCAAGCAAAGCTGTAGTCTCTATAGTATCAGACTACTTGAAAAGCACATGTGGACCCTTCTGCTTAAAATACAGAGCAGAGAAGTTGAGTGTTGGGGTTACTTCTCTTTAAAAATTGTATCCATTGATTGTCCTGTTACAAAACTTTCCTTTGATACAGAATTCTCATCTGGGTCATATGAGAACTCAAGGTTTCACAGAAGGACAGGGGTCAAGAAATGTGCTAAACATACTGAATTAGAGCACTTGGTGGCATTGAGGTTAGAGGGCAAGCAGTCTCAAGATAACGGCACATAAGGGCATTAGTACTCTGTGAAATGAACTCGATTTAGAGCAGCCTGACTCCAAGAAGATACTGAAGTAGAGGCCTTGGTGCTGAGCGTCCCATTTCAGCACCTCACAGCGGCTGTTTTTTGCCCTGTTTTCCATCTCAGAAAATATTCTGTACCCTTGACCCCATGCACAAGATCACAGAACAAAATGAGGCACACCCTGGTCAGTTTCTACTTGGACTTGAGATCTCCTCAGGTTTGCCAGTTCACCAGGACTTCCCTTCCCTGAACCGAGCATTAGTGAGACATGGAGCCCGTTTCTTAGGGTGGCTATAGCGCACAGGATTGTGTGGAAGGACTAGGAGGGGAGCAGCTATTAGGTATTCTAAGCTGTGGGATCTTTTACAGTGTGATCACACAGTCATCTTTAGGAGAATGACAAAAGTTCTACTATCAGAGGCTGATAGAAAAAGAAAACATGAGAAAAATAGAACCACTTCTCACTTATCAATAAAAACATATAAGATGTAATATAGGACTGTGTTTCTTCTTTATCTTTGCTTTTATTTTTTAAATAAAACCATACTTTATGTATATCAATACAAGTTACATCTTAAATAACATCATTATAGAATGATTTTATATAGTGTCAAAAAAAGAGATAAATTTTATGATACAAAACCCCTTCCCCAAGAATCAAAGTTTTTAGAAATCACTTGTCCTAATTCAACAAATGTGCTGAGTGACTACTCATGTCTAATTCCTATTGTACGAATCATCAGTAGAATTAAAGAAAGTCTAACTTTCACAATCAGTGTCTCAAAGGAATAACACACTGATTATGATATTTCAAGAACATTTTTAAGTTGTCAATTCAGTGCTTTTAAAAAGCATTTGAGCAAATGAATAATTATAAATATCTTAAATGTTCATTTTATGGCTATGATATAATAAATTGGGAAGCAATGGTCTATTATAAGGACAGGGATACTGGCCACAGTTAATGGACTCTTAACTCATTTTCATCTTTTATCTTCTGAGTGTCCCTGAACAACTCTTCCATTCTCTCTGAACATTACTCTTTCCATGATTAAATCGAACCATTGTCAAAAGACCATCATGAAATGGTTCAGGTGCAAATCATATCAACCTGAAAGCTGTGCCTGAATGTTAGATATCATTAATAACAATTGCCAGCAGGTTCTAAAGAAACATTGCTTGTAGGTTAATTAAAAATATATTAGCCATGATATGTGTAGTGGAGAACAACATGAGCAGGGGATGGCAAACAGACTTTTGAAAGATGGGGACAATTATGTAAATAGCTTGAAGTTATTGATTTAATGCTACTTACTTTTAGCTTGAGTGAGTTTGTTAGACATTTAATGCCACATTATATCTAAGCTATTTGAATTAGTTTAATTTTCCATGTAATTTTCAAGGCAGTATTAAACAGCCAACAGCTATGATATGGGATATTAGAGAGTCACAGTTACTCTATGCTAAGGAGTAATCATTTCAGGCAATGGTTTAAAGAAAAAAGTGTAATAATGAAAGAATTCTTAGATTTATGTTTTTCCATTCCATTGGAAAAGATTCAGAGGAAAGTAAACAGTATCAACAACCCTAATGAAGTCAGTTTTATGTCAATGATTTATATATATAACTTACATTTTTAACACCATAGTGAAAGACATCAGAAGATTGTTTCTTGTCTGAAGGAGAGTATTAAAGTATAAAATGCCCTCGATTGGAAACTGTAGAATTGCTTATTGCTTACAAGGCTGGTGCTCAGAATACCTTTGACTAATATTTACAGATACTAAGACTGAATTTAATTGCTGAAATATATATGTATATATTTAGTAATAAATTTTTAGTAAATTTTAGAAATCCTTAGGATTCTGAGGAGTGTATGCTGCCTAAGAAAAATCCATAGAGATAAAAGAAGCTGTTTTCTGTGGGCTTTTACGAGAGGAGTTTTTAAGGAAGCCCATGTAAGCCTTCAGTTCTTCATGAAACACCAAGGGGAGATACTTAGGACTGCCCTGCTGACCTCAAAGGCACAGACAATATTTACTTTTGGAGAGGAAGTTTGACTCAGTCACCTGTGATGAAACCACCAGGAAAGGATCCCACGGAAAGAGGAGCATCTTGCTAGCCCCAAGAGGGAGCCTTTTAGAAGCAATATTCTGGAAGTTCACAGAGTGCTGGTCATTCAGGGCCTTTAGCATCTTCTGGCTTATGCTTGCTTTTAGTCAATGAAGTAAATAGACTAAAGTAGTTTATCTGAATTCTGTAAATATTTATTACCCCAAAGAAACAGGGCAAGGGTAATGAGTGTATGTTGGATTTTTTTTTTTTTTTTTTTTGGTCTTTTTGAGACAGGGTCTCCCTGTAGCCCCAGCAGTCCTGGAACTCACTCTGTAGACCAGGGTGGCCTTGAACTCTTATAGGTGTGCACCACCACGCCTGGTGGATATTTGTTATTTTACTCAAGATTATACATTCTACCCTTCAGATTTCATTTGGGTATTATCAAATCTACTTCACAGATGAGAGAATCGAAGTTTTCCAAGGATTAAAAACTTCCATAAAAGCCTCTTGCTAAATGTTTGCATAGTATTTGGACTGAGAAGGAGCTTACCTTTCTGCTTTGTCATACTCTTTCTTCAGAGCTATAACAATCACAAGTAAATTTTACCA
>NW_008360322.1:8127949-8172989 GCF_000622305.1 Nannospalax galili | reverse complement strand
GAGAGAGAGAGAGAGAGAGAGAGAGAGAGAGAGAGAGGAGGGGGAGGGGAGAGGAGAAAGAGGAGAGAGGGAAGAGGGGAGCGGGAGACAGGAGAGAGAGAGAGTGACTTTCTTCTGGGGCCTTGCAAATGTCTGAAAGCTGAGAAAATGAAGCTCTACCTTTATTGGCAGATGTGAACACTTTATAGACCACAAGAAAGCCTGATGATGCAGGAAGCAGACAGAGTGAACACAAATATAACTGCTAAGCATTAATGATGGTTAGTGTCTTTGGACTGGGGAGTCCAATGGCTAAAACACAACAGCAAAAAACCCCAAACAAACAAACAACAAAACCAAACCAAATTGACATAGCTATTCAGAAAGTGGGCTGGTTTTGTAGAGGCATAAATGGAAGTCACAAATAAGACCTGCTTAGATTCATTAAATTCACTAATCAATTAACTCCAGCTGGGATGGAAGAAACAATATATTTTTCTAAATCATGTTCCAAAGAAATGCCCCAAAGAAGAGAATGTTTTGTGGAAATAATCCTCAGCATGATCACATACTGTCTTTGCTCCTGGGGAGTCTCAGGAAAGAAATCTGGAAGCTTCTGTTTAGCACCAAATGTTTTGGTTAGTGAACACTTTTTCAGTGCCATGCATATCAATGTATGAAACAGTTTTTCAAGGTTTGGCTTTTGAATATCAGCTCATAATAATTGGCCTATCATGTGATTTGATATTTCAAACAAAATAGGGAAAGAAATAGCTTCACACACACATATCACAACTTTAATATAGAAGATTAGTTGTTAGACATTTGGAGTGATACTACACCCTTATAATCCTAAATGTACTAGAATTATGAATTTATGAATTTATCAATTTATCAATTTATCTCAGCCCACACTCAGTTTTGAGAATTGATTGTTTCGAATAAAGTGTTCACATTTTTCATACCATTTATTTATTGCTCAAGTTTTCTCCTTGACATTTACTTTTACAGTTGTATATTTTAGCTTTAATATTTAAAATATAATAATGGATTAAAATGTTTCATGAAAACATTACAATAACTATAATGTAAACATATCACCTAAAATAATCATTCAAATATAGGCCATAAATATGTATAGTCTAAGAATGTTTAGCCAATATAAGTTTACACAGGCATCCAAAAAAAAAAAAAAAAAAAACCCTTGACATAAGAGAGAAAGGAATATTCAGATGAATGTATAAATAGCTTTTTAGACAGAATCTCACACTATAGCCCTGACTAGTTTGGAACTCACTGTGTAGACCAAGCTAGCCTTGAATTCACAGAGCTCCACCAGCCTCTGTCTTCTGAGTGCTGGGTTTAAAAACTTGTGTCACCATACCTGTCTATAAATGAATCTTATTATTAGAAAATATACACAAACTACTGTGTAATATAACTAATGCTGAAAACAAAATATTATTTGGAAATTTTGATTTTAAAATCAAATAACAGTGTGGAACATTGTGTAGTTTCAAGGGTATATGACCGAGAAAGCAGTTATTATGTGCTTACTAAATATTCAGCAACTGCAGTTTTACAAGTCTAATGAAGTGCTGAATATTAATGTATTCATGGAAAATATGCAGATTATATGAGAGAAAAGTGCTCAGAGACTTTATGTATTGGTCACCACTGATGCCCCAGAACAAAAGAGAGAGCACTACTAATGATCGGTGTCTGAAGTGTGGCATATCACGGAAGAGGTGTTCAGGGATTAGTATGTTCGAGAAATATATCACAGCAGTGTTACTGGGGGGATCAGAGATTTTCATCAACACCAGGAGGAAATAGCTTTTTTCACAGTTCAAAGTGGACTGAAAAAATTTCTCTTCACTGAGTTAATAAAATATTGAATATTATCAATGCAATAAAATTATTGTCTGAGTTTTCCTTCTGTTAAATATGTTTCCAAAAGAAACAGAAAAAACTTGTAAGACTTGTTTTTCACAGAGGTACTCTGGCTGTCTTTGGGATATATTCTCTCCTGGTTTTGAAATAAAGATGTTGCAAAACATTTCTTGACCTATATTATTATACCAGTAATTTCAAATCTTAGATCTTTGTTAAACATATTGCTTAAAAACTTAGTAACCAGGATTTTACTTTTATAATTAATGTATAGCAGGATTTAAACTAAGAACTGTAAAGAAAATGGCTCAACCTGTGAGCTTTGTTTTACCCAATATATGATGATTTCATTTACTCATTACAATAAATCATTGATAACCACGGCTACATTTACACACTGATAATGCTGTCATGATATAATTCTTAGGAACAAATGCAGTGTAGCTAATTGTGAAAACTGTATTTCCTATACATGTGTGAGTATATAACACAACAGAGATGAGTACTTAACTTATGGTCAATCTCAACTATTTACCATTGGAATTATGTAAAGAATTTAATGAAATAGTAGAAGTGATACTATTCTTATCATTTACAGAATATAGCAAAGCTATTACCTTTTATCTTTCAAATCAGCATACAAATTATCAGGTGTTTGTTCTAAGGTTTATTTTAACCATTTTAAATTACGTGTGTTTGTGTTTGTGTGTGTGTGTGTCCATATATGGGCATGTGAACATGAGTGCAGGTGTCCATGGATACCAGAGGGTCAGATCTACCTGGATATCAAGTTACAGGCAGTAGTGAGTCACCCAACATGGGTGCTGTGGTCCAAATTGGGTCCTCTGCAAGAGCAGTATGCTCTCTTAACCACTGAGCTATCTCTCCAGTCCCAAATCATTAGGTTTTATTATGCCATTTTCAGGTGTAGTTTGGCTTTGTTGATCTCTTCCCCTCTTCTTCCCTATCATCCCGACACTTCCCTTGTATTCTTACACCAATTTCCATCATGAGAAAAGATGCAAAAATTCTCAATAGAATACTTGTAAACAAATTCAAAAATATATTGGGAAGATCACACACCGTGACCAACTTGGTTTCATCTCAGGGATGCAAGGTTGATTGTGCTTATGGAAATTAGTAGATGAAGTACATCACATAAGTAAGCTTAAGGATAGAAATGAGATGTTTATCTTGATAGATGCAAAAAAAGCATTTGGTAGAGTTCGATATATCGTCATGATAAAACTTTCCATCCATCCTGGGATGGGCCTCTTGGTGGGCCCAGTGGATGAGCCCACACTGAAGAGCATTAGGGTACACAAATCAGACTCTGTAGGCCTTGTTTTATATATATGAGAAAACATTAAATTGGGCAGGAGGCAGTAGGGGGAGGTGCAGACAGGGAGGGCTCTAAATATCATCAAACGATATTGTACGAAAATTGAAAAAATTCAATAAAAATAAAATAAAGATAAAAGTCCTGAAGAAACTAGGAAACAATTGACTATACCTCAAAACAGTAAAGATTTATACAACAAATATAATCGAGATTGTACTAAATGGGGAAAAACTGAAAGCATTTTCATCAAAATATGAAAATACTAATTTTAATGTGCTTCAATTTTATAGCTCTAAGTCATGACATTTAACACCACAACTTAGTGATACTAGATTCGTTTTGAAAAACTAATTTTTAGACTAAATATTTGACAAATAATCACATAGAGGAATATGCTGGAAAATGCTAGGTGAAATAATAGGGCTTGGAAGCATTAAAAAGAAAAACCGTTTGCAAGGGAAATCCCATAATTTCTCATGTCAAAATGAAATAATAGAAGTTAGATGCACAAGCTATTTTATAAAAAGGATCCTGCTTATGAGGATTGATAGAAAAATATCAGAAAGAAAACATTAGTGAAGATTCAGAAATAAGAAGGAATTGAGGTTACAGTACAATTCCGGTTTATTCTATTTTTTTTAAAAAAATTTCCTGGTTAAAGAATGGAACCCAGGGTCTAATGCTTGTAAGGCAAGCACTCCACTATTGAGCTATAGCCCCAGCCCTTGAATGCTTGATTCACTTGTCT
Source organism: Nannospalax galili (assembly GCF_000622305.1). Taxonomy (NCBI): domain Eukaryota; kingdom Metazoa; phylum Chordata; class Mammalia; order Rodentia; family Spalacidae; genus Nannospalax; species Nannospalax galili. The sequence goes on along the minus strand of NW_008360322.1, from coordinate 8,169,027 downwards.
AATTAGTAATGCTAATATTTTTCGGTGTTATAAAGGTTAACTGACTAGTTAATATGGAACTGAGCTAAGCGCGGAACCTAGATTTATTTGAAATGTGATCGAGCACTGGATCCCCAGAGGTGGCTATTGACTGAATAATGTTATCGTGATAAATTACATTAAGGAAATATGGAGTTAGATTCTGTGTTAAACAAAGGCTTGTGAAGTATCTTTCTGGGATGTCAGTTATGCAGTGAATCTAAAAGTCCGATGCTCAGAGGAATTTTCTGAGCTGAATAAATAAATCAGGTGACACTGAATCATAAACAAACCCTGTAAATTAGTGTATTTCCTTAAGAAATAAGTAGATATTATAAAGAGAAAATAGCCTAGAAAAAAAAAGCTTGGCAATCTCAATATTTAAAAGTCAGAGAAAACCAAGGTAAAACAATTAGTAAGAAAAGAATACCCAGTAGAGTGTGGTGCACTTGAATTCAATAGAAAAAAATGTAGCACAAAGGGTAACTAAATTCTGCTGAGAAGTCAAGCAAAACAAGGAAGAAAAATTCCACATGGGATTGAAAGCATAGAGGTGTTACTCAGATTCTCAATTCAGTGAAGTCCTTATGACTAAACACTGAATATGGCTTCTGAAAAAGAAATGTGAGGGGCTGGAGAGATTGCTCAGCGGTTAAGAACAGTGGCTGTCTTCTTCTTGCAGAAGACCCAGGTTCGAATCCCAGCACCCACATGGCAGCTAACAACTGTCCATAACACCAGTCCTAGGGGATCCAACAGCTTCTTCTTACCTCCGGGGCATTGCACAACACGGGTGCACTTACCTATATGCAGGCAATACAAGCATACACATAAAATAAAAATAATAAAATTTTTAAAAAGTTAAAAAAGAAACATGAATAACATGCAAAAAGACTATTATAGAAGTGGTCCATGTAGTCTCAATATAAGCAGGATGAAATGAGTCTGTATTGGTAACTATCCTCTGGAGTCCTCTGTTGAAGAACAATAGGAAGAGTGAAGATCAGCAAGGCCCCCTCTCTCCTTGTAGGATGCCCCACATTTGCTTTCTGGGTGAACAAACACAGATTCAGATATGGTTGCTTTAACCTGTTTTCTTCTTTTTGGTTTTATTCTAAACAATGTGTTCTACTTCTCAAAGTTTTTTCTTTCATAGAGGTGTGTGTGTGTGTGTGTGTGTGTGTGTGTGTGTGTGTGTGTTGTGCAGAATTTGGGAAATTTTAATGTTGGAATGTAGAATTAAGATAAAAGTAGCCCAGTCTGGAGAGACGGCTCAGGGGTCAAGAGCACTGGCTGCTCTTGCAAAGGACCTGGGTTCAATTCCTGGCACCCACATGGTGACTAACAACCATCCATAACCCCAGTTCCAGGGGATCCCATGTACTCTTCTGACTTCTGCAGGCATTGTATGACATGGGTGCACTTACACACATGCAGGCAATGCATTCATACACATAAAATAAAAAATAATAATAAAATATATTTAAGATAAAAGTAGCCAATTTATTCTGTGAGACAGTATAATGATGACTAATTTAAAAGGAAATTTTGTTGTTTTATTATTTATGATTTGAGGAATAAAGTGTTTAATTTTTAAGATTATAAACAGCCATACCAATCTAAGGTTTCATAAAGATCCCTATTTTTTTCAAATATGTCATTTTTTTATTTGTTGATTTGTGTGTGAGTGTGTATCATACAAAACATCCCAAGCCATCTTATTCATCTATATACCCACTTCCCAAATGGCAACCCCCCACAAGGCCCCCCCACTGGAGCCCATATACTCTGTCATCCCTGTTACTGTCCACTGTGTTGTCAGTGCCCCCAGCCATTCCCCAGTGATTGTACATCCTCTGAATCTAATCAGTCTATCTAGAGATCCTTGTTTTAGGAAGATCAGCTGTTCCTCATCTAACAGCAATCAGTTGCCAATATTCCTTTAGATAAGATTGGGGTCTGCTGTTCATTTTCCCAGTTCTATGCTGGGTTACTGTCTGGGAAGTCTTTTGGGCCACCCTGGCCAACAACTCAAAGGAAGGTATCTCCTGTCTGGCATTGTATAGCCTTTAGCTATACATATGGACTCTTAAAAATTATATTGACCCCTTTAATCTTTGGTTATACTTTCCTTTTGGGTGCTTAAGACCCTAAATTTGGCCCAGATAAACCAATTTATTTTTACTCTTAAGGTCAATTAAAGATCTGTTCCTCAGGGGTCACATGGGCTTGAGAAGACCCCTAGTTTTAGGAAAGAATTTACTAAAAATCTATTTCATTGAAAATGTTGTGTGGAAAATAGCTCAGTTGAAGAAAAGCCTTATTTTTACTATTTTACTAGATATATAAACAAGGATTTATTTGCTATTGGAGCAACAATTATGTTTTTCCAGAGAAACTAAACCAATGGGATAGATAGGTGGGTGGATAGATGGATAGAGACGTGCTGAGAGGATTATTAGGAATTGGTTCATGTAGATTTGGAGACTAGAAATTCCAAGATCAAAGTAACAGTAGAATCAGTGCCTGATGAAGTGTCACTTTCTGCTGTGGAAAAAATGCAACCTCTACACCTAAGGCTCACGGAGCATAGAACAAGGGATAAAGAGAACACTTGCATCTCTCAGTTCTCATCAATGAAGCTCCTTCATGCAAAGAGGATCAGGAACACAAAAAGGCCACAAATGGCCAAAGTGTAGAAAATACGAGTCTACAGAGTATGAGTCCTTGGGCAGGATTCCTATATTAAACTCCATCTACCCAGGGCTTATGGACCATTGCTGAAGAGGGGAAGGAAAGAATGTAAGAGCCAGGGAGAAGGTGCATGACCATATGGAAATAGAATCCCACAGGCTCCTGGGATCCTTCTCATATAAACCTACAGCAATGGTGTCAGCATGCACAGGAACCATGCAACCTCAAGCAGACAAAAACTCACACTGGACTATGGAAATGGGCAGCAGGTCCCAATCTTACTCGAAGAATTATTGGCACCGATTACTGCTGGGTAAAGAAGAGGTGATCTTCAAGGGAGGAACTCTAGGTAGGCTGACTATACCTTAATGGATGAACTTGAACTGAGAGGCATTTAAGTACACTAACTTGACATGATAGGTTTTAACAAAAATGACAGAGTGCAAGAATTCCAGTGGGGTGGGGGCTCTATGGGAGGGTGCCAGTGGGGAAGAGGGTATAAACATGACTAAGCTGTTCTGTATGAAATACACAAAAATTCAATAAAAAATGTTTAAATAAAGAGGCTTTCTTCTTCTTTTATAGGGAACACTCATTTTCTGCCTGAGGGCTGAGCTCTTTTGACCTAATTACCTCCCAAATGTAATGCTATTACATCCGGAATTAACATCATTGTGAACTATAAGCATCTATGGACACCCACACAGACTGGATCTTCCAACTTTCCATCATGGACAGGGGTGGTACCCATGAGTCCCCATCCCTCCCTTAGGAGGTAATGAATGTTAATGCTTGCTGAGGGTGGTCATTTTTCTCTAATGGTATTAGCCACAGGGGACCAACTGGTTTGGATGATTTTGTTTTTGATATGGAAGATATGATATTGCTTTATATGATATACTTAAAAATTAATATACTAAGTAAGTATTTGAAACGGAAAGCAGTTTGAGTTGCATTTAATTATAAAAGGTATTTTTGAAGAGTTTATTCATTTTGTCTCTTAATGCATGGAGCATCTTGCATGTGCTAAGTTCTATCCTGGGACCTAGGGAAGGAGCAAGAGTGATGTAGATCTCTGCCCTTAGGAAGTTTATATTTCTAAAAGATGGGCACTAGACAAAGATACCATATGCTGAATGCTGAAAATAATCAACACACAGTAAAAAGAAATTTGGAAGTTAGAAATGATGAGTTCGTTAGTGAAGGTCATGAAAGGGGAAATAATGGGAGGCTAAGCAATTGTGGTCAGAGCTCAGCTGGTCTGGGAAAGAAGCTGCTGACTGCAGCTTGGAGCCTGAGCATGACCCTTAAGTATCCACTCGCATCAGAGCCTACACAAAGACCTGTGACATTGTGTGCCCACACTTGGGCTTTGAAGAAAAGCAGGGACATACAATAGAAGTACAGAACTGATTCCTGTAAGTTGTCTTCTGATATCCACACGCATGGCATACACACTGATATACGTACATGACAATAGAATAAATTTTAAAATGTGATAAGAAATTAAAAAGATTTTGCTCCATACCTGTTAGAATCCTATTCATAAAAATAGAGGACTCAAGAGCACTAGAGAGGGATCATTGCTAGAGAGAGTGTGGGGAAAACAACAGTATTGCACACGTTGGTGGGATGTAAACTAGGATAGCCATTATGAAAAATGATACAGAGGTTTCTCAAAAACTTAATAATCAAGCTCTCATACAATTCAGTACTCCTCATCTGGATATATACCCATAGCACAAACATGCTGTTACTTTAACTATAAAACAATGTAATTCTTTTTTCTCTTGGGAAATCAAGATGCTTAACAACATACAAAGCTAGGATTAAGTTTATCAATTGCAGTCTTGCAGCCAAATCAGGCTTTCAAAGCATCACTCATATTTAAAAACACCCAGAGGATCCCTGTTTATCCCGCTACATAAAATTATTCATTCTCACTCCTAGTCATTTCTCACACACATTATTGCTTTATGCAAACCACACCCAACTCCCGTCAGTCATTTTTTGACTCTGCTTCTTGTTCCACATCATTCTAGTAAATTTCCTTTTTGTCGACTCCAATTCTTTTCAAGGCCTAGCTCAAAATTCACCAATAATCTGCAGCTTTGTAAAGTTATTCACCCCATTAGAAAAAGAATTACATTCTCAGGTGTTCTCCCATGCATCCATCTCTATGTATACTCCTACTATGGTGCTCATACACTAGGTAATGGTACGAGCTTGCGTGCTGCTCTTATATACATCCCCACACATAACTGGTTTTAGTGAGGATGTGTCATTTTGAGATGTTTCGCATCAAAATGCTTTTCTGGCTTGAGGAATGTTTGTCAGAGTTAGCAAAGTTATATAATGAGACCTTGTTAAATCTGAGCATACTTACACTAAAAAAAAAATCCATCTTTTAGTAATCTAAAATTGGATGTGACTAGTTGACCTGCATTTTATCTAGCAACCCCAGTTTTGAGGGAAACCCATTATTGGTAGTTAACAGAGTCACTCTTTCATGAGAAATGTGAAAGAATCAAACTCAGCTCATCAGCTTTGCCGACACTGAACCCACTTTACACACTGAACCATCTATCCAGCCCCTCACTGGGGTTTTGATGTACATTTTCCTGTTGATGAATGATGTTGGGAACCTTTTGATACACTGTTGCTTGTATGATTTCTTTAGAAAAATACTTAATGACATTGGTTGACCAGTCTCAAAGTAGATTATTTGTTTTCCTGCTCTTAAGTAGTTTGGGTATTAGCAGTCAGCTCTTTGTCAGATGCAAGGTTTGCAAATATTTTCTCTCATTCATTCAGTTGAAATGAAGGGTTGCCTTTCATTTCAATTGTATCCTTTCTGTGCAGAAGTTTCAAAGTTTGATGTAATTCTAGTTGTTTAGTTTTGCTTTTGCTTTCAGTGTATTGGGGTTGAGGTGAATTAATATGAAGGGGATATTTTTATTCATGCTTTCTTCTAAGAATTTAGTAATTTTGAGACTTACATTTAGGTTTATACCCAATGAGAATTAACTTTTATTTATGGTGGAAAGATCCACTAAGAGATTTTTCACAGTCATGATGTGCATTTTCACTTTTAAGATATGATTGAAAGTAGTTAATCCATGAATTCTTTAATGTTGAATTATCTTTACACTCATAAAATGCACTGTGAATTTGATTGCTGCCATTTGTTTTGACGCTTGATATTTTGTCTAGTGAGATGCACTTGCAATCATTCTTGTAAGAGTTTTGTCTGGTTTATTTAGTCATTGCCATTATAGAATGTTGGGAGTATTTTATGTGTGTGTGTGTGTGTGTGTGTGTGTGTGTGTTTGTGTGTGTATTAACCACATGATTAGAAGAAGCATTTCATTATAGCATTAACATATTCAATAACAATTTCCAGAGAAAGATGCATCTCTTTCAAAATTGACGGTAAATTTTTAGGTTCACAGTTGAATTAATACAGTTATAAAATATTGAACTCAGTATAAATGCTATAAGACATAAATTGAACAAGGTTTTAACCTTTAAAAAAGATTTCCATTTCATTTTAAAATACACTGTTTAATAGAGAAAAACTCATTTTTAATGCTACTAACACTTAGATGTTTGCACATGCATCACTAATCTCTATGTATCTGATTGTTCCTAGTCACAGTTGGTTACACTTGGACCCTTGGCACATGAGTATGGATATAAAGTCATCATGTAGATTTGAATGGGAATGCTTTTCGCCTCTACTAATTAACATGAAGCATTTTTTTATGCTTCTTCCTTAAATATAACTTTTTTTTATTTGTTGATTTTTTTTGGTGTATTTCATACAGAACATGCCAAACAACCTTATTCATCTATAAACCCACATCCCAAATGTCACCCTCCCATAGCCTATACGACCCCCCCCCCGCACTGGAGCCCGTATACTCTGTCATCCCTGCTACTGTCTGCTGTGTTGTCAGCACCCCCATCCATTCCCCAGTGCTTGTCCATCTGCTGAATCTAGTCAGCCTATCTAGAGATCCTTGTTTTAGGAAGATCAGCTGTTCTTCATCTAGCAGCAATCGGTTGTCAATATTCCTTTAGATATGATTGGGGTCTGCTGTTCATTTTTCCAGTTCTATGCTGGGTTACTGTCTGGGAGTCTCTTGGGCCACCCTGGTCAACAACTCAAAGGAAGGTATCTCCTGCCTGGCACTGTTTCTTGTTTTATAGCCTTTAGCTATACACATGGACTCAAAGAATTATATAGACCCCTTTGATCTTTGGTTATACTTTCCTTTTGAATGTTTAAGATCATACATTTAGCCCAGATAAACCAATTTGTTTTAATCTTAGGCCATTTGAGGATCTGTTCCTCAGGGGTCACATGGGCTTGGGAGGTTCCTCTGACTCCTTTCTTTTACCAGTTCCATCTATGTGAAGATAAGTCAAAGGTCCTACTTGATCATGGCTGGCTTCACTTGGAAGCACAAAGGAAATGATTCCTCTGTATTGACCCTCCTCTTTGTAGAATGGACACTTGTTCAAATCCATTTGATGGGGTCTCCATGGCCTCATTGTTCAAGAGGACAGGTGACTCACCAAAGTTACAGGACATTTTGAGAGCTCCTCATAGTATCCTGGAACTTAGTCGACCTAGGAGGGCAAGGAGCAAAAACTGTCCTTTATGTCCCTCTGACCAAATTAGTATAGGCCTCTAAGTATGGCTGTTAGATATCCAAGAAGGTTAGTTCCACCAGTCTGTTACTTTTAATTGCCATGTACCATGTAGATAAAGCTTGGTCAAAGACCAAACATTCTCAGATAAACCTTGCCTATATATATACTATATTCCTTGTGCTAGTTGTATGTATAATTTGTCAGTAGGTTGTTAAATTAATATGGTTCCCTGTGGTTTTTTAAAACTATCTAGGCATTATTTATCTCTCACATTGTCTAACCCTTCCACCATGGTTTCCCCATTTTAAGTGCCCCCATTTTCCCCTTTTCTCCCTAAATAATACCCTTCTCCTATGGTCCCACCTCTCTTGATCTCCTTCTTTCCCTTTATCACCCAAGGTTCCTTGTAAAAACCTTCCCTCCCCCTCCCTTTAAAATAACCCTATTTTTTTTTTGTCTTTTTGAGACAGTGTCTCCCTGTAATCCCAGCTGACCTGAACTCACTATGTAGACCAGGCTGGCCTTGAACTCACAATGATCTGCTTGCCTCTGCCAACCTGAGTGCTGCGATTAAAGGCGTGTGCCACCACGCCCAGCAAAATAACCCTATTTTTATCCATATCTCCCTTATTAACACCTGTTTCCTACTGTTCTTCTCTTTCAGGTTCTTTCTTTTCCTTTACCTTTACCTCCCTGGTTCCTTTTCATTACCCTGGTTCCTGTACTTATGTCTGGACACACACTCACTTATAAGGATTTGATGCTAGGATCCACATATGTCATGTTTTTTTTCTGAGTCTGTATTACTTCATTTAGTATAACAGTTTCTGGTTCCATCCATTTACCTGCAAATTTCATGAATCATCTTTCTTTACTGATGAGTAAAACTCCATCATATAAATGAACCACATTTTCATTATCCGTGTGTCAGTTAGGTAGATTGCTTCCATCTCTTAGTTATTGTGAAAAGAGCAGCAACAAACATGGAGGTACAAGTGTCTCTGCAATAAGATGAGTTCTTTGGGTATATACCAAGGAGTGGTATTACTAGGTCAAATGGTAGGTTCATTTGTAGTATTTTAAGAATTCTCCACACTGCTTTCCATAGGGGTTATACAAGTCTGCAATCCCACCAGCATTGTAGAGGGTTACCCTTTCGCCATATCTTCTCCAACATTTGGTATCATTTTTTCTCTTGATCTTAGCCAGTCTGACTGGGGTAAGATGAAATCTTAAAGTGGTTTTAATTTGCATTTCCCTAATTACTAATGATGTCGAACACCTTTTAAGATGCTTCTTAGCCATCTTTATTTCTTCTTTTGAGAACTCTCTGTTCAGCTCTGTCTCCCAATTGGCTAGTTCCTCCAAGGGGCAGGGCCTGCCACAGAGTGTGGACTACTGAGGGGCTGCTAGGAGCCATCTTGGGACAGAAGCCGCCAGCCATGGGTAGCACGTGTGGTATGGGGAATGCACAGCTGAGCAGCAGCTCAAGGGCAGAATGGCCTGACTCTTATGGACCTGGGGCAAGATTGCTGGCCCTGATCTATGGGTATGGCATGATCTGATATGGCGGGCTCTGAGCCATGGCTTTGAGTGGGACTAGGCGCTAGGTACTCATTCCTTTGTAAGTTAATAAATGCACATAAAGATATATGGTTTTCTTGATAGCACAGGAGACCCAGAGGGAACTAAAGTGACAAGGTTGGCATTGCCCAGCAGGATATGATGAAACTGAGAATGAGTTTTAAGCAGGCAGCACTGATTTGGTTTTTACAATGGGTTACTAAAAAGAGACCAGCTACGCAGAAGTGTGGGCCACAGCTATGGTGTAAATGTGGGGACCTGTTACGTGTATGTGAAGATTTGTTAAAGGTTACCCAAAGGCTAGAAAATCTTTTACCTGCTCTGGACCCAAACTGAGTGCCCAGTGTGTAGCCTCTTTGCATGATAGAAGATGTGTCCCAGGTTTGGAAAGCTGAAAAGGCTGCACTGACAGACCCAGTTGAAGAGCTGGAGAGAGAAAAAAGGTGGGACACTTTGACTTTTGTAAGATCCAAGGACACAGAGGAAAAAGACAGATAATAGTAAAAAGGAAAAAAAAAAAAAGCTAACTGTATTGTAGCCAGGAAATATTCCATGTGAGAACTGTTAAAACTAGGAAACATTTACAAGCAAGCAAGCAAGCAGAGAGCCCCTGGCCACGTGGCTTGTGAGAGTATGGGACATGGGAGCAAATGACGCCAGTCTAAGTCCTTCAGAAGCTTCACAGCTGAGTTATATAACCACCCATCCTTCCTTGTGATATAGGCTATTCAACCTAAGCCAACACAGGGGGAATAGTCCTTAATGGGATGACTGGTTGGAGGCATTAAAGATACAAGGTTATTACCAAGGGAGACTAACATGATTAGCAAGGGCTAGAGGACTATAAAGGAGGGGCAGGCATTACCAAGAGAACTAGGTATGAGAAAAGAAATATATGATGTCCAGTTCACTGGGACAGATAAGACTGTGTTCACCAGAGATATGATAGAAAGCTTAATTCAACTAGGACCTCGAGAATGGTATGGGGCTATAATGGTTTTACTAAGCCCTTTGATGGGACAGAATCTGTGTAAAGTGAGAGAGGCTTTGGCAAATCTAAATGATTCTGCCCAGTGTGTAAAACGTGTCTGTAAAATCACAGACACTCTATAAGAGATATAAAAAAGACCAGACAGAGGAAATTGTCCACTTGGGTTACTTGGGGGCAAATGTGGCAAGACTTATGTCAAGCCCAAATCCCCAGAAAAAAAATTGGTAGAAAACCGAATTCGGTACTAAGGCATTTCTGGACGGCTTCAAAACCAGAAGAACAGTTTACAAAGGACATTCGAAGAATAAAAACTGTACAAGGGTGGTTAAGAATCCCCAAGGATTAAATAAGATGCATTTCTCTTCTGATAAAGGCTATACTAGGGGTAGAAGCAGGTTTTCCCACCAAGTTCTCCCCCAGCAACCTGGTGTGGTCAATGCCAAGATGACAGACATGACTACAGTCAGGAGGCAGACCCAGAGCCTACCTGACTCAGGGAACCCACAAGTGCAGTGGGGACAGGAGAAATCTCCTGCCTCCTTAGCCCTGTGCAGGGTCAGGCAACTGGAACCAACACCTGTAATTGTATCGAGCATAAAAGAATACAAAAGACCCCATGTAAAATCCCCCAAGTGTGAAATGACTCCAAAGAGATAACTAAAAATGTTAAACAGCTAACAAAATTAATGCCTCGTACCCATGCTATGGTACCTAACAAGGATCTATGGAGAAAACAGTTAATACAAATGGACAAAACCTTTCCATGCTTTGTGAGAGCTTGTCTATGATTGATTTAATATATGTTAACCTTGCTTCAAGTGTTTTATAGATGTGAAACCCATTTTAAAGATACCTGAAGAAGCAAAGGCCAGCTATAGCTATAAGATTCTTGGGAGTTTTATGGTTGGGTAAGATAAAGACAGAGACTCCCAAACTATACAACTGTTAAGAAAATCTACAGTACCAGGGGGGTGGATTGCCCCCCTGTGAGCTGTTGGTCAGATAGAGATCCTAGAGGTCCTCCTATTCACCAAGGCTATTGCCATTAATGTCGGTTGTACACCAGAAAGGTCAGTAAGGCCATGTTGCTGAAGACACTGCATGTTGTGAGCATGGGAGAAGAAGAAGAGACGGAACTGAGACTAAGCCAAAAAACTCTGTGCCACTGGATGGATGATGTTCATATTGCTAGAAGGCACTATACAGATGGTTGGGGAAGAAAGGATCCCCTATAATTCTACTCAATGATGGACCCCGCCTGCTGCACACTATGGACATGCCAAGCAATACCTGAAAATGAAATAATGGCTTGACCAACACATGTACAACTGACAAATTTTTGATTGGATAAGGCCTGCCCCTAGGGGTGGAACACACATCTGGTGCTGTAGAGCAGGCCAACGCCTTGAGTCGAGAAAGGCTATAGGCCCTAGTGGAGAAGCCATTCACAAGTATACTGTTTAATGAATATAGTACACCTACTGCGATATCTTTCAGGCATTTATATTTATATTCATGTTTGTTTAACTGTGTCTACTTCCCTCCATTTGTCTTTACAGTAGAAGAAACACCGCTGAGATAGATCAGTAGCCACGGCCTAAAGATAACTAATGGGGAGGCCCAAGAAGCCACTATCTCACCATGATACAAGACAGATCGCTCTACATCTGTTACCTCCTCCAAGGCTCAGGGACCTTAGCAGAAGATGGACAAGAAGATTATAAGAGCATAGGAAAGGGGTGGAGTGTCTACCAATTGGTAAGTTCCTCCAAGGGATGGGGCCTGCAGCTCAAGGACAGAATGGCTTGACTCTTATGGAGATTTCTGGTCCCAGAGGCATGAGCGAATGCTAGTAGCGACTATGGGTGTGTCGTGGTCTGATATGGTGGGCTCTGAGCTGCAGTGTGGGGCTAGGCACTGGGTACTCATTCCTTTGTAAGTTAATAAATACACATAAAGATATGTTATATGGTTTGTTTGACAGTGCAGGAGACCCAGAGGGAACTTGAGTGACAAGCTCCTTAGCCCATTTTTTAATTGGGTTACTTCCTTTCCTGATCTTTGTTTTTTGAGTTCATTATATATTCTGGATGTTAAACCTCTGTCAGATGTGTTGCTGGTGAAGATTTTCTCTAATTCTGTGGGTTTTCTGTTCACTTCCTTGGTTGCTTCTTTTGACGTACAGAAGCTTTTTAGTTTAATGAGGTCCCATTTGTTGATTCTTGACCTTGTTTCCTGAGCAATTGATGTCTGGTTTAGAAAATCCTTTCTTATACCAATATCATTATCTTGTAGGTTATTGCCAATGTTTGCTTCTAACAATTTCAGAATTTCAGGCTTCACATTGAGGTCTTTGATCCATTTGGAGTTGACATTGTACAAGGTGAAAGATAGGGGTTTAGTTTCATTCTTCTACAGGTGGAGATCCAGTTTTGACAGCACCATTTGCTGAACATACTGTCTTTCCTCCAGTGAATATTCTTGGCCCCTTTGTCAAGTATCAGGTGGCTGAAATTGTGTGTAGTCATATTTGTATCTTCAACTTTTTTCCATTGATCTCCAGGTCTATTTTTGTGCCTGTACCATGTTGTTTTTATGACTATAGCTCTGTAATATAGCTTAAAATCTGGTATTATAATCATAACGGCATTGCTCTTAGGGCTCAGGGTTGCTTTGGCTATCCGAGGTCTTTTGTGCTTCCATACAAATCCTAGGATGTTTTTTTTCAACTCTCTGAAGAATGTCATGGGAATTTTGATTGGTATTACATTGAATCTATAAATGGCTTTTGGTAGGATGGTCATTTTCACAATATTAATTCTTCTAATCCATGAGCATGGGAGGCCCTTCCATCTTCTGATGTCTTCCTCAATCTCTTTCTTTAAAGATTTAAACTTTTCATTGTAGAGGTCTTTAATGACTTTGGTCCAGTTTATTCCAAGATTTTTTTGTAGCTATTGTGAAAGGGAGTGTTTCCATGTACTTTTTCTCTGATTGTTTGTTATTAGTATATAGAAAGGCTGCAGACTTTTGTATATTAATTTTGTAACCTTCCACTATACTGAATATGTTAATAATTCCTAGGAGTTTTCTGGTGGAACTTTTGACGTCTCTTATGTATAATATCATATCACTTGCAAAAAGGGATAATTTGATCTCTCCTTTTCCAATTATTACTCTTTTAATTTCCTTCTCTTTTTTTATTGCTCTTGCAAGAGTTTCAAGCACTATGTTAAAAAGGACTGGAGCTTGTAGACAGCCTTGTCTGGTTTCTGATTTTAATGGGAATGCTTCCAGTTTTTCTCCACTTAGAATGATCTTGGCTGTGGGTTTGTCGTATATAGCTTTAATTATGTGGAGTTATGTTGCCTCCAGTCCAATTCCCTCTAAGACTTTGAACATAAATTCATGTTGAATTTTGTCAAAGAACTTCCCTGCATCTATACAGGTGACCATATGGTTCTTGTCTTTGAATCCATTTATATGATTTATGACATTTATTGACTTATGTATATTGAACCATCGCTGCATCTCTGGAATAAAGTCAACATGATGATGGTGGATGATCTTTTTGATGTGTGTCTATATGCAGTTTGCAAATATTTTGTTGGGAATTTTTGCAGCTATGTTCATTATGGCTATGGGTGTATAGTTTTCTTTTTTGGTTATATCTTTACCTGGCTTTGGTATTTGTCCTAGTTTGTTCTTCATTGCTGTGACAAAATACTCTGACCAATACCAACTTGGGGAGGAATGGGTTTATGGTGTAGTATTGGCTTAAGGTCTTCTTCAAATATCTGGTAGAATTCTGCTGTAAATCCATCTGGTCCTGGGCTTTTTTTAGCTGGGAGGTTTTGTATTACTGGTTCAATTTCCTTATGTGTTATGGGTCCATTTAAGGTGTTGATATCTTCTTGGTTTAGCTTTGGGGGTTCCCATGCCTTTAGATACCCGTCAATTTCTTTTAGGTTTTCAAATTTAGTAGCATATAGGTTTTAAAAGTATTCCCTTATAATGTTCTGGATCTTTTTGGTGTCTGTTGTGATGCTTCTCCTTTCATCTCAGTTTTAATGATTTGGATTTGCTCCTCCTTTCTTTTGGTTAGTGGGGCTAAAGGTCTATCTTGTTTATCTTTTCAAAGAACCAGCTCTTGAATTTGTTGATTCTTTATATTGTTTTCTGTGTTTCAATACATTAATTTCTGCCCTGATTTTTGTTATTTCTTCTTGTCTGCTGGGTTTGAGTTTCATTTGTTGTTGCTTTTCAAGTGTTTTGAGTTGCAATGTTAAGTCATTTATTTGTGTTCTTTCCGGTTTTTTAATGTAGGCACTTAAAGCTATAAACTTCCCTCTAGGGACTGCTTTGAACATGTCCCAGAGGTTTTGTTGTGTTATATTGTCCTTTTCATTTAGTTCCAGGAATACTTTTATTTCTTTTTAATTTCTCCCTTGACCAATTCATCATTCAGGAGTGTGTTGTTTAATCTCCATGTGTTCATGTAGTTACTAGGGTTTCTTCTGGTGTTGATTTTAAGCTTTATTATGTTGTGGTCTGATAGAATGCATGGGATTATTTCAATCTTTTTGTATTTGTTGAGGTTTTCTGCCCCAGTATATGGTTGATTTTGGAGAAAGTTCCATGGGGCACTGAATAGAAAATATATTCTTTGGTGCTTTGGTGGAATATTCAGTAGATGTCTGTTAGGTCCATTTAATGTATGGTATTGTTTAATTCAGATATCTCTTTGTTAATTCTCTGTCCTGTTGACCTATTTAATGGAGACAATGGGCTATTGAAGTCCCTTACTCTTAATGAGTTGGGATTAATCTGGGTCTTAAACACCTGTAATACTGTTTTTATGAAGTTAGGTGTGCCAGAGTTTGGTGAATATAGGTTCATGATTGAAATATCTTCTTGGTCAATTGTTCCTTTGATCAGAATCAAGTGGCCCTCTTTATCTCTTCTGATTATTTTTTGTTTAAAAGTCTATTTTTTCAGATATCAGAATTGAAAAGCCTGCCTTTTTCTTAGTATTATTCATTTGGTATATTTTTTTTCCATCCTTTCACCTTAAGGTAGTGTCTGTCCTTGAAAGTGAAATGAGTTTCTTGCAGACCACAAAAAGATGGGTTTTGCCCCATAATCCATTCAACACAGACACACAAACCTGCACATGCACACATATACACAAATACCCACATACACATATATATACACACATGCACACACAGTCACAGAGATACATACATAAACACACATGTACACGTGTCCATACACAGGTACATACATCCATACATATACACACATGCATGCCATACACATATATACAAATACACAGCTACCTGCACACAAACATAAATGCACACACATATACACATTCATACATGCATGCTTATGAACATGTACATACATGCACAAATACACACACTATACACATGCATGTAGAAACAAACACACATGAAGACACATGCACACATATACCCATACACACATGCACAAATACTAGGTCAAAATTAAACTTTACTCTAGAAATCAGGTATTTTTCCACATTTTCATGCTTTCCTTCATGGTTGATCTTGGTCAGTGAATACAACTATATTACTTATTATCAGAATCAAGTCCTGTTTTTAGAGTTAATATTTATTCTCTATCTTTTGTCAATTATAGTTTATGTAATTTTGACTGTCTAAAATTACTTATAGTCAATTTTTTTCTTCTGCTTTGTGGGGGAGTTATAGTTTATATTAATATAAAGTCTTTATAGGTTTGAGTTAAAGTAAATTTCTTTTGGTGAGGTTCATGTGTTTATAAGTTATGTTCATTTCTAATTTTGAAGATATTAGGAATTATCTTTCTAAACTGGTCTTGAGATTCCTGCCCCAATGGGGAAATATTTCTACATACTAAACAATTGGTGTTGTTTATATATATAAGAAAGCAAGTGTTATCTACAAAGTCTATATTTGTTTAGTAGACATTTCTGTGGTCTTTCTGACTTCATTGGCAATATTTACTGTTGATAGTCATTATTTTGGTGAACATTTCCATTTTCCGTAATTGGTGGTTGAGCCTGTGAATCCAGAAATCTGAATTTTTTCCATCATCTAAGATACTTCATAGGGGTAAGCCTTATTTCTGGACTGATATTTTAAATCATATTGCCTATTTATTCTTTATCCTGAGAAAGTATTATTGTACTGGAGGTGGATTAAACTAATGATATTTGTGTTGCCCATTTTTTAAATTCTGTCAAAACATTTATTGAGCTTCTGAACCAGGTAATGAACCAGGTAATTTCCCCAGGTAATGCAGAATGTAATGATAAATAAGTTGAGTTATTCCTATCTTTTAAAATGACACACTCAAGAACAACACTCAAATCCTAAAAAGAGACTAAGATCATTTTCTAATTTACCATGAAAATTTACTACACAGCAAGAAGAGTTTTGATATCTGTAAGATCTTCACACTTGCCTTCCCTCAAGCACATCAGCATAATCAGCAACTAGCTGGTGTGTGTAGATAAAAAAGAACTTGGCCTATATAATAGCTTTAGACTAATGTATATGTGTTGCAAGGGGGATTATGCCATAATTTGCTGTTTATTTTCCTGTGAGCAAGGATGCAAGAATGGTCCTTGTGAACATAAAGTATGACACTGTTTCTCAAATAGAATCATGCTTCCCTTAGAGGGCAAATCAAGTGGTCATTCTGAACCATTGACTTTGGAGCCTTTGTGCTCCATTCAGTGATTAAGATATTTTTATTATTTTTTTCTATAAGATACTTTTAAAGACCAAGCTTGTCTCTAGAATGTATTTTAACTCCTATTTTCCAATTTTTTCAAGGGATCTGGGAGAGAAGAACTTGCAAGTATAGATTAAAAATTTTATTTTCTCCTTTATGATTTCAGTCTACTTACCAGCAAATCTTTTTCAACTAGTACTTTTAAAATTTATTTTGTATGACTTTGGTGCTTGTAATATTTTGTCTGTCAGTTTTGTTATACTGTTAGAGTATTCAATATATTGAGTTATTGGTATGGCAGTTTACTGATGAAGTATTTACAAATGGCATCCTTTTACATATGGACTATAACATAAAATATATCAAGAATTAAAGCATGGAAACAAATAAAAACACTAAAGCTCAGCAAAGACATTGAGTACTGTAGCAACTTGTAAACTTAGAAATAATACTTTAGTATTTTTGTGTCCAGTCTTTATTCTAGTATCTTTAATTTGATAGGGTCCTCTTTGTCTTTCTTAGGTTTCATCATTTAAAAAGAAAGCTTTGAGGTCAGAGAGAGATGGTTCAGAAGCTAAAAGCACTGGTGGCTCTTGCAGAGGTTTGGTTCCCAGCACCCATATGGCAGCTAACAATCATCCATAATTCCAGTTCCAGGGCATCAGATGCCCTCTTCTGACTTCCCCTCCTTCCCCCCTACCCCCGCCATGGGCATTGCATGAGACATGGTACACTTAACCACAGGCAAAACACTCATGCACATAAAATATGTTAATACATAAATAAATAAATAAATAAATAAATTAATTAATTAATTAAGCAAGGAAGCTGTTCCAGAGTACTGGGGCCAGAGTACTGTGGCTGGGGCTGTAACTGCAGTATGGTATTTCTGTTATGATATCTGTTTTTAGTAAGGCTGGTGTGTATGCACACATTTGGTGAAGAGCAAGCAGTGCTTTATTTTATCCAGCTGACGTCAAGTACTGAATTGTAACAGAAGAAAGTGTGACAGAGCACAAGCACTGGTTGAGTTGTCAGGCTGTCCTTTGACTGTATGAAATACGGGATGTATTAACTGAAATAAGGTCCACAAGAATAGGTGAAAACAGATGCAAGTGAACTCAAACTGTCAAGATTTAACAGGTGACTCATGAGATTCCAGAGACACCTGTGGATAACACTTTAATTTTTCCTCACAAGTGGACTGATTATGTGCATCCAACTTCAGTAGTGAATCAGAAGGGAATTGGTTTTTCTCTGCCTGAGTACCAGTTACGGAATTTCCTATCATAGGAATTTCTGAGAGGTATGAAATTGATATTGGTGTCCCTCATTTACACAGTTTCTAGAGAAGTTGTAGAGAAGAGAAACACAGTAAAACAAATGAGCAGAGGCTCCCTGGGGAACAGAGTGCTGAAGCAGCAGAAGGAAGCAGCGGTGCCGCAAAGCTACCTGGGACACCCTCATCGTCTGCGGGGACTTACTTACCTCAGCCTGGACTTACCTCAGCCTGGACTTACCTCAGCCTGGACTTCTGGGCCACAGCTCTTTTCTGTCTTCTGTGCTGATTGGTAAGCCAAATAACTAAAATTCAAACTAATTTCTTGGTCAAAATGTTTTTCAGAACAGATAGGGATATCATGTAATGAGGCAGGTTGGTAGCAAAAATGACAAACTGCCAAGTCTTTTCCCAAACCAGGCAGTCTGGGGAAGGCATGACTTTTAAATTTAGCACAGATAAGAGGAAAGTGCAGGGGGCTTCGAGAAATGAATCGCTTTACTAGCTGCTTCAATTGCTTTATGTGCAAAGATTTATATCAACACAGAAATCCTTATTTGGAGAAACCTCTCTCTCTCTCTCTGAAATTATAGATTAATTAAAATAAAATTAAGAAAGAGGGAACCAATTTAAATGTTTGTCTCTCAATAAATACTATCCTGTTTTCAGGAAGCAGGTAATATATGTACATGCCCCATTCACATGCTAGAGAGATTGAGGTTGGGTGATTTGTGTTTATAAAAAGAGATTTGTGTGTGTGGAAGCTTTGCACTGTGAAAAGAATCTATAACATTCTTCAATCAAAATTGCCCCCTTGTCACTGTGCACCTCAACTGCGTGGCATTCAGTCATTTTGTTCTCCTAGATTAAGTCTCCAGGGGTAGCTGACACACTCTGATGCATGGCTGCTGTCTATAGGCCCATCTTTCATCAAACATGGCTTTGGTAAATCTCAGGGAAAGCCCCCCATTCTGCCATCCCACACAGTTCTCTCAGTGCCCTATAGTTCAGAGAGCCCTAGCTTCATAGTCATTTGGATTAGCTAGACAAACCAAACTACATTTACTGTGGGACGTTACAGGGGAGAATGCCCATGGGCAATGTAAAGCCAAGATGAACACCACCTGTTTGTCACGGTTCTGATTTTAGGAGGAACAGAGATTGAAAGAGGAGCTGAGACAAGCCTAGGAGGTTAGTGCATACATTGGCAGGAGACAGAGATACCCAATGATGCTGGTTCTTGAGATGGAAAAAGTCATCTTGAGTGAAATGGAGTAAGGTCTATGAGATGACAGAGCTGGTGCTGTGGAAGACTGAACGTGAGGAAAACAGGGAAACTCTGGATAGAAGGAGGAAGCCTAACTTGTCCGAGTTCTGCAGGAGCAGAGGTAGGTCTTGGGATTCTGGGGCACATGGGCAAGTATAGAGTGAGGTACATTCTTTCCCATAGGAGAAGCTCCCAATGACTTCCCAGAGACCCGTGGAACCATGAAACTGAGCCGGTGATGGCATCTGGGTGTGACTGCTGAGCCATTGCTACCTCCTAGAGAGAGCAGAGCAGTCACAGGACTGCAGTAGCTGTGTAGCAGGGACTAGAGAGATTCTGGAGGGTTTAGAGTTTCCAGGTGTGAAACAGACACAGGGCTCTCCAAGAGCTTAGTTCTTTTTCTCTCACATGTCATGGGTATTATGGACTTGCAATGAAACGTGATAAGCATGCTGTGTCAGGCTTCATTCAGACACCATTTTAGCTTTAATCACAGGCATTATCATTTATTCTTACAGACTTTATGATAGTTATTTTTCACACTGAACTTAAGGAAAATTCACTCATAAAACCTGGTTCTTGAATATTTGTTGAATCCATTTTTTTATTCACATAAATTTCAGTGGATGCTTGGTAATCACATATAATCCCAGTGGTTGTCTAATTTTGCATTTCCTTCTGTTATTAAGTAAACTTAAGTGAAATGATAGATTTGTTTAAAGAATACATTTTCAGTTGAAACACATGATATGAAACAAATCAACGTTTTCTAAAACTAATATTCCTAGGAATGGGAGGCATGTGGCATGGGTGCCAGAGGGGAGCTTTCATCTTTTGGCCAAGTCTGTACTTGATGTTCGTTATCGTTCCCTCAGCACTGTTTCATTTTCCAAAAGCAAGCCTCCCAATCATTTTCATAGCCTAGCATCTACTGTTACCACAGATGGGGGAGTGTGGGTAATCAGAGAGCCCTATCCAGCATGGTCAGCCTGCTGGATGTCACAAGCATCCTGCTCATCATCTATCAGTGGCAACAGGACACAACACAGCACAGAGGGCTGAAGCTTCAGGAGTTCCTACACTTTATTTACCTCCACACAGATATGGCAGGATCTTGATTAAGCTGCAGAAATGAATTTCAGGGTGAGTCAATATGAACCAAAGTTGGATTTATTTAAAAAAAAAAAAAAGATGCCGGGCATTGTGTGCACACCTTTAGTCCTGGCACTTGAAAGGCAGAGGCAGGTGAATGCCTGTGAGATTGAAGACAAACTGGTCTACATAGTGAGTTCCAGGCCAGCTGGGGCTACAGGGAGACCCTGTCACATAGAAAATGAAAAAAAAAAAAAGGACTGCATACTTAAATACTTAAATGAGGGCATTGAGAGAGAGAGAGAAAGAGAGAGCCCCATAAAGGCCTTAATAATAACTATAAATATAATTTTTTGTGGAGGTGAGGGCTTCTTTTACTTCTCATATCCTCGTGCTTTTCTTTGTCTTTCCATCCTACCTTACATGCACCTCACCATAAGTACACATGGCCCCTCAGACACATTCCGTCTCCCCAGCATCCAGCAGAAAGGTCTCATACCTTCTGATCTGGGATTTCTCATATTATCTTTATCTGTTTTGTAGTATTCAGGGATTGCTCAGTTTTTCTGGGTACCTTTTGACATGTGCTGATCTGGGAGTCTGTTATGGATTTAATTTATAGATAATGCAATTTCTAAGGACTTGCTGACATGTAAGTGTGCTTCACCACTATTTTATCTATACTGTGCAAATAACATGGATTTCGTTTCTCTGGATATGTCAATTTTAACTAAATAAGTTTGTATTTCTAATAATATCTAAGTGCTCCATGTACACATTTGCTCTTATTCTGTTTTTATTTTTCATTATGGTTTGGCATCTTTTCACAAATCTGATTAGAAAAGTTAGCCATATTAGCTGTGCTTCTCCAAGGAAGGGGGCTTCAGTTAAGAAATAGAACTGAAAGAAAGAGGGACCAGATGGCCATTTATCTTATGAGTCACTTGCATTCTGTTCATTTCTCCATTTCCTGAATTTCTCTGAGTACACGTGAGGATGAACTGGCATGTCATCAGTAAACAGCCACAGAAATATAGATGCCATTTCCATTTTAGGTCAACAGAAATACATGTTCTAGATTAGTAATCAGTCTGGCTAGAATCAAATAGTATGGTGCTTTGTCAGAATTGACTTAATGGACTTCGAATCAATTTATCTTTGCATATTAAGCTTAAATCATTGCTTGAAGGTAAAATATGTTTTATTTAATATCCTACTTTGTGCGTGTGTGTGTGTGTGTGTGTGTGTGTGTGTGTGTGTGTGTGTGTCCATCCTTATTAAGAGAACTTGTTTGCCCAGGACTGGATATTTTATGTCCTGGGAAACCTCAATTGCATCCCATGGAAATTTACATATGGATTTATCTGAAATTTAGCTACTTTGTGTTCAGCCTTTCACTAAATCACTAAAAAGGTATTTTCTGTATTTACCTAATTTCATTAGGGTTTCAGATAGCAATAGAGAAATAAATTTATAGAAGTACCAGGCTAGAACTATTTGTAAGTTTAGAATATTCTAATTCTATTTTTTCTCAATACCAGGTTAGAAGAGGTAAAAATAGATGAAGAACTTTTAGGCCTCTGTTTCTAGAAAATAAATTCTGTAAGATTGGCAGTAAAATTTCTTAATCTACTAATTTAAGATAAATGTTCATTTTAAATTATAATTTAAAATTTTCATTATTACTTGTATCTTCATTTTTCTGTTTTAGAAAATATTGCACTAGCATAAAAGTACATATTTTATATGTTCTTTGAATGTGCTTTCATTATTATCTTTAACTATGTGCTTGAAAACTTCACGAAAAGAATTAATATAGGAAAGATGTCTATCCTCAATAGTGTTTATAGAAAAATAGATCTTAGAGTTCTGAAAAAGAAAATATTAATATTCTTAGATAATGAAATATTTATTGGGTATGCACTTATGGAGGGACCCTGTAGAGTAAAGAATGAAAGTTTTAGAAAATGTGCCTGCTCAGGTTCGATTGTGAAACATTCACCATAGGCTTATGCATTTAAACATTTGGTCCCGGCTGGTGGTGCTGTTTTAAAAGGCTGTGGCTTGAGTGGTGGAGCCTTGCTGGAGATATTGTGTCATTTGGGGAGGGTTTTGAGGTTTGATAGCCTGGCCCCACTTCCAGTGTTCTTTCTGCTTCCCGAATGAGGACAAAGTGTGAACTGCCACCTTATACTCCAACCACCATGCCTTTATTTTTATGGTGGACCATATCCTCTCAAAATGTAAGCTTGAATAGATACTTCTTCAGTTAAGTTGCTTCTTGTTAGCTATTAGGTTCCACAAAAAGGAGTATAATATATGCTTGAATGAGCCAATATGCTGCTGAAAAGATGTGAAAGATAAGCACCGGCAGATGAAATCATAGTAAGGTTGCTGATAATCTACCTGATGACTTTATATCCATACACGGGTGCCAAGGATCCGAGTGCAACCGACTATGACTAGTAATAATCAGATACATACAGATTAGCAACGCATGTGCCAACATCTAAGTGTTATTAGCAAAAACAATGAGTCTTTCTGTAAGAAACAGTATATTTTAAAATGAAATGGAGATCTTTTTTAAAGGTTAAAAACTCATTCAATTTTATGTCTTACAGGGCTTATACTGAGTTCAATATTGTATAACTGTATTAATTCAACAGTGAACCTAAAAATTTTATGGCTACTTTTGACAGAGATGTATCTTTGCTCTAGAAATCATTATTGAGTATGTTAAAGATGTAATGAAATGCTTCTTCTAAAAAATAAAAAAAAAGGGGTTAACGAAAATTAAACATTCCAACTTTATCAACTTGTGGACAATATACATGCTTCAGTTCCTGGGACGTCCATTACTGTGTTGGAATTTGATAGTTATCCGATGGATTTGAATACTATATATGTATACCTGGGAGTTTCTTGGAAGGGAACACAGTGCCAGACAGAAGAGACTTCCCTTAGAGTGACAAGCATGCCATACAGCACTCATCAAAGAAGGTTTTTTTTAAATTTTTTTTTCCTTTTTGCAATAGATGGAGGCTACTGCAGAGTTACACATCTGGTCAGGCACAGAGGACATACACCTGGGAGATGCCAGTACTAGGTGATGCATCTGCAGTTGATTCTCTACAGCTAAGACTCGTGGAACATAGTGGAATGAGGGGTAGAGAGAGGGCCAGTGCACCCCTCAACTTTCACCAGTGAGGCTTCCATGTCCATCAGAGTATGATGCACACAGAAGGCCACAACTGGCCAAGTTTTGGAGAATAAGAGACAGTACAGTATAGGATGGGACTCCTACATGGAACCTCACCTACCCACAGCTCAGGGACCACTGAAGAAGAGGAGGCAGAAAAATTGTAAGAGCCAGGGCTGGTTCATTAACACATGGAGGTAGAGGCCTCTAAGCTACTGGAGGCTTGCTCATGTAAGCTTGTAGCAGTGGAGTGCCCATGGGACCCATGTCAGCTCAATTAAACAAGGGCCCAAAGGGGAGATGAGAAATAGATGGTGGGTCAGCACTAGATTGAGAACTATTTGAGACTGATTGCTGCTGGGTGAGGGAGAGTATGACTTACATACAACCACTGGATGGGCTGACTAGACTCCAGTGGATGCGTTTACACTGAAGGACATTTGGGTACAAACACCTGAATGAATAGGACTCAGCATGTATGGTGGAGTGCAAAGGGTTGGGGAGGGTTAGGGGGAGGCATGGATGGGAGAGGGGTTCTGGATTTGAGTGGGAAATATTGTATGAACATTTAAAAACCCAATTAAAAAACCATAAAAAAAGACTTTTAGGGTGTGAAATCAAAATTTCTTTTTTTTTTTTTTAATTTTGTCTTTTTGAGACAGGGTCTCCCTGTGGCCCCGCTGGCCTGGAATTTGCTATGTAGACCAGGCTGGCCTTGATCAAACTAACAAAGATCTGCCTGCCTCTGCCTCCCACGTGCTTGGACTAAAGGCGTGCACCACCACGTCTGGCTCAAAATTTCATAATAACATAAAAATTTTGTTTGATTTATTTTTATTTTATGTTTATGAGTGTTTTGCCTGCAT
This sequence comes from Nannospalax galili, assembly GCF_000622305.1. NCBI lineage: Eukaryota > Metazoa > Chordata > Mammalia > Rodentia > Spalacidae > Nannospalax > Nannospalax galili. Next base: position 8,144,631 of record NW_008360322.1, on the reverse strand, counting down.
GTGTGTAATTGCACACATTGATGTGATGTCTGTGGAGTCCAGAAGAGGATGCCAGATCCCTTGGAACTGGAGTTATGAATTGCTGCTAGCTGCCATGTGGGAGCAGCCAGTGCTTTTAACTACTGAGCCATCTCCCAAAATTTCATAATAATATTAAGAAAAATTTTATTGCTTTATTGGACTGAATTTGTCTTATGCTCCTTGATTCATAGATCTTCAAAGCAAGATTTTGTTTTGTCTTGATGTCTCAGTTTTATACTTTTTCGACCTTTTTATTTTTTGAGATGGGTGATGAGATTTGAAAGCAGGGCCTTGTGCATGCATGCTAGGTGAACAATGTAGTGTTGTGTTATATTTCTAACCCTTAGACTTTTTAAACCATTCAACTTTTCAAAGCTCTCCTTTCTGTGCTGGTTATAACAACTGATAGTTGCTTGGTGCTTATTGAAAAGCACAGGGAACATTATAAGCTTTGCATATTAATTTGATTTAGTTTTTGTACAGAATCACACAGAAATGGAGGCCAATATTGGGAATTTGAGCAGTTCAGTTCATTGCTGTGTAACATGTCGATGTTCAATACCTACTTGTTGATGGACAGGCATGCCTCCAGCTAACTCACAAAGTTCAATGCACATTTCAAATAATCTCCATTCCATTTTTAAGATTTCATCTGTGTTCTTTTTAGCAGAAGAAACTAATATATCTTACTGACTAGCCTTGGCAGACCTTGAAAATCAAATTGGAGAGCAGTAGCTCTGGGAGATAGGTAGTTCTAGGGTCTTGAGGCTACATAAAGATGATTGAAAGTAATACCATTCCATGTTTGCTAGTTCCCCTTTGGAATTCCTCTAACTCTCATCTCAGGAGATGTGGCCTCTTAACTAATAATGGAATAGTTCTATATTAACCAATCTACTTGACAGTTCAGTTAACAATCAGCTTAGTCGATCAGCTATTAATAATAGCAAGTCTTTGCTATTAATAGTAACAAATCTTTGGTAATCTGTGAATGTAGTCAGAATAACCAAGCTAATTACACAACTGACAGTAAATATTGTGCCATTTTGAGTTTATATTCACATGATCATTCATTGAAATTAATGATCCTGGCATACTCTGTCTTCACTCTAAAATTTTTAAAAAAAAACACTGTATTTCTAAAGTAGATTGAATCCACCATGGATGTGTTCAATCTTCTTCAGATGTTCAGAGACACAGCAATGGCAATGGAATATTTGTAATAGAATGCAAGTGCAGATCCTCACAAATATTATCAAAATAGAAGACTTCTTCCAGGCCATGTTTTACCATTCATCTTGAACTGCTGAACATACAAGACAGCATGTGAAGGATATTTATGCAGCTGTAATTGTGATTATTGTCATTTTTTTCTTCCTGATCCTACTGAGCAATCAATCTTTCTAAAGAAACTACAATCATGCCCTGCTTTTTGATCAACATACTGCATAATTTAATTTCAAGTTAAAGAAGTAAGTACACTGCTTCAATTTAGTAATTCACAGGGGAAGGATGATTTTCTGTATTTAATAAAGATCTTTCAGAAGTTAGAAGTCTGAAAATACAGTTAAAACCCAAGATATATCTTAGAACTAAGGAGGTCTCTCCTTGAGGGCTTGTCAGTGATAGTTTAATACTGTGGAATCAAAGCAATAGCGTAAGTCAGTGACCTAGATAACGGAAAGACAATAACAAGGTTCAGATGTGTTTTTTTCTCATGGGCTGTGTTATCTAGAAAATTTCTAAATTTTTCTCAAAACAGATATTATGACATTCAACAAATCTTTAGTTTAGAAAATCACTTTTGGTATGTCTAAGAGTGTGTGGAAGACAATGTGAAAATAAATGGAATCTATGAATGCCTGATGAATCACTTTCAACACAGATTGATGTGAGTGAATGGTTGCTCAACAAATGTTAGAAATAAGACATCAAATATGCGCTTGTCAAGTGGCCTGGCATTCACCCTACCATCAGAAATGCAGTTGCTTGAATTGGAATTATTTTAGAATAGGTTTCAGAGTTATTTAGGAAAATGTCTTATTTAATCCAAGACTCTGAGCAATAATAACAATGGGGCATGAATTTATATATTTGTGATAAAGCACTAAAAAACAATGGTTCATGATTTAATATCCCTTTAGACTAGACACCAAGAAGGCTTATGTTAATCAGTCATTTGCTATGTGTTCCAATCATGGTCTAAGTCATTTTGTTTTATTTTATTTTATTTTTTTATCTCCAGTGACTCTACAACTATCTTAAAAGGTAAAGTACTTTTACTATGTTAATAAATGGTGAAGTCTACATTGAAACCTAGATCTTGCAGGTTTTTAAACGCTGTGTAGGGGCTGGGGAGATTGTTCAGTGGTTAACAACACTGGCTGCTCTTGCATGGGACTTGGGTTCAGTTTCCAGCGCCCACATGCGGCAAACAACCATCCATCCAAAACTCCAGTTCCAGGAGATCCAATACCCTCTTCTGGTCTCCACAGTCATTATAAGGACACGATGTACTTACATACATGTAGGCAAAATACTCTTGCACCAAAAATATAAATAAATAAAATTCAGAAATCTAAATCTTTAAAAAGACCCATATTATTTGATGGATAATCCACAGAATCTAAGGATCACAACATAAAATTATAAGCTTTGCATGCTGACTGGCAAATACATGTTGTTTAGCATAAATGTAGCTAGGAGAAAAGATCTGGGTGGATATTCTGGTTTTAAAATATTGGATAAATTTAGAGAATCAATTGTAAAATTTAGACAAATGTGCTGTCAGTTCAATTCATTTTCTATTTTTTCCCCTTTCTGTTTTTTGCTGGTAATGGCCCATATTAATAGTCCCAAAAGAAATCTTAAAACAGAACTAGAAGTTAAGACCCTACTGCTGAAGACAGGACTTGGAGCAATGGAGCAGGAACTGACCTGGAATCCTTGTACCTGAAGTTAAGCCCTTATAATGCTAGATGCTAATATGAAATCTGTTAAGGGAGAAATTCAACCCATCCCTAAAGCCTAACAACCGTAATGACTGGCAGGGTATTGGTGCAGCAGTTGCACTTTACCTGAGGGGCAATCAACAACTGTATAATTGGACTTAAAGTCCTCTCAATGGGCATGAACTCATGGGTGGCACTGTAAAATCAGTCAAATACGCATAGCAGAAGAGGGCATAGATCCTAGAGAAAACCTTACTTTGTTCATATCTCTAGACAAATGAAATTTCTTACCATATGCTAAATATGGATCCTTATATTTACAGATAAGCATACTTATCAATGAAGCGTCTATTTGTAACAGGTGGAGGCTTCTGCAGAATTACACAACTGGTCAGACACAGAGAATATATGTCTGAGAGATGCCCTGTCCTAGGTGACACATTTACAGTTGAACTGCTGCACCTAAGTCTCATGGAACATAGAGGAACAAGGGGTAGAGAGAAAACTAATGTATCCCTCAACTCTCACCAGTAAAGCTTCCTATACAACAGAGTGTGATGCATATAGAAAGCACAACTGGCCACGTTTTAAAGAATAAGAGACTGCAGAGTGTGTGTCCCTGGATAGGACTCCTATAATGCATTTCACCCATCCATGGCTCAGGGACCATTGCTGAAGAGGGGGCAGAAAGATTGTAAGAGCCAGGGTTGGTTCATGAACACAGGGAAGCAGAGGCTTTCAGGCCACTGGAAGCTTGTACATGTGAACTTGTGGCAATGATAGCATCGAGCACAGGACCCACGCCAACTCAATTAAACAAGGGCCCAGAGGGGAGGAGAGAAATAGGTGTCAGGATGGCCCTAGACTGAGAACTATTGGAGACTGATTGCTACTGGGTGAGGGAGGATATGCCTTACATACGATCTCTACATAGGCTGATTAGACCCCAGTGGATGAATTTACACTGAAGGACATCTGGGCACAAATGCTTGACTGGATAGGACTTAACATGTATGGTGGGCTACAGAAGGCCTAGTGAGGGGATGGGGAGGTATGGGTGGGGGAGGGGGTCTAAATTTGACTAAGAACTGTTGTATGAAATTACAAAAGCTCAAAAAAAAAAAAAAACAGAAAAAACTGCTAAATTTTATCATTCAAGCAATCTATTTAAATTATAAAATTCTTAGTCACATCTTGAAAGAGCTTTTATGGAGGGATGGGAGCAATTTTTTCTCCTATGAGTGTTATGGGCTCTATAATAAAACAGTTCTCCATTTAGTTAGATATAAAAATTGTTGAAGTATTGTGCAGATGACTGTTAAAAGGATCAAGAACTTTGGCTAGACAGGTCACAGGCCATAGAGGAGAACCTACTACCCTTATTCTGCTAAATAGACATAGTACGAAAATGACTCTTAATGTCTTACTGCTATACTCTTAGATTAGTGCATCTCTCAGTTCTCACTGGAGAAAATAGTGATTAACATAGAAATCCACAATTGGTCAACGAGCAGAGAATAAGACACCTTGGACTGCAAAGCCCTTAATGGGACACTTATTTTACATCCTCTCCTCCCAAGGCTCAGGGATCATTGAGGAAGCGGGGAAGAAAGATTGTAAGAGCCACAGGTGGTAGATAAATACAAGGAGACTGTATTGTCTGGACACCACAGGTTAGTTGCACATATGAACTCACAGTCCTTATGACAACATGCACAAGACCTGTGCAGACCTAAGGCAGACACAGACCCAGCATGGATGGGGAGGTGGGCAAGAAGCCCCAGCCCTAGCTGAGGATCTATTGGCAGTTGGTAGGTGCTGGGAGAGGAAAAGTCAGTTTTCCTTACTGGTTTGTCACCTGGTTGGTTGGCCAGAGTTCAAGGGCTAGGCCCATACCCAAGAGCATTTTGGAAACACAGATTTGACTTGATAGGCCTTAAAAAAAGAAGACCAAAGGACAAATAATAATAGAAGACATGGATTCATGAGAGTGGTGAGATGGAGAGGGGATCAGACTGTGATCAAAATATAGTATATAAAATTCTAGAATCAATAAAAATGTTAAAAAAGGGACCAAAAGAGTCATATATACAAAAATTTATGACACAAAATTTTATTGTTGTTGTTCATGTGTTCTTGACTTAAATGTTATAAGTCAGACTGGGAAGACAGCTTTATTAGGATTCTCTAGAGAAACAGAACTGGCAAAATGAATATATGTATGTATATATTAATAATTTATTAGTCAACTTACATTGAGATTGTAACAACAGCCGAATCACACCTGAGAGGCTGACTCCCTGGTAGTGCTTGGTCCTCAAGGTTGGGCTCCTCAGCAGCTGGAATAATCGCAAAGTGGCTGCCTCACACTGGAGAGGATGAGACCCAGGTCGCTGCTTAATCCACAGATTGGGTGCTTCAGCTGTCCCAATTTGTGCCCCCAAACCTGGAGAGTTCTGGGAGTGGCAGGTCCTTTGTCAGTGTTGTACATCTGGAAAAACAATGTTTCTGATGTCAGTGGAGAGAACAGCAGCGGGGTAAATTAACTGAGTGGCCAAGAGAGAAGGCAAGGGAAGGTGGATAATCTACCCCCTGCTGCGCCCTTTTCTATCTGAACTGCTACTGGAAGGTGCCACCCACATTTCAGGGTTGGTCTTCCCGTATTGATTAGGGCAATCAGGACAATCCTTCAGTTAATGCTCCTGTGTTAGGGAAGGGAAACCATATGGAAGTATTTCAGTCCACTTAGGGAATCATCTTGTGGGCTGAAGAGAGATTCAGCTCAGAACTAGAGTTTTGTTTCAGGTTGGGGGCTCTTCTTTACCTCATTGTGGCTTTACTCTGAAATACTATCTGGTGTTACAACTAATTCCCCAACGAGCAACATGTCTTTGTTAGGAGACTCCATATAAGCTGAGTGAAATCAGTTCACTGCCTTGAGTTGATGATAACCATTCTTGCCATCTGATCTATAATCTGATTTTCTTATTCTTTCCTATTTCTCATAAGGAAAAGTCTAAAGTTTATGAATGCCTTGCCTAGTTAGGAATGTCTGTGAAAAGGGAAGTAGATGAGTAATATTCAAAAGTCAATGGATATGGGAGCAGGGTGCCTTTTCTAAGGAAAAGTTTTGCTATCTTGAAAAAAAAATAAGTCAGGTTTAAACCAGGTTTTTCAGTTTTGTTTTTGATATTAAACTGATGAGGTAAATTGCTTTCAGGAGTTAAAAGAGAGATCTAAAGGTTATAATAATATCAATGCAAAAATAGCCCAGAGAGAAGAGATGGAATGTTCATTTAAATATGTGAATGATTTGTAGAGATATAATGACTCTATTAATATTAATTATGCCATTATCATTGACTGCTTTCTGAAAGGAAAACTGCCAGCCTCTATCTTAGTGATAGGCATACTGAAGTATAAATAGAGGTTGATAGCCCTGCTACTGCACATCTAGGCTGTCTATGGCTACTACCTTAAAAAATTCTAGCCTATCTACTGTTGGAAAAATGTCTAATGGGTGAGTTTATTGCCACTGTGACAAAATACTTGTGATAATAACTTACCATGAGAAAATTTTTGTCTAGGCTCATAGTTTCAGAGGTTTTAGCCCATGCTTCCTTGGCCCCATTGCTACTGGGCCTGTGCTAATAGGCAGCCTCATGGCAGCAGCAGGTGGTGGGGAAAGCTGCTTACCTCATGGAGGTTGGGAAGCAATGAAAGAGAGGAAGGAACTGAGGTCTCAATGTCCCTTCACCAGTGTGTCCCTAATGACCTAACTTCCTTTACCAGGCCTTACTGCCTAAAGGTGTCATCACCTCTCAATAGTACCAAGGGTTATGGGCATAGGCTTAACATGAAGGATTTTGGAGAATACTAAGTCCATCTGGATTTGACAGAATATCCTGGGAGGGAAGAATTTACTTCCAAGTGCTGCTTTCCGTGGATGTTCTGGGCCTGATCTTTATCTGGTGTTTGAAGGCCTGAGTTTGCCAAGTTCTTGGGTTCTGATTCAAAACTCACTTTTACAGAAACCTCTTAGGAAGGGAGGGAGAAATAAAGAGGGCTCTCTCAGCCTTTTGGAGAAACTCATTACAGCTAGGAGATAGCCAAATTAACTGACGGATTGTTTCCAACTAGCTTGGGCAGAGGGACTGACTTGACTCAAAGCTATTCCTCAGACTAGAAGTTTTTCTTTATTTTGAAATGGATGAAGGTAGGGAGAAAGTATCTTATATCTGAAAAACTATCCCATCATTGACAGAAATGTTTTTTAACTCTGCACACTGATGTTTTCCTCTTAAAGCAATTGACATTTAATGAGGAATAAAACAGCATTTTGAAGGTTGTATTTTTTTTTTAAATCTGTGTCTGTCCTACTGTTCAGAAGATAATGTTTTTCTGTGCAGTTTAAAATGTTTGGCATCAATTTGAGTCCTAAACAGATACATTTCATTAAATCCTCAAGACTTCGATTTTCACCCCATTAGGTTTCATTATCAAAATTACCAGGCAATATCTTAAAGACTTAAAAGTTATATTTCTAATAATTGCACAGGTCCCTTCCTTCCTTTTAAATGTAAAATGCTATTTCAAATGAATCATAGCATGAGTTTAGCTGCCAATTTGTATCCTCACATCTGGGAATCGTCCCAAGATTACATACTTCCTGTCTGTAGGAGGGAGCATTCTCATTATGAGCATCAACAGCAGTGATTTGATGTAGCAATAAAAAGTGGCACCCTGAGTGAGCCCATATGATAAAGCACAGGAAAGGCGGTGTGGACGTCTTGGCTCCTCAACATATGAAGATAATTAAATATCCAAACTCATTTCTTCTCTTCTTTTTATAACTATCCCTGGTCTAAAGTGTAAATGTAAAGTAAAATTTCCCCAAACACCAAAAGATGTGAAATATGGGAAGAGGGGTGTGGTGCCATATGGTAGTTCAAATAAAATACCCAAACACTGCAAAGCCCAAGCGGGGCATGTTCTTCTTCTGCTCCATAACCATCTGTGAGCAATGCTGCCTTCCTTCAAGTTGATTCAAGTAGGCTCTTTGTCATTGGTTGTATGGTGTTGCTTCAAAAAACAAAATAGAACAAAACACCAGAGGGTTCTCACAGAGGAATAACGAGTTCCTTCCAGGGTCTGAGCCCAACATCGCAAATATTGTACTAGTGTTTCTGAAGTGAAAGGACTTTCTGAAGTAGGAAGAGAAATATCAGAGACTCTTTGCCACTAACAAGAGACACTATCTTCAGCATTAGATGCTCCTGGGAGTGGTTTGGAGAAAATTAAATAGACATACTCCCGTCTTAATGGACTTCATCATTGGAGAAGGACAGTTTCAGTTACAGAAAGCAGAGTATTTTTATAAAAATCACAAGGATAAACTGATTAAGTGACGAAAATGGACTTTCCAGGAATGTTAGTAAATGTGGTGTGGGGCATTGGTAGGTCCTGGACTCCTAACCTTTTGAACCCGACCTTTCATTTTCTTCTTGTAGGCCTATAATTGCTCATACTTTCTTGCTGACTTCCATCACAGCACCTCCTCTGACCTTTTACTTTGAAGTTACCCATTAGCTTATTTGAAACATACATATTGCTCTAGGGCCAAGAAACCCTGTACCATCTGTGGGATTTTTATATACACAGTATATAAACTAAATGCATAAAATTTAATTGAGAATTTAATATAATTCATAGGAAAGAAAATCTCAAGCAATATTTATGAGAAGTCCATGAACAAAGGATTTTCTGGGGTCCAGAAATGAGCCTGAGAGAGACAGAATTTAGATGTTTAAGATGTTCTTGTATTCATTCTAGCTTCCATTTTGCTTGACGGATTTTCAGTTAATTAACTATATTGATTTGAATACTTGGTGAAAACTTTAAAATGCCACATTAACGAATAACTCATTAATCGATAAAAATTTTTGCACATTTAATTCTTTAGGACATCACTTTGGTAAACATTTTTAGTGGTCTCACTACAGTGAGGTCAAACAGACTGAAAAACACTGGATTCCTTTTGTTGTGACCTACACAGTGATCAAATCATTTAATCATTTCTGGAGTTTTTAGTATAACAATTTCATGTTCTAAAGTTCTTAAATTCAGTATCACTAATTAGTCTTGATTTCTATATATATTTAGGCTATATAGCATTGTACTTTTTATTAAAATAATGATTAAATTACTCTAGTACATTATCAAAAGGTCAGACTTTTGGCAACCTCAATTCTACTTAGGTTTGTAATAAGTTGAATTGTTAAAACATATCATACATATTTTAACACATATTGTAATATATGCACTTGGTTCCAAAAATGTATTCAAGCATCATTAGTTACTTTCAGTTGACTTTAGTAAAAAATTAATAGTGAAAGGGGCTTTGAAATATCTGGTGGTTGGGAAAGTCACTAAAAGCTTATTTTCTCTTACAAATTTCTTGTCTGCCAGTAGTTTCCAATGGTAACTTCCATCACTCTTGGTTTGTGACTCATTTGGGTTACTGGCTCCACCTAACCACACACGCTGGGAGCACAGAGTGAAGCCATCTGCATTGTGAAATAAGCAAATGTGATTTGGGGTTGCTGATGTGCAGCCGTATGATCTAGGAACAGGGCTTCCATCCCTTGTCCTTTTATTTTATCTGCTTTTTTGGAAAATCAAAATATGCAACTGCCAAAGTAGTTCAACAGCTAACTGATCCATAGTTCATTTCGATTGATCTTAAAGTTCAGGAAGATTCACTTTTCTAAGTGGCTAGCCCCCATTTACATGTCATCACAAATCAGTGTAGATCAGACCAGTGAACCAGAGCTCCAAAGCAAAAGCTCTGGATCGGCCATCTAAAAAGTTATCAGAACAGACTTGCCCTTTGGTAAGAATGCACTGAAATGGAATAACATCTTCTTTGCCTGCAGACAAGCACTCAAGTGTTGTCAACTGTGCTTGAAGAGGGCATTAAAACTTCTATTTAAACAAATGGAGCAACAGATTCTAACAGTAAAGTAAGGCTGCCCTTCAGGACTCCAATGTGATTTAGTTGATGCGTGCACTGCAATTTTCTTTGCTTAAGGCTGTTTACTGATACTGCCTTTAGTATAACTTCAAAGTGTATCATACTTTTTTCATGATTTAAAAAAGTGTGCATTTTGCACCTTAATTTTATTTGGGGAAAATCAATATGAATATAAGATACGATTTTGTCATAGTCTGAAGGGAGGTCCTGAAACAACAAAATAGTATCCTAAATTTTTTTTTTTTGAGAACAGATTTACAGTCTTTATTAGAGTCATATTTAGGATGTTATTTTTACATCGCTGACTTAAAGAACAATACATTGGGGAATAACAGTCATGATAACAAGCTGTAGATAATAAGGTTGATTTATCCAAGTGGGTAGAAGAATACTGGAGGCACAGATCTTACATGTAAGCTTCAAGTATGACAATATTACCGCTATCTAATATTACCTGGTCTGAGATTTTCTTATCTGAAACAAATTTTAAAGCCAAAGTAAGTCAAAAGAAGGGTAAAGTGTGTTTCTCAGGTACTGGTCATGCATTAAGGACTTTAAAGACACAACCAGAAATTCATTAGGAGAGGTTATTCATCTCTAACATTCTGTTTATTTCTGATAACCTTATCTAGGCTATCACCAGCTTGGTTGAAACTTAAGGAATACATTTTGATATTTTCAGTCAACTCATAAGTGCGTGTGTTAGAAACACTAGAGAAGACAAAGTAAGGATCCTACCAACGGTGCTTAACAGAAGACTTGAACTCTATTTATTTATCTTCCTGCCGGTTTCTCTTTTATGGCTCATTGCTCTAATGCCAGGCTTTGCACTTACAAGTCTTTGTGACTGTTTTCTTGCAAGCAGTTTAATACGTACTGAATTAGCCTGACCCTCAGAGCTGTAAGTGTATATTTATGCAGGTGGTGAACCACAACCCCTAAGTCTCTACACATCAGGAATTTCAGACGGGGTTTACTTTTGATTCATAAATGAGTGCGTTTGATGCTTTGCATTTTCTCTTTTAAATAGCGTTCTTGTAGGAGGGAAGAGGACACCCCCATGAATAGGATGTTAGTTTTTCTCTTTTTACATAGTTGTAAGAGATGGCCAGTGATTTCTTTCTATCAGGATTGCTGAGAGTGGGATGTGAATGGAGAAGAATCATTAGATGATTTAGATTAGTGATTGATAAAGCAGGGTTACTCTGGATGAAATTGCTGTCTTGCTGTCTCATATAATATTATTCATAGGGAAATGTCATCAAAGTATTCAGTGAGGGTTAAACTCCCTTTCACTCCTCCATGAACTTGATACTTGTCTAGGCTTCTTCACGAGAATAAACAGAGCCTCTGTTGACCCAGTTGCCCAAAACTGACCATGGGAACAATTCTGAGCTTCCTGAGCTTCAAAAGCTGCAGAATATGTTTTCATTCATCTCTCTCTGGTTGTTCTCACCATATCCATTGTCTAGATTTTCCCATGGCTTTTTTGCTACTTTTTAAGCTAGTTTCTCACTAATGTTTTTAATTCCTTCAACCCAATTGTTACAAAGCAGGTAGTAACTTTTAAAAAAGCTGCTATAATGCTGGAATTTTTTGTTGTTGTTATGTTTGTGATTAACAAAAAATCTAGTATGTTTAACAGATATTTGTAGGACCTGTGTAATCTGTTCCCTATCTACTTTTCTGTGCAAGCCTTGAGTCATGCACCCCTTCGATTAATTACCCTGACCTTAGTTTCCTAAAAAGGAAAAGGTGTTTTCTGTCTAAGGAACTTCGGACTTGGTCCCTCTGGTTGAAACACACTTTTCCTACTTTTTATCTACTGATCGTCTCAGTCTTTGGGTAAATGTTGCTTCTTCACTGAAGGGACCCCTGAAAGACCAATTTAAACTAGACACATCCTGTTGGTGTCTCTTGTGGTAGGCAGCTCAGGGCTAATTCAGCAGGTCTGGGGTGTTCAAATTCTGCAAATTGCCAAGAGGAGTTTATATTTGGGATTGTCTCCTAGAGGGTAATTCTGAGTCCTTGGAATTTTCTGGTGACAGGTTGGGCCACAAAGTGTCATTTTCATTAGAAAGCTTATGCCAAGTGTGAGTCATGCAACTCTCTGTTTTTAACAAAGGGAGCTAAAGTCTGAATAGTTAAGGACAATTATTCAGGAAGTGAATGTGTCTGTACCAGATCCCAATTGCTATTAAAACCTCCACACCAAGGACCAAGTAATCTTTCTTGACAGAAACATTTTAATATGTGGTTGCCCATCACTGCAGACAGAATGAACTACATCTCCAAGTGACCCCACTGAGACGAGCACCTAGAAGCTTGCCTTGTTCTTCCAGGTCTTCATCCATGTGCCTTCTGCTCTGCTGACTTTAATCTACAGGCTTCCTCTCTCATAGATCATACCTAGGAGGATACTGCTCTTTGAGGTCCTGTGAATGCTCAAGTCCCAGAAGATCTTAGTGATGCTGAGCATATACTAGTATCTTGTTGAATTCAAAATAATTATTTCTCAAAGACCAAAAATGAAATGATTTCTCTTTGTCATGTATAACTATTCACTTGTGTGCTTCTGCCTGACTTCCAAACCATCCAGTAGAAATCAGGAAGTGCATTATTTTGTTTCCCACTGCCTCTTGGATCCCTGGCATAGCATAGAAGGCTCCGACAAATATTTGGGAAACTAAATAGTAAATGTACCATGAAAAAAACAAGGAAGAAGTTTACATGACTATTAGGTAGTGAAGGTGCTAGTCGGAAATTCTCACACATTGAACGATTTCGAAGAAATGATACATTGTAAAAGGAAAAACTGTTGAAAAAACAAAAGATCAGTGATTTTTGGGATTGGGAGGAAGATCAGTGATTTTGGGGATTAGGAGGAAGATCAGTGATTTGGGGATTGGGAGGAAGATCAGTGATTTTGGGGATTGGGAGGGAGATCAGTGATTTTGGGGATTGGGAGGAAGATCAGTGATTTTGGGGATTGGGAGGAAGATCAGTGATTTGGGGATTGGGAGGAAGATCAGTGTTTTTGGGGATTGGGAGGGAGATCAGTGATTTTGGGGATTGGGAGGAAGATCAGTGATTTTGGGGATTGGGAGGAAGGGAGAGAGGAGCTACCCAATGTTGCTGTAATGGTGAATATGAACCATTATACATTACCTGAATCTGTAGAATGCGTAACACCGAGTCCATGTGAGTATAAAGACTTTGAGTAATCACATGCCAGTGTAGACTAAATAACTCTAATAAATATATTACTCTGTGGGGGGGGAGGGGGGATAATGAGAAGACTGTGCAATGTCAGGGTAATCTCTAAACATCCTGCTCCATTTTTCCCATGAACCTAAGCTTCTCTAAAGCACCAAGTCTACTAAAATTATGTTTATAAAATTTTGTAAAAATAAATACCATTGAAGACAAATTTTAAAGATTTGTCTTCTAATCTGATGCCAGGCTTTATTGTGGTATAGCTTTATCTATACTTTATGTTACTGAAAATACAAAATCACATGATGTTATTTGCTATTACAGATTTAGCGTGATCCTAATAACTGTTTTCACCGGGCTCTCTGAGTTGATGTATATTTTCTGCCAGATTTGTCTAAAATTCATACTACAATTGTTAAGTTTGGTGTAGAAGGTTTTATGTGACTGATGGGATATAAGGGAGAGAAAAAAACACTGCAAGCAGAATTGTGTGGGTTGGCTCAAGAAGTGAAGTGAAGCTGTAAGTGATGTCCTGTCACTGGAAGGAGAATTCTAAAGCAGTGAAGTACATAATTAATTAAAGGACTTTGTCACTTGCACTTAACCCGCATTTTGAATTGCAGAGCACTAGTAAACCAGGGCTAGAAATCTCCAAAGATATAAAATGAAATAGACAATAGCTTGATATATAAATAGGAAGACCGTGGGCAATGAAAAATTAACTTAGCACTTTCCCAAAAATATCTGCCGCCGTGACTGATAAACAGTATCCCACCGCTTTCAACATATCTTGGAATTTTCTGTGTTCTGAGCAACCTGAAGCTATTGTTCCTTGATCCTGTGAGTCTGTCTCCAGTTTGTGGAAACTGATAAGGAAAGGAATAGAAGAAAGTAGTTAAGGGGCTACTAGAAACCATTCAGGATATGAAATTGGTAATGAAAGAGAGCACTTCAGACCTGCACTCCAAACACTTCAGACCCAACATCACAGGATACACCCTAAAATGTTAGTATCACCCATCTTCCTAATATATTCCATACATATTTTGCTGCATGGATCGAAATATTCATTCTCTGTCTATAAAAGTAGAGAGCAGAGAAATAGTCTGGTTTTTGGTTTTAATCTGGTTGGCAGCATTCTCTCTTTTTAGTTATCTCTTAGGTTTCCCATTGGAAAGCTATCATTCCCTGGCCACAACCAGATGTGTACTTGCAGATTTCAATCCTGAGTAGAAGTCAACCTGGAACTGGTGGGTATAGGACACAAATCCTGAAAAGACAACCCCTAAATTCAGCTAGCAGGATTCTCAGGAATGTCATCATTCTTTGTCTCTTCTGAGGAAGAATTGTTTGGGTCTATGAGAAAAGAAATACAGACAGAGCAGGACAAGAAGTGCTGACCTTTCGTTTAGGAAAATCCAGGTCTTCCCACCTTAATCAACATAATCAACAATCCCAGAGGCTTGTCTCCTCTCCATTATGATATCTAAGGAACAGTGGATTCCGTACAATAAACCTTCTTGCAGTTAATAGTGTTAATGAGAAATTCTTTCATATTAAAATTAAGGCAGTTACTAAGTCACTTTTATGATTTCTTTTTTTTTCCAGGCTAAGTTATTCAATTATGTTGACTTTATACCATAATTGAACTAAAGATTATTTTAGAAGAGTTTAATCACAATATCCCCCAATTAAACCAGGTTCCTGGCAACGGCAACTGTGGTTAGTGGCCTTGTAAAATCTAGAAGTTTCCATTCTGTGCTGTTTTGTGCTGTAAATTTCCATCTGGCAGTGACCTCTTGTTCCTAGAGGAAACAAGTTAGAACAGCACAATCATAATGATTGGTTCTCAGTGAAATTTGATATTTGAGTGGACTACTCAGAAGAGATATGAATCATGCCCTCCTGATTTAAAAAAATTCCAGAGCATATGACACTCTGTGTTTTGCAATTGTGTGCTAGGAAATTGGCCTCCAAATCAAACAGCCTTGAATTTGGTTCCTGGCCTGTGAAAATCCAGACAAGCTTAGATTCCCTACGCTATATTATTTGTACCTCCGTTTCCCCATATCTAGTGCCCTCTACTGTGCCATGATAGTGTTGGTCCAATTGCTGTGCCATTTTACTGTGTTACCATGATCAGGTATCTGCTCTCAGCCTGTCTTTGGTCTCTTTTCTGCATAAGTCTCACTTTAAAAATAACACGTAGAGGGTCTTCAGCGATGGCTCAGTGGTTAAGAGCACTCACTGCTCTTGCAGAGGACCTGGGTTCGATTCCCAGCCCCCACATTGTGGCTATGAACCATCCTTAGCTCCAGTACCGGGGAATCCGAAGCTCCCTTCTGACCTCTGTGGCATTGCATGGCATGGGTGCACTCATATACATGCAGACAATACATTCATATACATAAAATTAAAAAATATTAAAAATATAACACGTAGAACTTAATGCATTTGCTTGATTACATGGATAAAATATATGTCAGGGAGTTTTATGCCCACCAGTCCTCATTCAACATCTTCTAAATTTCTTCTTCTGTCTGCTATCTAAACTTTAAAATAGGGAAGATAAGAATTATTCCAATGCATCCAAACTTTCTTCTTTTCTGACAGGAACGTGAACCTGACTGATAATTCCTAGTAGAAGCTGTGTGAACTCTCAGTTTTATCTATTTATGGGGCTACTGTTCAAGCAATTTGGTATTCTGAAGGCGTAGGGCGAGTCAAGAGAAATGTCCAGGGTACAACATTCAAGGGCTCTTCACTGTCTGTGCTCTTCAGATGCTGTCGCTGAGTGTCTCTTAGACTGGGCTCTCCTGATTCTTCAGAGCTTAAGGATGCCTGGAGGAGTACAGTGATGGTTTGTCAAATACTGAGGCAGTCTGACCTACTGGTTACAGTAGTTGAGAACACCTCCACCCAAGGAAGGGTGTCTGTGCTTCAGCGGTCTACAACTATATCAAGGTCTCTAGTCTAATCATTTTATTTTGTTTCTCTTCTTTCTACCTGTGCTGCTGGTAAGGCCCCAATTTTGTTTCCTCCAAAATCCTGTTTTAAAATAATAGTATCTCATACCTCAAAATATATAGTTAGGGCCTTTAAAGAGGGAGAGTTATCTAAGGCCATATGGGTGGGCCTTAATACAATATTATTGTTGTCTCTTTAAGTTCACTGAAGTTATTCTCGGATTAAAAAATCCTCGTTGGGGCTATAATTAGAATTTGAGGCCAAGTCACGAAAGACCTGTGAGGGCTCTAGGAATAGAATTGTCTGTATTAATGGCTTGTCTCTGTGTTAAGTTTAAGGCCATGTTCAGACTCGGTTACCATCATCTATAGTAGAAAATATTGATTGACTATAATTCTTGGATAGCTATTCCTCTCTTGCTGGGTGTGGTGGTGCACGCTTTTAATCCCAGCCCTCAGGAGGCAGAGGCAGGCGGATATCTGTGAGTTCAAGGC
>NW_008360322.1:8105568-8127720 GCF_000622305.1 Nannospalax galili | reverse complement strand
ATAACAATAAAATATTTAAGAATGAATCAAAGGTCATAACCCTTAATAGTCATTCAGAACATTGATGGTGTTGAGAGCCAGTGATGTGCAAAGAAATCCAAAGTCTATAGTGGTGGGGACATTAAGGTTTTCCATACTACCACCAGGTTTAAGAAACTATATTTATAAAAGGAGGGGATTGAATTAAGTCACCTCTAGTTCTGACATGAAAATATCTTAACAGACAAAGGAAAAGTAATTTAGTAATACATGTTCAAATTATAGGTGGCCATCCTTATTATCTGAATTTCTGTTTTCTTACAACTGAGTTGATATTCCCAAGGTAAACTCTCTCTGATCTACCAGTGATCCTAACATACCTCCTTGTCATCTGTATTCAGCCTTTTAAATTTGCACTCTAAACCACACTTTTAAGTCCTAATTCTGAGACCAGGAAGGTAGATGGGTGGGATGGCTGTGAACTAAAGAACAGAGCCCACGGGCCACCTAAAGGAGCCTGAGGCCTTTTCCAGGTAAAACATGACTGCTGTGTGAGATCACAGTACCTAGTTTGCAGATCCTCTTATTTCCTAAAAATAAAAAGACAAACATTCAAGTTTTAATCCCAAATCTCCTTATTTGAAAATGTTGGTAGGCAATGATTTTTCTGAGGCTCTGCAGGACAAGTAAACATATCGGTTACTGTTCTCTAATATGTCCATAGCTCTCTAGTAGGAGCTGTCAAGCATTCAGTGGCCCTGGTTTGTGATGTCCACAGTGGGACGCCTGCAATGGTGGTTTTCAAAGCAAATTTCCTCAGAGCCTAGCTGATTATCCATGGTTCCTTTTCTGGCCTCCTTACACATTTGTTTGTTTTTCTTGAGTTAAGATTTCATTTGATTGTTGGGTTATTTTGGTAAATAAATCTAAAGTGTTTAAAACAGTACTTAGCACATAGTAACCACTATTGAAATGTTATCTATTATTAGTAAATGGTCGATAAGAGTTTTCTGCAGGAATCATAAGTTAATGTCCTAATTATTCCACCATGTTTTTCCAAAGAAAGATCATCCTTCAATTTTGAGAAATACAGATGCATTTGAACACATCTTTAAAGTCCTTATGATATCCAGAAAAAGCTGCACTTTATGTAAGGCTTTAGGGTGCAAAATCAGAAAAGAACTTGGCTAGTTTGTAATCTTATTTTTCCTACTTTTGCTTTTAGATTAAAAAGTAGCACAACTTCATTTCTTATCTAGGTTGCTCCCAGCTGGGCTGACTTGGGGGATTTTTACCTTTTGAATCTGAAAGTCCAAATGCATCTATCAACATTCTGTTTCCCAAAGGCATGCTAATACTCATGAATAATCACACCATGGAAATGTTCAAATGTTATGACTGAACCATCCTTCTACAACTCCTGTAATGAAGCTTGTGTGTTAGAAACTGCTTATCCTGGCAGACCTCTCGTATGCTGATCCTTGGCCCACCTTTCCCATCTTAGTCTCTATCAATTCAATGTTTCTCTTTCCTCCTTCTCTTTTATTTGCTCTTTTGTACAGAATCCATCTCATCTCCCATGTTTGTCAAAATGTTTACATTGTTCAATCTTGGTTTCAAATCCTTCATCCTCCAGGAATGCCTTTCTTCTCCGTCAGTATTTTAATTATCCTGTGTCAATCTTGCTGTTTTTTTGCTTTAAGTTTTCTGAACTTTTTTAAAGCACATATTAAGTATCCGTCATATTGGGTTTCATTAGGACATTCTCATACATGTATAGTGTTTTGTTCCTATTCATTCCACTACATTCTCTTCCTCTTGCTTTTGGTTTTTGATTTATTTTTATTTTATGTGTATGAATGTTCTGCCTGATTGTATGCAAATGCACCCATGTAGTGCAATGCTTGCAGATGCCAGAAGAGAGCATCAGATATCCTGGAACTGGAGCTATGGAGGGTTGTTAGCTGCCATGTGGATGCTAGAAATCAAACCCAGGTCCCCTGCTGAGACATCTCTCCAGCCCCCCTCTTGCATTTTTGAAGCTATTCACTAAGGCTTATTATACATGAATACGTGCCTACTGACTCTATGCTGTGCCTTTATGAGGTCTTATGATCAACACATGGGCAAAGCAACATTGCCCATGTAATGAAATCATGAATATCACCATGCCATGGTTTAGGGTACTGATGGAACACAGTCATGTGCTCTGTTCATGCTTAGGCATAAAGCCCGTCTATGGCTTATCTATAGCCCTCATCTATAGCCCTTCTAGGGTGTCATCTTCTGGGTTTTTCTTCAGTAACATTTGAGCTGAACACTAAAATGGGATTGAATGAGTTATTCTTACATCAAATTTACCTCATCACTTTATCATTAAGTTTTCTTAGCTTTGTTCTCATAAGTTATTTTTCTGTATTCAGCCATGTTCTCTGTAATAAGTTAAATTCTGGTTAAACTAGAATATTTCACAGATTCCTTTGGGGACTGAGGTAAATTCTGATTGTGAACTTTACCATTTTTTATCAATTCCATAGTTTTTCTATTGAGGGCTGTGTAAATCTTAATATTCACTTTGCATGTAGACATTTAGGAGAATCCTTCTGGAGTAGACTAATTAAAGAGTGACTTTCAAAAGCTGACTGTTGACCTTGAAGACTTGCAGATGATTCGTGAAGGCAAACATCCCTAAAGCCAGGGCACATATCAAGGTGAGATAGAGATAGGACTTCCCTTTATTACCACCCAGGTCCTCCCACTTTCCTGTTTGTTTGTCTTTGAACTCATTCATGTGTATTGCCCTTGTGTGATCCCTTTTGCACTCAGAAGTTTCCCTGTTTGGATACTAAATGACAATTGTCCCTCTTCTCTTAATATTCTTGTATTTATTGCTGAAATCTTAGTATAGTATTAGAGACATGTGAACTGAGACATAATTGGTAAAAAAAAATCAGAACAAAGACTTTCTCCTTAGAGCTGGAGCCTCTTTAATGCTGCACTTCATAGCATTTAATAAAAGATTCTGCAGCAGAGTATGTCCTTGTCTTTTCAAAGCATGCTAAATGACCCTTCAAGAGCTATGGCAAAGTACATGAAGTGGTTAGGTGGCTGGCGTGTGTGTGGGTTGATGCTATTACTGTTATATACAGAATCATGAATTGTCTTTCGTGATAGAATTGGCACAAAAGTAAATGTATAGTCTAGGAAACCACAGTCTTTGGAAGCTTTTGCTAACAATGAGAAATTCTTGAATAGAACATTGTGGCAGAATGGGTGTCTTCAGAAACATTCTGGGCTTGTAGATCCCTGAATTAAATGACACTATCTGGGCATTTGCATTTAGGTACATCGCCCTTCCTCAATCCCAGACACCCATTTGCTAGCCATATGATTCATGCCAAATTCCTATTGTCTTTAAATTTCAGGTCCTTCCTCTATAATGATGATAATGATAGTATTTATTTCATAGAGTTGTTAGAATTGTAACATAATACATGAGGTATATTTGTCACTGGGTTTAATGATAGGAATGGCCAAATACTTGTATTGATAACATGTTTCTGAGGTGCTAACAATGAGGACATTGCTCTTTTCAAGGCTAGCCTTTCCTTGAAATAGCAAATGTGCCAGGTCCCATGCAAATTAACTAGTCAGGTACCCATAACCTTACCTCTTCTTCCATTCAATTATTATACTAAAAGGCACTGTTTTCCTGTTTTAACAATCCCAGAACAAGATACCAGAAAACTACAGAGAACTGCTAAGCTCTAGACTCTGATGAAATTATTCAGATTAGCCAGTATTAAACCTGTTTGCCATACATCATTCCTTCCCCTAGAAACTCTAACAGCCCTTGCCCCACCAAAGTAAAAACACAGCACTCTCCTCAAAGGGAGTAAGAGACAGTTTATTCTGGAGCCAAAGGGGAGTGATCATGGACTGGGAACATGAATTTAGAGAACTCCAAATACCACTTTCCAATTTGGAAACAATTTCATGGAGTTGTTATAGATACAGAGCTAACAAATCAGGTACATTGGTAGAAACAGCAGACAGGAAGGTTACAGCAAAGAGGGAAGTCTCATCTATAGGCAGGTGCTATTGATAACATTCCTTGCCTGTGGAAGAAGCTAAGGGCTCTGTTAATACATTTCAAAAAATGTTAGGTCACTACAGAGGGTGTTCGAAATGATTTGGGTTCATATCTGTAGCATTTCAACTCTTCACAATCACTGAGGTTCTAGTCAATCGACCATTCTTGTAGAATCTTGAACATGAGTGTGGCTTTGTTGTTGTTGTTGTTTACAACCCATTTTTTCCCCTCGTTCCCTTTGCCTTCATGAATGACCCAAGTGCTTCCCTGTGAGTCCCTGCCTTTTAGAAATGGAAACCTTCATTTCCAATTGCATCTGTCTCCTGATTTGTTGTCTTCTTCATATCCCAACAATAATAAATCTACATTTAGAGATGATTTTATTAATGCTTTTCTTATTATAGTAATAGTATAGCACTTAAAATTGACTCATTAATTTTATAGCTTAAAGAATATACACTAACACTTTCATATGTAAAAATTTTTAAACAAAATAACCCCAAATTTTGGATATTTGCTCAGAAAATTGGAGGAATTAGAAGCCAGAGGATTTAAATTCTACGATTTAAATCTATTGCTATATTCTACATGAACAAGTTAGTAAGCCTCTGACATTATGCATTTGTTCCTTCTAAAATGAATTTTAAAACATTATTAACTTGATAAAAATATGATTATTCAAAGGATAAAGTGGCAATATATAAGAAAGGTTCTTTTTAAAATATGGGGAGTATTAATATGCTTCATAAAGAAACTAGTGACCCACTTTGGCAAAGACAAAAGAGTCCACTATTTCCATCAATAAAGAAGTAGAGATCTTCATTATTTAATTCATTAAAAGTGAAACAAAGCTCATATAGAGACCACATCAAGAGAAATGCATGCTGAGCTACAAACGAACAGCGCATGTGATGAATTATGCATGATTTTAAATTAGTTAATGAAATAGGTTCGTATTAGATGATAATAAAGGGCTTCTGATCAGGTGTTGAATATGATACTGAAATAAATCACCATGCTGGAATTTCCTCTGACAGCCTTTGCGGTGTAAATCTTTCTGTGTCTTATTCAATGCATCTTCCCTAATGAGGCAGGAGGAAGGAGACTTTCAGCAGTGTAGCAACACTACAATTCAGTAGGTAAACTATAGGTGGATAAAAGATTAAAATATGGATAAAGAAGCGGCCCAGAAAACGGAGTTTCAGCAGTAGTTCAGTCTCCCCCTGGCTTTGGACAGTGGAGGCTTTGTTTCCTCCTTGTCTGTTCCAAGCCCCTTATAACTATTTTTGTTCTGCTATTAGTTATCCAGCACCGTGGCCTGGAGGTTTCCTAGTTTCTGTGGTCTGTGGCCAGGTAGAAGCTTGTGCTAAGTCAGTTTTAGTCAGTCCTGAAGGTAACAGAAAGGGTTGTTGGCATTGTGTTTTCCTTAGCTGGAGGCTGCCTTCAGGCTTAATCAGAAAAGCAGCCAGTTTTTGAAAGTATCCACGAAATATCAGACGTTTCACATGTATCTAATTAGATACTCATATTCTCCTTTGAATTGTTTCCACTTCAAATTTTACTAATCAGAGAGACACATGGAGGTAATAGTTGGCCAAGATCTTATGACTACTAATGGTTAAGCTAGAATGTGAGATAAGAGCTGACTTACTCAAAAGCTTTTGCTCCTGACAAGCAATTATTCCTCAATGTTTTCCTGGTCACAAGAAGCCTGGGGAAGAACAGAACTGAATGTGTAAGAAATATTTGTCACTATGGGGCAAGAGGCAGGGGTAGGAGGGATATAGCTGGTCTACTTCAGCCTTTAATTTTATGTTGAAATTTAAATTTTTACTTAAATCTTTGGTAAAAATATTAAGGTAATTTTATATACACGATTTTGAAAACATTATTTTTTAGACATCTTCAAAAAAATTTCTTTTTCAGACTGGAGAGATAGCTCAGAGGTTAAGAGCACTGAGTGCTCTCCCAGAGAATTGGGGTTTGAGTCCCAGTACCCACATTGTGACTAACAACCATGTCTGTGTGTAACTCCAGTTCCAGCTTCCATGGGCATGACAAGGTTGCACTTACATACATGCAGACAATACACTCATCTGCATAAAATAAAAATAATAAAATATTTAATTTTTTTCCTTTTTTATTATATTTGCTAATTTCATATAATACATTTTAATTGCACTTAAATCTCTTCCCCTATCTATACCCTTATTACTGACCCCCCTAACTTCAGTGCAGATTCATCCACTGGTGTCTGGTCCCCTGTTGGTGGTGCTCTTTGGGGAGGCTTGGAAAGTATAGCCTTGCTGGAGGAAGTGTGTCACCAGGGACAAGCTTTGAGAGTTCATAGCCTGGTCCCATCCTGCAGTCACCACCAGCGGTGGCCGCTCCCCCATTCTCGTGGGTGCTGCTCCTTCATTCTCATGGGTGTTGAGGCTGCTCCTCCACTCACCCAGGGCTGAGGCCACTCTTCCACCTGCCCTGGGCTGAGGATGCTCTTCTGCTCACCGGTGCTGAGGCAGCTCTTCTGCTCACTTGGCTCTGTGTCTGATCGTCGCTGCTTCTGCCGGGTCCTGGACCCCAGGGCTGGTTAGGAGACTGTGTCAGCGGAGCCACATTCAGACACAGGAGACCAGGTTCAGTGACACAGGTCTGCTTTATCGCAGAAAGGCACAATCTTATATAGGGGTAGTACTGACACAGGTCTGCTTTATTGCAGGAAGGCACAATCTTATATAGGGGTAGTGGTCCTATCACAGTACAGCAAGTAGGATACCTCATTAGCATAACAGACTTAGTGTCCTATTAGTATAACAGACTTAACATCCTATCACAGAATAGCAGGTAGGATGCCTCATTAGGATACTGGGTTTCAGATTACAGAGCCTGGATTTCTGGAACCACGTGACACTGTTGCAATATCTAAGTCTTGCAATTTGGAATCCCAAGGGTGGTGATTAGGGAGTGGCGACCTCTAAGCATCAGTCTCATGATCTGCCAATGGAGCAGATGTCACAAGGCATTCCTTGTGGCTCCAGTGGTCGGGCCATTGCCTTGGGCCTGCTGTATGGCTGTCATTAAGACTTTCAGCCTAGGCTCAAGCCTGTCTCCCACACCATCCCACTTCCTATTTGCTCTCTCTGCTTCCTTATTGGCATCGGAGATGTGAGCTCTCAGTTTTCAGCTTCCACCTCCATGTCTACTACTTCTTACCATGCCTCTCTAACATGGTGGACTCATTCCTCTGAAACCATAAACCCAAATAAACTCCTTCTGTAAGTTGCCTTGGTCATGATGTTTTATCATAGTAACAGAAAAGTAAACAATACAGTAACTAATGTAGCCCTGAAGAAAAATGACTCCCCTTCCTATTACAAGCCATTTACTGACAACAGCTCCTCAGCTAGGGAGTGGGACCACCTGTGCTCCTCCCCAACCCAGGCTGGAATGTTGAAGGGCTTGACTTAGGCAAGTTTTGGGTGGGTAACTACGGCTACTGGTAGTTCATGTGTGCAACATCCATGTCATATCCAGAAGGCAGTGTTTCACAGCATCCCTCCCCATCCTCTGGCTCTTCTCTTCTTTCACCCTCTTCTATGACATTCTCTGAACCTTGGGGTTGGAGGTGTGATATAAATGCACCATTTAGGAGTGAACACTTAACAGTTACTTATTCTGGGCTCTTTGGCCAGTTATGAGTCTCCATATTAACTGCTGCCCAATTTAAAAAGAAGTGTCTCTGATGAAGGTTGAAAGCAGCATTAATTCATGGGTGTAAACATAAATATTTAGAAGGAAGTTTGACAACATATCCATGTACCGAAACACAGTAGTAGGTTCCCCCATAAGGCCCATGACCTCCTCAGCCATGAGTTTTTGACCAGGTTTATAGGACCCGGTACACCTGGATTTTTCCTTCATGGTGGGCTTCAAATCCAATCAGAACATGGTTGGCTAACCCCATAACATTCATGCCAGTATTGTAGTACTAGTGGGCACACCTCATCTGGCAGGTCAGTTTCTAGCTGTATTTTAGTTGAAGAAACTGATGACAGTTAATAAAAGAATGGAAAGTATTTGGATTTGATGATAAGAAAAATCTCTCCCTGATATGGAGAGCTACATTCCCTCTCATATGTATCACACATGTCAAGTCTCCTGGGGTCAAGCAAACTATATTTGTTTTCATGTGCTTAGGTACATGATAGTCTGACAATTCATGTTTTATGTTTATCCAGTGTTTATATTTCTTTATTGTACAAAAAGCCTCAAAACACATGGAATAAATGATTTAACTTTTGTGCTGGATCACTTTAGTGTCAATTTGACAAATCTGGGTTGAGGGAATCCTCAGTTGTGGAATTGCCTCCATTGGACTGGCCTGTGGCCATGTATGTGGGGTATTTTCTTGATTTTTGAGTGACGTGGGAGGGCCCAGACCACTGTGAGTGGTGCCACCCTGGGTAGGTGGGCCTATGTTATATAGAAAAGCAGGTTGAGCATGGGCCAAGGGAGCAAGCCAGTAAACAGCATTCATCCTTGGCCTGTGCTCCATTTCCTACCTCCAGGTTCCTGCCCTGAGTGTCTATCTTGGGCTCCCTCAGAAATAAACTGTGATATGGCAGATGTAATAACCCCCCGCCCAAGTCGGTATTGGTTAGAGTGTTTTGTCACAGCAATTTTTTTTTAAAGATTTATCATAGAAACCAAATAAAGTCATGTGGCTATAATTTAAATCATTAGTTTTGTTACAATCGCTAGTTGTTTTACTCTTAGATCAATGGATTTAGGCAGAGGTCTCCCTTAAAAACTTTGATTCTGTTGTCAAATCGTTCTCTTGAAGTTAACATATAGTAATAGGTGATTTTCACTGGCTTTCTGAGTGAGACCTACTGAGATAGAAGCTACTTTTTATTCTCTACTTTATGACTATGTTGATTGTGTAGTTTTTCCCTCAATGTCTCAGGAACATCTATTAACAGATTTCCCATTATGGCCTGGTGAAAGAATGTAATTGAAGCAATTTAAAATTTAATGGAACAGAAACCCTGACTATACCACAATTTTTGTTACCGCCTTATATTCTGCACTTATAAATCTAGTTCCCATGCCTTATTTCTAGAATCATACATTGTGAAATGTTATGATTTCATCTTAGGATGATTTCTGTAAGATTTGATATTAGAAACTTCTGAAAACATGCCTCCAAGCATAATGTTTTCACACAGCATGTGTATTATTAATTTTTGAAAATCCGACCTTAAAAACCCATTACAATTGTCACACAATGATGAAAATGTTTATCCTGGAAATAGCAATAGGGCCATCAAAGCAAGCTACCTCAGAAGCTGAGCTGTTGTTATTATCTTACCTGTGCAAACATTCTCTCCTCCCAGCCACCAGCTTGCATCATATAAGTGAGTACAGGGTTAAGGCAATGGTAATGTTAGATTTGGCTTTGGTTTATTAGGAATGTGGTATTTTGTATAAGCTCACCATTTCTCTGATTATTACAGCTAACACAGGGCTAGTATTGCAAGGAAGCATGAATAAGAAGTCAACTTTGATCTTTCCTCTAGACTTGACCGCTTCAGGTCTCTTCAAAGAGTCAGACTTCCATCCTTCTACAATTTCACTGGTCTCTACATGTGCACACGCTGTTTCCTCTCCTGACATTCCCCCAACCCTCCTTGCAGTCCTATTCGCATACACATTTGATGCCATAGTGCCCCAGAAGCATTTTCAGATTCTCACACTGAGAAATCATTTATTCATGTTCTGGTATCTTTGCCATCTTTTATATGAATGCTTAAGGCACCTACCACTTTCAAGTATGTGCTATTATCAGATACTTGGTATATTGTATGTGAGACTTGTTTTAATTTGGTGCCATGAGACAAACACAGAGACAATTTCTATTATATTTATGGTCCCCTAGAAGCAGAGGCATGCCCTGCCTTCAGGGTTTCATAGGGAAGTAGGATTGATAGGTCAGCAGAGAGAGTGAAGTTTGAATTTGTGAGATAATATATTTTAATGTATGGTATATGAGTGTGTGTGCTCACGTGTATGCTATGTGGGGACCAGAGGTTGATATTACATATTGTCCTTGATCGATTCTCCACCTTATTTTTTGAGACAGGATTTTTCATTGATCCTGGAGATCACTGATTTGGCTAGACTAGCTCACCAGGCAAGCCTCTAGGATCCTGTTGTCTCTGCCTCTTAGCCCTTGGATTACAGGTTCTTACCCTTCTTTGCAGATGCTGGGGATCCAAACTGAGGCCCTCATGTTTGAGCAGCAAGCACTTTACCCATTGACACAGGTCTCCAGCTCAAGGGAAAGTCTACCCTTCTTAAAGGAAGGAAAGGTTTTCAGGCTGTGTCCTGCTCTAGGAGAATCTGCTTTAGCAGCTTTTGACTCCATTTTGAGGGAGAAGGATGACAGCAGCCCAAAAGGTGACCCAGAAACTGCCCCACCTGTCAGATATCACCTACCCAGTGAAGACTGATGAGTGAAATTCCTGGGACTATTAAGAGAGCCACCTTGTAAGTTTACTGGAGTGAACTACAACTGTGGGGACATATTACACTAAAAGCATATCTAGGAAACCAGGCAAAAGAAATGATCAGCTACACCAGACCAAGGAAGGGAAACAACTCCCTCACCTGGACCCCATTAAATGATGGATACCTAACAATGATGACATGGCCCCATACTAATATGTCACTAGATACCTGGTGTGTGCTTCAAGGATCAGCAACCAGAAGACTCCCCAACTATATCCAGAGGTTCCGCTCAGCTTGATCCTAACTGTTGACCCAAGTCACTTAACTGCCTGCCTGTTGTATTTGCCTATCTGTACCAGGACCTGAATGACCTGTTTCCTACTCTTGTACCCCAGTTCAGCCTTTCACATCAAAGCCTGAACAGCTTTACCTTCAAACCCTGACTCCAGCAGCCCCTTCTCGGCAGTAGTCTGGTTCATTGTCAATACAGACTCTTTCTCGGCTCACTTCTTGAGCAACCTCCTTAACTGATATTCTGTAAACCATGCATAAGCAAATATATTTTCATAGATATATTTATTATGTGCTGTATTCTATGTGATATGAATGAATGTTAGTAATTAAAATAGAGATAAAAGAACCTCCACTTACCTTAGGCCAGATTAAAAGGCAGGCAGGATGATTATAAGTCACTGTCATTAAAACAGCTAAACCTTGAGAATTTATTGTTCAATAAATTCTGACATCGTGGAAAGACAAATGTGTTTGTCTGTTTCTGGTGTAGTGCGCTTGTGACAATTACTTTTCTCTGGAATCATTAGGTTAGGAGGAAAGAAGTTCAGAGAGTGAGTTAAAGAAGTGGGGACACCATGCTAGTGTACATATGAAAGGCATGTTCCAGGCAAATCCTTTACTTCCTAAAAGTAGCCGTAGGGTACCAGTCTTTCCTTTTCAACAGGATCCCAGGCACCAGACAACCAAAACTATAGAAAGTAAGAAACCATAGTTACTACATTTTGTTAGATGTCCCTCACAAATTACCCACCAATTGGAGTGTTTACTGGGAATCTCAGGTCTGAGGATTTTCCGCATATGAAACCTTAAGTAAAATAAAAATGCCAGGCCTCGGTAGGTAGGATGGAAGGATGCTGAGAGACCTTCGACCTCTTTCTCCCATCTAATGGACTGCTCTGTCCCATGCTCCAGATTGTCTTCTCATTGATTTTTTTAAACTTGTGTTTGTTTTCATAATTTCTTTGCACATTAATGTTCTGCCACCCATGCTCCAAATTTCACTGTGTCCTGCTGTGCCCTGGTACAACCTATCATCAGCTGCTGATCTGCTGACTCTCTTCATTTAACATTATCTGCATTCTTAGAAGAGCAACTATGCTTAGCTGGATATTATGTTAGTGCATGGCTGTGGCACTCAGACAGGAATTAAATGGGCTAGGGAGTTTCTGCCAGTGGAATTTGTGGGTCTGGCAGGACCTGTAACTTAAAGAGTAATTGGTATTGAGTTAAAAGGGAGAAGACATGCACCCCACCTTCAAGGAGCTCACAGTCTAGAAGAGGCTCAAGTGAATGGCATCATTCATGCGAAATGACTCTGTGCAAATAGAAAGTTGGTATATGGATAAAGTCCAACATAAACCTGCTAATAAATGCCAAGTGTTTTATATGTATTTTTTCTTAATTTTCAAAGCAATGTTATTGTTGCCCAGGTGCTAGGGTTCCCCTTTATGCTTTCTTAATCTCATAAGTAAAGAATTTTAAAAAGAACCCAGTATGAAGTCCAAGGATTAATCTATTAGACTTTGAGAAAAAAAATGACAAGGTGGGCAAGCTGTAGAGTGCCACTGCTGCCATGAGGAGGGAGAAGGCAGAAACAAAAACAGGTAACTGTGCTTTTTGAGTTAGAGTCCAAGAAAGTAGGCAGGTTGAGCAACAGAGGCCCCCAAACAAACATCTGCATGATAGAAAAGAGCAGTGAGTTTCAGAGAAAGTATTTTCCGAGTGTCAGAGCAAGCATGCCTAGGATTTGGGCTGGTGTACGAAAAAGATAAAAAAGAAGGAAAAGGAAAAGTTATGCTTTTGAGTTAGAACTTGGCAAAGCAGGCAGGCTTAGCAGTGGAGCTCTGGGAGCTTCTGAAAGTACAAGTACCTTATCCCAGGAAGGGGCTAAGGGAGCTCTCCCATCACGTTAGCAAGTCTTCAGATGAATCAGCGAGACCAACTATTGAACTAGCAATCTCAGTCCTCCCTAATTCAGTAGCTGGTCTCCAGGCCAGGCAACTGACAGGCCCAGCTCCATTAACTCTTAAAAAGAAGGGGACAAACGCATGTAATCTTCTATCTAATCTTTGGGGTAGAGCAGAACATCTTGTCTCTATCCAGGACTTTTGGTAGAACTCAGTTTCCATTCTTTTGGTAGGGACGAAGTAACTTTTCAGTAATGAGCCTCAATAAAACTGCAGTAACTCTAACTTTACATAGGGTATTTTATTTATTTTTTTAAAAAATATTTTTTATGTGTATGAGTGTATGTGTGTAAGTGCACCCCTATTATGCAATGTCCTCGGAAGCCAGAAGGAATCATTGGATCCCCTAGAACTGGCAATACAGATGGTTGTGAGCCGCCATGTATGTGCTTGAAATTGAACCCAGGTCTTCTGTAAGAGCAGCCAGTGCTCTTGACTGCTGAACCAAATCTCCAGCCTCATCATAAGTATTTTAAACCTCAGGCAATTGTGATGCTTCCCTTTATAGTTACCAAGAAATCAGGAGAAGAAGGTATTCAAAGCCATTCATGAAGGAGTGAGGTCTATCCTTTGAGTCCTCCAACTCTGCTAATCCTGGTCTAGCTATATAACACTGTCAAGAGGGTCTTATCTCCTCCTCCTTTTCCTCCTGCTCCTGCTCCTCCTCCTCCTTTCATTTTTTGTTTTCTGAGACAGGGTCTCCCTGTAGCCCCAGCTGGCCTCAGGCTCACAGAGATCCACCTGCTTCTGCCTCCCAAGTGCTGGGATTTAAAGGCCTGGTTTATAATCATTTTTTTTGTGGTAAACATGAGGCACAGGAACCTTAGGTCACTTACCCAAGGACACAAAGAGGAGCTTGGACCCCTGGAACTCTGAAAATCATCCATGCCAGTTAACTATTATATTTCTATGATAAGTAGAAAATAAATTTTGTATATTCCATCTTCATATGATGGGATGCCATATTTTATATGAGAATAGCTACAGGACTGTACATTAAGCACTTGCACAGCATATGCAAATGACTTTATTGCCTCTGTGTGGTGGACTGAGGTTAGAATCTCCCTAACATTCCTGTATTGAAACCTTAATCTCCAATGAGATAATGTTTGGAGAGGGGACCTTAGGGAGCAACTTAAGTCACGAATGTGAAGACTCTTGACGGGATCATGATAATACACAGGGGAAACCTCTCCTCTCTCTTTTCTCTCCCTCCCTTCTTCTGACCTTTTCTCTCCTTTCCATGCTCATATAACCAGAAAAGGGGCTCTCGCAAGACATTGAATCTACTGGTTCCTTGATCTCAGAATCCTATTTTCAAGAACTGTGAAAAATAAATATTTTATTATTAAGTTGCCAGGTTTTGATATTTATTAGCAGCCTGGGATGACTAAGACATCATGTAGCCAGTGTGAAATTAGTAAACCTCCAGGGAATGAACATTTGAGATGATACACTGTTTTTCTGGAGATGTGCACTAACAGTTCCTCAGGGATCTTCGTAATGCTACATAACTATGGCTTACTTGCTTCTTGTTGGGAAGCAACATAGCTTTCCATGGGTGAAATATTACAGTGACATGCAGCAGCAAGTATCATTTTGTGAGGTTTTGCTGAGTGACTGAGAACTTAATTTAAGTTGTTCTTAGTTCAAACAAAAGAACCCTCTCCAGCTTTTAACTCACAACCATATGGTAAACTAGTGTGTTTTATGCATGTTGCTACTCAAGTATGTTTTCCAACGTCTTAACTATCAGGGCTGCCAACATAATATAGATATGCCATTGATGATTTGTCAGTTTACCTCACAAACAACAGAAACTGTGATTATCAAAATGACTTTTTAATTTTTTAAATATTTAATTTATTATTTGTTATTTTTTTATGCATATGAGTATATTGCTTGCATGTATGTAAGTGTACCCATGTAGTGCAATGCCTGTGGAGGTCAGAAGAGGGCATCAGATCCCCTGGAACTGGAGTTACAGATGGTTGTTCACTGCTATGTGTATTTTGGAAACTGAACTTGGGTCCTCTGTAAGAGCAGTCAGGGCTCTTAACTGCTGAGTTATCTTTCCAGCTCTTCAAAATGATTTTTAAATGTTTCTTAAGCAACAGCTGACAACCCAGATATTTTTAATGCTATCTTTTTATTTATTTACTTATTTATATTTATTTATATTCATTTTTACTTATTTATTTATTATTTATAGTATTTATTTATTTATTTATTTATTTTTGTGACAGGGTCTCCCTGTAACCAGTTGGTCTGGAAGACTTTATGTAGATCAGGCCAGCCTGGATCTCACAGAAATCCACCTGCTTGTGCCTCCCAGTTTTGGGACTAAAGGCATGTACCATCACACCCAGTTTTCAACCCTATCTTATAATTAAAGGGTATGGAATCATCTAGATTTTTAGCAGAAACCCATCCTATATTTACATGGAGGCCAGAGAGGGCCTAGTTAGGATTTATACAATGAAGCCTGTGGATTTAGCCTCTCTCTCCCTCTCTCTCTCTCTCTAATTAGTATATTTTAGAAAGTAGTGGAAAAAAGGCAAGGCTTCCATCAGCTGTTTACAGTATTCTAAAAGTATAAAAAAGTATACATTTTCATTCCTGTAATTTTTCTAATATACAGAGACCAATTATTTAAGTACAGAATTATTTTAATTTTATTCATTTATTTAACTCAGATGTGATATGAATTATTAGAAGGAAAAGGACCCTATCCTACATTTTATAAATTTCTTTATCATTATTATTATTTTGTGTGTTTGTGTGCTTGTGTCCACATGGGGGTACAATATTGGTGCATCATGGCATGTAAACAGACATAAGAGAACAACTTTGTGAGGTTATTTCTCTTCATACACCCTTATGTGGGTTCCAGGGAATTGAACTCAAGTCTTCAAGTTTATACTGTAAGCACCTTTACCCAGAGAACTATCTCTTCAGCCCTTATCCCATGTTTTGAATTCAGGCTTCTTTTATGAAATGGATACAGTTATGTACATTGAACAGAGTAAGAGACAAATATAGTCCTTTCAGGAAACAGACTGAGCTGATTCAGAAGCAGAAAGCTTCTGAAAGATTATACAGTTTCAGGGCTGGAGAGGTGGCTCAGCGGTTAAGAACACTGGTTGTTCTTGAAGAAGACCTGGCTTCGAATCCCAACACCCACATGGCAGCTAACAACTGTCTGTAACTCCAGTTCCAGCGGATCCGACAGCCTCTTCTGTCCACCGAGGGCATTGCACAACACGGATGCACTTACCTATAAGCAGGCAATATATGCATACACATAAAATAAAAATAACAAAAATAAAAAATTAAAAAAAGATTATACAGTTTCAGAAGTTTGAGTAAAAAAGAACTTGAAAAGAAAAAGATATACATTTATAGTGGAAAATAAAGAGAAAAAATCCTCATCTTCAAAATTATTCTTGTAACCTAGTGAAACTGGCGACATGGTGATGCTTGCTGTAGGCCTTAGTGCTTTGGAGGTGTTTTGATATATTTCCCAGAATGTCACAACTCTTCTGGACATATGCTTCAACTCCAGCTCCTTCCCTACTAGCCAAATCTCTCCTCCTTATTTATGAGTTTGATTATAATGCTAATAACAGGCCCAACTAAACCCAGATAATGTGCTGACCTGGAAATAAGGCATACAATCTGCAAATAAAGGTATTTAGTAAGATATTACTCTCTTGAATCAGAAGTACATGTTAAAAATATTACTGGTTCTTTGAAATGGAGTTGGTTTTGTTACTTTATTCACTATTAGATTTTATTCAGGCCATATTACATTTTGACAGTTCTATGGTGAAAATGCTACATTCTGATGCCACTTAGGACTGCAGAGCAGTGCTAAATTTTCTGACAATAGAATAAAACTGGTTGGAAAACATATGCTTAAGTCAATTATGGTCTGCCCAGCTTGCTTTAGAAGTGAATTTACCTCAAAAGGAAATGGTGAAATCCCATGGAAGAGTCAAGGGGTTTTTGTTTTGGAGGGGAGGTTGAAAACAGTGGTTTTTCTTCTTAGAAAGTATGGCAATCAAAATGCAAACCAAAGGCTGCACAGTGCTTGCTTTCCTGAAGAAGGACAGGATGGGGAAGGGATGGCTTCCTTTCCCACAGGCCCCCAATTGGCTTTGGGAAAGAGTGTTAGATATGCCCAAAGTACAAATTTCCTCTGAAATACCAGCCCTCACTGGAATTTGGGCATCAGCATCCAGTGCAAACCTGGAGTGCTCCCCAGGAGATACTTTTAGGGTTTTGATGGACTTCAATAGTCTAGCAGTTGATGAGGGAAGGTGCAGCCTTGGATACTGGAATCCCGACTTCCCTTATCTGTTAAACACTCCTGTTCTCTTTAGGAAGTTTATATCATAGTCTGGGTCTTTGAGTCTTTCAAATGCCAGAATGAAGCCTTCCCCCTTGGTCCTTTAATCAACTTTCTCTCAAAATGGATCTAGAAAATCTGACTAGAATGTACTATTCCTAGACCTATTATGAAATGAAAGGTCAGTTTTAGCATACAAAATCCTCGTTTCTTATTCTAATTTTTTTCTTCCAGTGTCAAACTTTTGCTCTAAAATTTAACAACTGGTCAATTTTCATGAACCTGTGAAAGTCAAATGTTATGACTTCTTGAGAAGCAGTGATGACTATAAATGGAATAAGTTGAAATTAGTTTAAAAGAGATTTATTTGACAATGAATATATAAGTGTAATACATGTGGCTAACATTTGTAAACATTATGCTTGATTTTATAGACATGCAATGCTCTTGAAAGTGGCCTGAGAAGAATGCAAAGTGATGAGGAGATCTACCTGAAATTTATTGTGAATTTCTTTTTCTGAAACATACCCAAATTCTCAGTGCTTTGAAAATTACCACACAAACTTCCTAGTTAAAACATAAGTCTCAAAGATTATAACTTTGAGTACTATTTAAAAATATGACTGATGGTTTCTGTTCCAGACATATTTAACTTTGGTTCACTGTCTTGGCCATTGGTCTGTAGGAAGAGAAGAGGTGTTTATAGTCTGGGGAATATTTTTGATATGGTTGCATAGTTATATTTGCAATACCCTGCATTTAGATGTATCATTCCCTTGATGGAAGTCTTATTAATTTCTACCCTGCTTAGGTGATCCTGAAAACTTTGGTAGCTGAATGTTGAGAAGGCACCAAAGGTTTGATTAAATATGTAACTACAGTAGATTCCATAGGAATTAGTGATAGAGGCAGCAGAGGCATTGATGCACAAGTGCCAAAAAGCCAGCTCCATTTCTTGCCTGAAGTGCAGGCACGGTGAAGAACTGAATAGCAAAGATTTCCCACCGAGCATTCATGACACAGCTTAGGGAAACTGGGGAGCCTGTGGTCATTCAGCACAGCTTGTTGAAGAGAGTCCTTCTACTCACGGATAGTCAAGAGAAATAGAAACTGATTGGTAAAGAGAAACAGGCATCTAAAAGATGATAAAAACATAAAATTTTTGTGTGGCTAAGCTTCTGTTGTTAACTTGACACACTTGGGAAGAAGGAATCTCAATGAAGGAATTTCCTCCAGAGGATTGGCCTGTGGCCATGTCTGTGAGGCATTTTCTTGATTGCTAATTGATATGTGAAGGCCTAGCCACTGTGGGTAGTGCCAGACCTGGGCAAGTGGCCCTGGGCTGTATAAGAAAAGTAGCTGAGCAAACCAGAGGGAACATGGTCTCTGCTTCAGCTCCTGTCTCCAAGCTCCTGCCTTGAGCTCCTGCTCTGTCTTCCCTCAATGATGGACTGTCACTTTAAAGTATTAAGACGCAGTAAACCCCTTCCTCCCCAAGTTGCTTTTAGTCAGAGTATTTTATCAAAGCACTAGAAAGCAAACTAAAATGGTTGCTGTGCTATATTGGTTCAGCAAAGCCTCTCAGGGTGCCTCACATCAGGTGTACAAATGAAGGACCCCAAAATGAAGCTACCCAAGTGTATAATGTCCCGTTGTAGGAAAACCTGACTATCCTTCGTGATGTGGAAAAATGCTGAGTGAATGTTGAAAAGTGCTAAGAGAGTGAATGTTAAATGTTCTCACCCTAAATAATAACTATGGGAGGTGAGCACCTGTTGATTAGCCAGATTTACCATCCTACAATGTATACTTAAAACATCATGTAGTATGATAAATGGAGACAATTTTATCTGTGAATTAAAAAATAATTTTAAAAACAATGAGAAGGCAGAGACAGCTTTTCTTGCTTCGTCAAAATTTGCTTGCCTATTGTTAGCAAGGCCAGTCTTTAAGATCTGGCTCCTGTCTGAAGGCCAGGGTTGAAGAATGGGCATACTCTCTATAGACTGAGAAGGTAGAAATCTGTTGGTGATTCAAAAATAGTTCTGGAAGTTTCAGAATATACAGGCTTCTCTGAGTTTATGAAGACTAGGCTTATTGAAACAAATATGTATATTTAACTTCCTTTGGTCTTCCCTTTGTGAAGGCCTGGCTGTAAAGCAGTCCTGCCTGGTTCCCAGAATTCTCTTCCAGAGAATTGGTGCCTCCTTCTCTAGGGAGCATAAGCTGTGCCAGTGTGCTATGGCCAGGCATCAGTCTTGTCAAAGAAGTGTTGGCAGATCCTAAGAAGGGTGCACATTGTCATGCACAAACATGTTGGGAAGCCCAAGCAGGGCCAAATGTCAGGCCACTGACGAGGTCAGTGGAGCTTGGAGGTAGGGAAGAAGGCTTGGGTCTGCATCTGTCCAGGAAAGGCTCTGCTAAGGACATATTCTTGGGCTCTCAGCTGCTTCTGAGAAGATAGTATGCAACAGTAAGGGATGATTGATAGGATGAAGCCCATTAATACAGCAGGAGGAGAGGAGTTTGTGAATGAGTGTCTTAAAGAATGTCAAGGGATTTGACAAGGTGTGACTGGTAGTAAATACTGTGAGAAAGCATTTAAGACTAAAGAAACAGCTGGAGTATGCTGACCAATTGATGAAAAAAAAAAAAGCTTTAGCAAGCAAGAAGAAAGATCTCAAGTATATTTAAGAACTTTATTGTTTAATCTCCTACCCCCCAATTTCTAGGAAAATACAGAAATTTATTTTAAATTAAATTACTCATGTTCATATAAAATTATTATCACTGCCTTAATATATTTTCTTCTTTTTAAAACCACATATTTAACTCTTTCCTTGATTGTCTACATCACAAGTAAATCTTTTATCCCATTCTTCTAGGTGCCATATTACAGCATGTCTTCACATTACTTATTTGTAAATTACTGTTTTAGGTTATGAACTACATATGAATGTATGATTTACCTAGGTGTTATCTTTTTATACTTATATTATTTCTATGTTATTCATTTTTAAAAATTTTATTTACTATTTTTATTTTATGTGTATGAGTTTATTGCCTGCATGTAGGTAAGTGCACCCATGTCATGCAATGACCGAGGAGGACAGAAGAGACTATTGGATCCCCTGGAACTGGAGTTACAGACAGTTGTTAGCTGTCATGTGCGTGCTCAGATACGAACCTGGGTCTTCTGCAAGAACAGTCAGTGTTCTTAACCACTGCACTATCTCTCCAGCCCCTTCTATGTTATTCTTTTATGTGTAAAGTCATGATAAATTATTTCCTTGGGTATGACCTCTTGACATACAATATTTAATCAAAAAAATCTGTGATGTGAGGCTGCTATTTACTATGACAATTTGCATACATTTTACTTCAGAGACACCTTCCAACAGATGTTTACAGGAAGCCCCTTTCTTCCTTTAGCCATATTGAACATTTAAATTTCAAAGACTTTATTATTTAGTAGGAGAAAATAGCTGCTATTTCCTTTGAAGTATTGTCTTTGAATGTTTTTTGGTACATTTTATTCAAACATCCTGCATACAGTTG
This sequence comes from Nannospalax galili, assembly GCF_000622305.1. Taxonomy (NCBI): domain Eukaryota; kingdom Metazoa; phylum Chordata; class Mammalia; order Rodentia; family Spalacidae; genus Nannospalax; species Nannospalax galili. Next base: position 8,106,968 of record NW_008360322.1, on the reverse strand, counting down.
TGAAGATTTATTATTCTCAGGTAATGAATCAGGTGTGGCCTAGCTCTCATTTCATATTCTACAGATGAGACAAGAACAGTATCAAGAGATAAAGAAAAATATCAATGACTGTTTGGAAGGCTGGTCAGGAAGACCACACCGAGGTGGTGGCACTTCAACAGAAATGTGATTGCAGTGAACAAACAAGCCCTGGAAATATTTGGGTCTATTGAGCAAAATGGAGAAAGATAACTGGTGGGGAGCGAAGGAGATAGATCACGGAGGAAATGGCCTTAAAGTTGTCGGTGGAGGCCAGATGAGTTAGATGTGATAGGTATCTAGTATTTTATTGAAAAGTCTGCTATTTCAGGCTGACCTGTAGTGTTGCTTCTGTCAGATATCAGCAGAAACATACCTGTGTGAATTTGTCTTTAGATTCCATCCGTTCAATTCTATTTGTCTATTCTTGTAATAACACGATACCGTCTCACTTCTTTTAAAAATTTTGTTATTTTTAGTTTATATGCATGAAGGGTATTGCCTGCATGTATGTAAGCACACCCGTGTCATATGTCATGACCATGGAGTCAGAAGAAGGTGTCGGATCCCCTGGAACTGGCATTATAAATGGTTGTTAGCTTCCATGTGGGTGTGAGGAATCAGACCTAGGTCCTCTGCAAGAACAGCCAGAGCTCTTAACAACTGAGCCATCTCTCCAGCCCGTCTTACTTCTTTCAACTTTAAAATAATTCTTGATGTTTACAATTATAATTATATTTTTTCTTAGTTATTTAGGTGTGTCTTAAAGATGCTCATTCATGTATATTTTAGAAATTAACCCATCAAGATCAGGAACTATGAAAATAATAACAAAATTGGAATTTTGTTGGGAATAAATTGAGCAGTGAATTTATTTTGATAATTGAAATGTTTAAAACACTGACACTTCAAATTCATAAATATATTTAATTTTTCTTAATTAAATTGTATTTTTCCTTGAAGGAAGTCTTACATATTTTGGGGAATATTTTATAGCATTGTGAATTGAATCCCTTTATATTTGCTTACATGCTTGTTATTTGTACTTCAAAATAAAATTTATGCTGTGTGTAGTGGGGTACACCTGCAATCCCAGCATTCAGGCGCCTAAGGCAAGAAGACTGTGAGTTCAAGATCAGCCTTGGCTACATAGCAAGATGTTGTCTCAAGAAAAACACACATGCATATTATTTGTTAAACTGATTTTGAATGTAGCAATCTCAAAAAACTTTCTCAGTGAATAACTTAATCATAGATTTTGTAAGGTCTACACTCATAACCATGTAAGCCAAGAATAATGAGATTCTTAGTCCCTTCTATTAATCCTACTTTATTTCTCTCTTCCACATTTCCTTTCCTCTACTGCTTGAACCATAGGGTCA
>NW_008360322.1:8098016-8105441 GCF_000622305.1 Nannospalax galili | reverse complement strand
CTTGAATAGTAATTCATTATGATTTTTAAATTTGTCACCTTTAAAATTATACTTATTATTTGACAACATAAAAATTTGGTTTTAATTAAATAACTATTGATTTTATAATATTTGACTTTAAAATAAATAATATTTATTGATATTATTAGCATACAAATTATAAGAGCCAGGAATAGTGGATGTCTGCAGTGAAATAGTATTTGTTGGACATGACGGCAGCACCATTATACACATGAATGCACAATGACTATGACTGCATGTGAAAGACGACTGACATAAAAACAAGTCAAAGAAAAAGTCCAACATGGATTGGGATGGGATGATGAAGTCCCACCCTCCCTGAGGAGCCATTGACAATCGATGGCTGCTGGTCAAGGTAGAGTCACTTTCCCTCAGGGATACAGATCATAAAAGGCTACCCATGTTCCAGTAGATAGTCCTATATCCATGCAAACACAGGCAACACTAAATAGAGTGAATGGGTATGAGAGAGAGAAAGAGAGAGGGAGAGATGGAGAGGAGAGAGGGAGGGAGGGAGGGAGGGGGGAGAGAGAGAGAGAGGAGAGGACATGATGTTGAGGGAAAAGCAGTGGGGGATAGGAGAGGAATTGGAGAGGAAAGAATCAGGTGTGAGTTTGACCAAAACATGTTATACACATATATTAAATTCTTAAGCTATAAAAATAAACAAGAAGTTACTGATCCCATTTCTTTAATGGTTATAGGGAAAATTCAGAATCACTCTTATTTTTTTCCTACCTATTTCTTTGGTAAATTATATATTTCAAACAAATGCCCATTTTATTTTTGATTCTGTTTGTTGTCATAAACATTTTAATTTCATTGAATCATTTTAGTATTGGTAGTGTCAAGGTTGATGATTCCTGTTTATTACTGATGCTGGTTATTTTTGTCTTCTTTCTTTTCACACAATCATCCTATAATTATTCTTGTAATTATTTTTATTTGCTCTTCTCTGTTATGCCCTCCATCCTATGTTCTCCCTGTTTATTCTCATTGTGATTATCTTTGCCTTTCTTCCATCTTATGTTTAGCTTCTCCTTTATTTCCTTCATCCAGATAAGTGCTAAATAATTAATTCTCAGAATTTATATCTTTCCAATATCTACATTAAAGGCTATACATTTTTTCCTTGAAAAATACTGAGCTTGCCCCATTATTCAGTACTATTTTTGTTTCTTGTTATAAATTTCAAATATTTGGTGTTTTTCTTGCTGTCTTTTACATTGTGACCAGAGCCATCCTTTCTGTGACTCCAGTATTTTGAAATCTGTTAAAATTTACTGCACACCTTTTCAACAATTTAAAAGTTCTCACGGTTGCTCTTGTAATACATTTTCCTGCAGTTGCAGGCTATATGTTTCTATACTTACTTAGAATCTCTACATATATAGGCATATCAATATGCTTGTTTTTGTTCCTCTCCCAGCTTTCCTTTTAAAACTCTGCTTCCTTTTCTATGAGTTATTGAGAATTATATATTCAGAGCCCCACTGAAATTATGGATTTTTCTAATCTTTGTACATATATCAGCTCATAGTATACATATTATTATATTTTTTCATGCTCTGCTATTAATAAACACATTTAAAATAGTTTTATTTTCCTACTGAGATGAAACTTTTACAATTATTAAAACAAGCATACAATTTTTCCTTTATATTTGTTATTTAACTAGAACACTTAGGTCCATTATGTTTAACTATATTAACTTTTGGAGCACTGAATTGCTTCAGATACTGAATTAACGCTGGTGTCTCATTTTATGTTCTTCAAATGTATTCATTCTATATTTTTCTTTCTTTTCTACTCACAGATTATCATTTTTTCCTTTGCACTAGTATAGGTGTGACACATTCAATCTATGTTTTCACAGTTACCTTAAATTTACAGTATGCATTCTTAGTTTATCTAAGGCCGAAGTTAAGGTGTCTTTATCCTCACCTCCTCTTAGATATTACGAAGACTATTGCACTTACAGCAGCCAGCCTTTGGGGTCTCAACTTAATCTAGGATGCTAAACAGAATCAAGGTCATTATTTCTGTCTTGTAGCTTGCTGCTGCTTAACTTTATCTCAAAGTTTGCAAATTTATGTAAATAATTCAGAGAAAACTTTGGTCCTCTTGGGTATGAATCTCTTAATTTGGGAGATAGAAAAGACCATTCTCTGCTATCCAGGAAGCACATCAAAGTGTTCAAAGTGTATTGATGCATCGTGCAGCATTTTCTAGATGACTTTAATAGAAAGGCTGGTCTGGGAATGTACTCTGTCATTAGATCAGGAAGGCTATTGCTCAGGTCGCTATTTTCAAGGTAGTTTCAGGTAGCCCCTCTTGCATCCCTGGTAGCTTTGGTAATGTTTAACTATTCTTTGGGGGAGTCTACCTTTCCATATGTGCAACCTCACCTTATGATCAGATTCATCCACATCTTCCTAATTTGTTTCAGTTTATTTATTTTGACAAATCTTTAATTTTTCTGAGTTCTTCCATATAAGATGTATCCTGAAAAACAAAATGGATTCTTTCTCCTGAAACAGTCCAAGTGTTATCAGAATAATTTGCTAGAAGGTGCCTTCTGAGGCTAGAGGACTTCAGATGTTCTGGAACTGGAGTTACCTGCAAGTTTGAGCTTTCTGATACGGGTGCTGGGAATCAAACCTGAGTCCTTTGGAAGGGTAGTAAGCGCTCTTAACTTCTGAGCCGTTTCTCTAACCCTACTATAGCCTTTTTATTTTTAGGTAGGCATTAACAATTATAAAATATTTTTAATTGAATTATTGTGTATTCTATATAGAAAATCATCTTTAAATCCCCTTCCCCTTTCCCATAGCACCACCCCAGTGGAGTTCGTACTTTCTGTCATTTGTGTTAAGGCCTATCATGTACAGTTAGTGTCCAGATGTCCCTCAGTACAAGTTTATCTACTGGGGTTTAGTCAGTCTATCTAGAGTCTCTCCCTTCAAGAAGATCAGCTCTTTCTCACCCAGAAGTAATCAGCTGCCAATAATTCTTTGACTAAGATTGGAACCTACTGTCCATTTCCACAGCTCTGTGCTGGGTTTTTGCCTGCTTGAATTTGCCTTGACCTTGTGCATGCTGACACCATTGCTGTAGGTTTGTATGCAAAGGTGCCTGTAGGATGATTTCGTATGGTCATGCACCTCCTCCCTGGCTCTTACAATCTTTCAGTCCCTCTTTCTCAGTAGTCCTTGAGCCCTGGGTGGGTGGACCTCAGTGTAGGAGTTCTAAGGACCCACACTCTGAAAACTCTTATTCTCTGTGTTATGGCTGTTTGTGTTCCTGGCCCTCTGTTCCATGAGGGAGCTTCACTGATGAGAATTGAAAGATGCTTTAGTGTTCTCTTTATCTCTTGTTCTATGTTCCATTAGTCTTAGGTGTAGAGATTGCAACCTATGTACCACTTAGGCTTGGGCAATTCACAGAGAATCTCTGTGTGTGACCAGTGGTGAACTCTGTAATAATCTCTGTCTGTTGAAAAAGAAGCTACTTTGATGGGTGGTGACTGGGATACTTGTCTGTGAATTTAAGGATTTGTATTTTGCACATAGAAATTACATTTTTCTAGGGATATGAGAGCCTTGGGGTTTTCTTTAAGATCTAGGACCTCTCCAGCTCCTACCCAGGTGGACTTAAAGCCCACTTAATTGGAGAAAACTCATGTCTGGTACTGTAAACCCTTTATATTTAATGACTACTTTAATTTCAGAGTATTTTTCCCCACTGATATTTGTATTGGCAGAGTACTAGCTTAATTGTTGCACTATTAGAGGCTACTTTAATTTCTTTAATATGTTTCTATGTATTGCTCTTAATTTAAAAGTTAATATGCCATGGGGCTGGAGAGATGGCTCAGCAGTTACGGCCCTGGCTAGTCTTGCTGAGAACTGGGTTCGGTTCCCAGAACTCCTGGTGGCTAACAACCATCCAAAACTCCAGTTCCAAGGGACCTAACACCCTCTTCTGGGCTCCACAGGCAGTACCCACACAGGGGAACTTACATGCATACATGCAGGCAAAACATTCATACATAGAAAATAAATTTAAAAAAATTAATATGATGTTTAAAATATCTAACTGCTAAACATTAATAAGTGATATTAAGAGCATATTTAGTCATAATTTTAAAAGAATGTCCCTTGGTAAACAGTCTTGAAAATATTAAATATGATTGATATTGTTTAAAAAGTAAGACTTTTGCCTATCGATGCTTATAAAAAGTGAAATCAGTAACATACTTCAATGCTTCTAGGGTATAATATCAGTTTGTTATAACTATTTTGGGTACAAACAGACTAAAGTCACATACTGAAGTACACACATTTATAAAGTGCATTGACTACTCTTTCTTTCTACTGCTTACTCTCAAACAAAAGCATGAAAAATAAGGTCCCACCTTCCTTACTGTTTGGATGTGTGAAAATAGGAAAAAAAGGATTTAAACTATTTTACCTGTTACAATATCAGTAAAGAAGGCCTCTGTCAGTGAATTTATATTCAGCCTTAGAACACATGTCCTGGGTTCCTCACTGCTTTCAGAGTGTGTGATCTGTCACTCAGAACATATTTACTTTGTAATGGTCGATAAAGGAGTATCAGAGAAAGAAAGACTAGTACAGATAATATTAAAACTTCACTGGTTGCTTTTTGACAGGAGAGTAAGAACAGTGTTAATGTTTCTGTGATTAAAGAAGATAAATTCTTTTTTATTGAGTGTGACAATTCTGACATGATAGTAAACTTTTTAAGATATAATAAAAGAATGTATAAAACCAATCTGCATAATAATCTTTAGTCCAAACATAGTATATATTAGGTTGATTTAAGTATTTCTGATCTAAACAAGAATCTAGTTATGTGATAGATGTGTGGTCAAGCTTCAATATTATTTAAAGTATCCCACATTAGGGCATTAGTCTGCCTTTTGTCTCAGAGTTTTAATTAACTTAAAAGCTCTGTTAGGAAAATCAGAAATTACTTTTTTAATGTTAAATTTATATTCTGAATTTGTAAGAGTCATTTCAAGGAAGGCTTTCTGCCTGACCCTGTAGTGAGTGCAGCATGGCTTCTGTAAAGACATTAGGCAATGTTTTAAAAGAAGAAATTCCCCAGTGAGGACCAGCAAACTCACTATCTCTGACATTCAGGATTCTGCAAAGAATGTGAACCATTGGACAGTGTGCAGGCAAAGATCACATAGAAGAGACTGAGCCAGCCTATGTCTGTCTTACAGATCAGAAGGCTTGTTAGTGCTTGCTAGTGTTGTGTGGATTAGTATGGCTAGTTCCACATTAAAAAGCCCACAGAAACATATCTTTTAAGGTGTAGAAATCAGGTAATACTCTTCTTTTTTCTTTCTTTTTAAAATATTTTAATTATTTTAATTTTTTAAAAAAAAATTCTGGTAACTACATGATTAGAAGAAGCATTTCATTACAGCTTTAACATATTCAGTAACACACTCCAGAACAAGAGTACATCTCTTTCACAAGTGGCTGTAAGTTTTTAGGTTCACAGTTGATTTAATAAAGTTATACAATACTGAGCTCAGGATAAGCTCTGTAAGACATAAAATTGAATGAGTTTTTAACCTTTAAAAAAGATCTCCATTTCATTTTAGAATATATTATTCCTTGCAGAAACTCATTGTTTTTGCTACTAACACTGAGATGCTGGCACGTGCATCTCTAATCCGTATGTGTCTATTACTAGTCATAATCAGTTGCACTTGGATCCTTGGCGCCTGTATATGTCTCTAAAGTCATCGGGTAGATTTCAATGGTAATGTTTATCATCTCTACTAATTAACATGTTGTAAATTTCCATGCTTACTCCTCAAATATAATACGTTTTTAAAAATTTGTTGATTTTTTTTGTGTGTATATCACACAGAACATCCCAAACCATCTTATTCAACTATACACCCACTTCCCAGATGGCACCCTCCCATAGCCTCACTCCCCCCACTAGAACCCTTATACTCTGATATCCATGCTACTGTCTGCTGTGTTGTCAGCATCCTCAGCCATTCCCCACTATCTGGGAGTCCTTTGAACATGGGAGGTCCTTCCATCTTCTGATGTCTTCCTCAATCTCTTTAAAGATTTAAAATGTTCTTTGTAGACCTCTTTAATGTCTTTGGTCACATTTATTCAGAGATATTTTAATTTTTTTTTCAGCTATTGTGAAGGGGGGTGTTTCCATGCTCTTTCTCTGATTGCTTGTTATTGGTATATAGAAACGCTACAGACTTTTATAGGTTAATTTTGTAGTCTGCCACTTTACTGAACATGTTCATAATGTCTATGAATTTTTCTGATGAAATTTTTGGCGTCTCTAAGATATAATATCATATCATCCACAAAAAGGGATAATTTGATCTCTTCTTTTGCAAGTATTACTCCTTTAATTTCCTGCTCTTGTCTTATTGCTGTTGCAAGAGTTTCAAGCACTATGTTAAAGAGAAGTGGAGATAGTGGACAGCCTTGTCTGGTTCCTCATTTCAGTGGGAATGCTTCAAGTTTTTCTCCATTTAGAATGATGTTGGCTGTGGGTTTGTTATATATATATGGCTTTAATTATGTTGAGGTATGTTTCCTCTGTCCAATTCTCTCTAGGACTTTGAACATAAATATATGTTGAATTTTGTCAAAGGCCTTCTCTGCATCTATTGAGATGACCATGTTCTTCTTGTCTTTGAGCCCATTTATGTGATTTATGATGTTTATTGACTTATGTATATTGAACCAGCCCTGCATCTCTGGGATAAAGCTGACTTGAACATGGTGGATGATCTTTTTCATGTGTGTCTGTATGCTGTTTGCAAGTATCTTGTTGAGAATTTTTGCATCTATGTTCCTTAAGGATGTGGGTCTATAGTTTTCTTTTTTGGTTGTATTTTTACCTGGCTTTGGTATGAGAGTGATGCTGGCTTCATAGAAGGAATTTGGAAGTTCTCCCTCATTTCTATCTTTTTGAATAAATTAAGTAATATTGGATCTATATCTTCTTTAAATGTCTGATAGAAGTCTGCTGTAAATCCATTTTGTAATGGGCTTTTTTTATTTGGGAGGTTTTATATTACTGTTTCAATTTCTTTTTGTGTTATGGGTCTGTTTAAGCTGTTAATCTCTCCTTGGTTTAGTTTTGGTGGTTCCCATGTCTTTAGATATCTGTCCTTTTGTTTCAGGTTTTCAAATTTAGTACATATAGGTTTTTAAAGTATTCCCTTATAATGTTCTGTATCTTTCTTTGTGTGTTTTTTATGTTTCCCCTTTCATCTCTGATTTTGTTAATTTGGAGGTGCTCTTTCTTTCTTTTGGTTAATTGGGCTAGTGGTCTGTCAATCTTGTTTATCTTTTCAAAGAACCAGATCTTGGATTA
>NW_008360322.1:8076998-8097880 GCF_000622305.1 Nannospalax galili | reverse complement strand
AAAGCTGGTTCCTCTAAGCTTCTGGTTCTCTCTTTTCATTTTATATTGGAGCGGCCAGATAGCTTTTGTCTTCAGGAGTTTCCACAGAGGCTCAAGTCAGATAAGGATCAGATGCTCTCAGGCTTTTTCCTAAGGTCTGGATCCCTCCAGGAAAGATTTTGGTCTCAGGAATTTCGGGGTTGGACTGGCCTGGGAGCTTGGCCCAGGAAAGATGCTGCTCTAGGGCAGCTGGTGGCTGTGCTACCCAGAGGTGTAAAGGCAGATGGGGGTTGGGGAGTTGCTCCAAGGGCTCCTGTGGACTGCACTGAGGAGCTGGATTGGTCTGGATGCAAAGGATCAGGAAGAGGATAGGTCAGTCCCTGCATCCAGGAAAGAGGCTGGCTGGTAGTGCAGGCCCAGGTAACTAGAGGGAGGTGAGAGTGGGACCAGGGTCAGAGTCCTCCTGGGGCCCTGAGAAGGAAGTAGGTTTGTCTGGATGCACAGGATTAGGAAGCAGTAGTGGTTTCCCAGGTGTCTGGGGCACCAAGACAAGGAATGGGACAGGACCCTTGCTAGGAGGAGAGATGGGTGGGGGAGATGGGAGGGTGAATGAGGCTGGGGAGTCAAGGCTTCAAAGGCGCGATTGACTTACCCCTTAGAGAGGCCTGCGGGTCAGAGAGAGGCCTGTGGATTGTGCAGGCTCAGGGAAGCAGAGCAGTAATATTCTTTAAGTGAAAGTTAAAGAAAACAGGCTAGAAATGTGAAAAAAAAAATAGAAAAATAACTCAGTGTCTTAATTATGATATTTACGATAATAACTATTTTGAGGAAATACATGTTGTCCCATAAATGTACATATTTGAAGTGATTGTGGTATGTAGAAAACAAGACAGAAAAGAGCCTTCGATAAAGGAAAAAAATTCATGAAATTTTGGCACATTAAAAAATTTTTTTTATTAAATTCTTTTTGTATTTCATACAGAATGTTTCAAATAATCTGAATCATCTTTATAGACTGATCCCCACCAGCACCTTCATATAGACCCTCACCTTAACCCATATACTCTGTCCTGGGTACATGTGTCGAGTCAGTGTCCCCAGAGGTTCCCCAGTGCAAGTCCATCCATTTGAGGTCTAGTCCGTCCCACTCATCTATCTATCCAAACACCTATCAGTTTCTTTCTTTTTTTTTCCTAACAGAGCATAGGGTGGGGGTTTATTTACACAAGAGTAGACACACCCTGTTTATGGCTGCACTGGAAAGTTCACACTCAAATGTAGATCCTGTGACTTCTGGACAGCCACACAAAATGGTGAGAGAGGTGCCTCTTTCCATTCTCGGCTTATATGTTCTTAGTCCCTTCCCCACATGTAGCTAAGTTCAACTGATTGGATGGGAGCCGTAAGTGACTCCGCCATTGATTCCTTGATGAGGATGGGAAGGAGGTGTGACTATAGCTTGCCAGCATAGTGGTCAGAGAACACTTCCAGGTAACACTCCATCCCTTCCTCTGGTTCTTACATTCTTTCCACCAACCTTTTCCGAAAAAGTACCTGAGCCTTGGAGGGGGTGGTAGGTATGGGATGATACCTATTGTGGCAAGGCACTGAACTTTCAGGTCTCTGGATCATCAGTTTTCCATGGGCTTTTGGCCCATTTCAATGGGATTCCATCTACAATAAAAATACAAACAGCGAGAAGCAAAGACATCTAAACAGTGGCTGCTATAATAACTTAACCTATGGGTGTAAACACAAATGCTTGGATGGTATTTCAGCAGGTGCATCATTTCCATCTAATGAAACAATTTCAGTAACTTCCCACTGGGGCCTATATTCTCCCCTGTCTCAGGGAGTTGGCCTGATGTACAGTACCAGATGTGTGTTCCACCCCTAGGAGCAGGCATTATATCCAATTAAAAATTTACTGATTAAACATACACTAGATGCTCCACTATTGGACCAGCAAGAACATCTTATTTGATATGTTGCTAGTACAACACACAGGGTTTGTTTTTTAGCAGAATTATAGGGGATGATTCTCCCCCAGGCATCTGTATATTGCCTTTTGGTGCCATGAAAGCCACCCATCTAGTGACAGGGAGTTTCCAGCTTAGTCCAAGCCCAATTTCTTCTTCTCCTGTGTTCACATCAAGCAGTGTCTTCATCAATAGGGTCCCTCCATCCACTTTTGGTGTATAACCAACATTATTGGCAATGGCTTTTATTGTTTTGGGGACCTCTAGGGATCCTCACGCCAACAGCTCATAGAGGGACAACCCCTTTGGCAATGGGATTTTTGTTTAACAACCATATTGCTTCTGAAAGGGATTTCTTCCATCCCTGTAGTGCCCCTTCTGATATGCCACAATTTTTAACTGTCCAATTTTTAATCATAAAAGATCCTGCCAAGATGGTTGTTCCTTTGCACAATATTACTATGTTTTCATGAGGTACTTTTGTCAGGAAGACTTGATGCTCTTACTATTTAAAAGATCTCAGTTACCAGTCCAGCTGGGAAAGAAGCAATATGTGAATTAATCCAGGAAGCACCTACAAGTTCAGGGAAGTAATTTTTTTTAATAAATAAAAACGTTTTTATTACCATTGCTTCTTAACAAAAAGCATGGTGACACTGAAAAACTTTGTATAGGCTGGAGAATTTGGAAGGGGAATGAATGCCAAATTCACATTAATATATTCTCTAATTATAGCAAAAATGAAAAATTTCATATTATTGTTGAAGCTTGGTAGTAAGTTTTGTCAGTAAATAAAAATTATGGTAGACATTTAGAATTGTGAATTTACATTCTAAAATATGATTACATCTTTTTAGCTTGAGAGTTATATCAGTTTAGTTATTAAAGTACTTAATAAAATTAACTTCCCATAACTCCAGCTCACAGGAGAGGACCATGGCTGCAGGTTCATGGGAGGGGACCCAGTTCTAGCTCAGAGAAGGGGATCAAAATTCTGATCGTGGGAAGAGACCACAGCTTCAGCTCACGGGAGGGGACTACAGCTCCAGGTTCATGGGGGACAACCACAGCTCCAGGCTCATAAGAGGTGACCACCATTCCAGGTTCACAGTAGACCACAGTTCCAGGTTCACAGGAGGCAACCACAGTTTCAGGATCATGGGAGGAATCATAATTATCTTCCTACTGGTCAGGTTTTAAGTTTTCAGCAAGAGCTGATATTGCTACAGATGTTGCAGCCACCATAGCTGCATTGCTGCCATCTTGGCTCCTGCCAGTGGTGACCTGTAAAGCAGTAGGGTTGATGTTTTATTCATAACACCCAAATCTGGGGAGGGAGGTGATGCTGGGACCTTTCATCTCTTCAGAATCCCTGCACTGCAGCTGAAAGAGAGTGTGCCCTGCACATCCCTGCAGCTGTTTACTGGAGGTTGTTCAAAGGCCCAAGCCATTTACCCTGCAGGGCACTGCTGTACTACTGTCTAAGTCTGCATCTTCCAGGTCATCTCCCAACAGCCTGGGTTCCACTGCAGCCAGCAAGGCAGGCACTGTAGGCACACATGACTGCTCACAGGAGTGTAGCAGCGAAAGAAGAAGGGTATCTAGGTGTGGTAGAAGCAGCCCTCAGGGAAGTAGTTTATAAATGACGGTATCATCCACTTATTTGTTGCTTGTGCTGAATATCCTCAGTTGTCAACTTGACACACCTGGGAAGAGGGAACCTCAATAAAGGCATTTCCTCCATTGGATTAGCCCGTGATTATGTTTGTGGGGCATTTTCTTGATTTTTAAGTGACATGGGAGGGCTCTGACCACTATGAGTGGTGCCACCCCTCAGTAGTTGGTCCTGTGTTATATAAGAAAGCAGGCTGAGCACAGAAGAGCACATCAGTAAGCAGCTTTCCTCTGTGGTCTGTGCTTCAGTCCCAGCCCTGCCCCAACTTCCCTCAGTGAAGAATTATGACTAGGATGTGTAGGCCAAATAAACCCCTTCCTCCCCAAGCTGGTTTTGATCAGTGTTTTATCACAGCAATTGAAACCAAAAGAGGACAGCACTGTATTCTTTTTACTACAAGCTATTTAGTTATGGGGCGGGGGCTGGGTACATGTGGAGGTGAAAGGACAACTTATGGGAGTTGATTCTATCCTTCTACCAGGAGTGGGTCCTGAAGATCTAACTTGGGTTGTCAGGTTTGGTAGCAAGTGCCTCTGGTGGCCCTGTATTCCTTTTAAGCTGTCCTATCATCTGGGCTCTTTATACATTGACTATCTGTATCTAACTCCAGATAGCCACAATGAGTGTGAAGCATCTGGAGATAATGGAAAGGTGCTATAAGGGAGTGGAAGCAAAGTGCTCTGGAAGGAAATGCATTGAAGAATAAAATAATGAACAAAGAGAGGAAATCAAAGAGGTTTAGGCCACAAAACATACCACTGAGTGTATCAAACACAGTTTGTAGAAATTTATTTAAGAACAAAAAATATGGCATGGACAGTTATGGTCTGAGTTGATTGGATTTATTTATGGTGAAGCATTTTATGTAGGAAAATAAGATAGTAGTTCATCAGATATGTGTATTTGAAAAAACACTTTGTTAGAACATATGTTTATTACATGATAGCCTATGTAGACATTTATCACATTACATATCTGATTTTAATATATCAGGAGAAGTAGACAGATTTATCTCTGTTTTGTGAGCCCCGAAATCCATTCTCTGCTTTTACTGAGAGAGTCTCACAGGGCCCCAAGGATCTGCCTATGACTTCCCTGTTGATTCCAGTGTGCCTCCTACTTGATGAGAAAGACTCTCAACCTGGCTAGTTGTTCATAGCTAGAGCAGCTGATCCCCAATCTAATGCACCCCCTCCCCCATCTGCCAGATATCAAGGTTATTCAAACTAGCCAATCGCATCTTTCTGTGGAATTAGGTGTTGCCCCACCCTTTGGTCATAGCAAAGTCAACTTCCCAGGGCTGCTGCTGGTTCACTCCACTCCCCAGTGTAACCACCATATGACCTAAATGGTATACAGTGTCCTACTCTAGGTTATGAGTATGGTACTAATAAACAGATGCTTATCTCATCTGTCACAGTTTGGGCTGTGGTCCTAACCCCCTCACGTCTTTTAGGGCATGAAATACGGCCTTCAGCAGCGAGGTGGCTAGGAGGTAATCACAATGGCTTGTGGATGTGAATTTTGGTGTTTGTTTATAGCCCACCTGCATGCTGGCAGCCCTTTCAGCTTTAGCTAAGGCCAAATATGGAGTCAATTTCCTAGGAACATTTTGTTTTGGCAATTATTTGTGTTAAATTCTCTCAATGCATTGCACAATGCTAGCCTTTCTCTGCTTATAAAATATAGTTCATTAAATTCTAGCAGTGCAATAAAAGTATAACAATAGAGACAGAAGAATTGAAGAAATAACAGTTTTAAAAATAATTTTTTCCAGCCGGGCATAGTGGCGCACACCTTTAACCCCAGCACTCAGGAGGCAGAGGCAGGCAGATCTCTGTGAGTTCAAGGCCAGCCTGGTCTACATAGTGAGTTCCAGGCCAGCTGGGGCTACAGGGAGACCCTGTCTCAAAAAGACCCCCTCAAATTTTTTTTTCTCTTGACTTCAGCCCATATTGGGCTGCTTAGACATCAGTTTCTAAAAAGGACTGCTTGAAAAAATTTGTTTTATGAATTCGTGTTAGCATGAAGTAATGTAGAACTTTATGACACTCAAAGAAGAAAAAAAATCATTCTAATATGTTTACTAAAGCTCACAGTTCCCAATGATAATGAGAACAGGGATTATGTCCATAGATAAGGGGTTGCAAAACTCAAATCATGACAGTAACCAGCTAGGTAATTAAATGGCTGAAGCTGGGTGGATGGTGATTTAATGTTACATGTTGGTGACTAATTAAAATGTTGAAAATATACCATATAAGCCAAACAAAACACATCTGTGGCCCACATGTCTGCAAGTGACCCTACAAGCAGTTTCTGAAATCCTGCTCATTCAAGGCTTGCATTGTATGCTGGTCTCTGCAAGAATTCTATTACTGCAGGTTTCAGTGGGTCCTGACTTCTCTGGGCTTTTATGGAGTCAGTAATCAGAATTACAAGCTCAAGTGCCTGTGTTTTCTCATTGTTTCCTCAGGGGGGCTTTTATTCTTTAGGAGACTGAAAGTCCTCGGAGAGACATCATAGACTGTCCTGCTTTTCTTCTCTTGGTGTGAGACATGCTTTACGAGTGCTCAGTAAATAATAATGCTGTTGATAATGGCATTGGTGGCTAACAGTAATAAGAGACTTTTCAGAAGTCAAACACATTTCTCATTCATTTTGTGTTATACTTTTTGTGATGCTGGAGATTACCCAGGACCTTGTGCCTGGTAAGTAAGTACTCTACCATTTAGCTGTATCCCCAGTCTGTCAAACATATCTCTAATAGCTTTTACACATATTTCATAAGCTTTATAGCAATTGTATGAGAGAAGAACTACCATTATCCTATCTCCCAATCAGTAAATGGAGGCACAGGTGTAAAGCCAGAATCACTCAGATGCTGAAGGATGGAGCAAGTAAATCTTGTCAGGCTAATTCCATAGCCTTACTCTCTTAATCATTATGTTGTAAATATTAATTTACACCATTGATTCTAATAAGACTTTCAAACTTTATAATAAAATGTTTAGCATAAGTGTTAATAGTCCCTAAGATGTCAGACTGAAACATCATTCAATTTTATTTCTACTCCTAATTTGTTTCTGTGTTTTATTTTTGAATCCTAGTAAGACAAAAAACCATAGAACTATCAGAACATATGCATGCCCATAAGATGTCAAAAGAGCTATGTGATTTGTTCAAACTCTGTTCAAAGTTAAATGAAACAGCAGTTAAAACTATCAGGCTGGTAATTTTGCATGAGCAGTTGGCAATTTGATTGTGAAGTATGAAGCAGTTTCAGGGCTTTGCAGTCTTGGTTTGATTTGTCTCTCCATGGTATCTCTTCTCCCCAGCTGAAAGAAAGAAGTCATGAACTGAACCATTTCAGTGCTACTTCAGTTCAGGATTCTATAAATATTTGATAATTATTTATGAACAAGTTACTCTAAACTGAGTCTAAAAGTAAGCCTTTGCTATTTGATTGTATAACAATGATCTAATGTTGCGATGTACAATGATTGTGTCTTCCTTTTTTGGATTTACAATAAAAATTTGCCCTTCCAACATATGTATTTTTCTGGTATGTTCTGTTGCCACTTGAGAATGGGTTTAGTCTGTGGCTCCTGAGAAGTCTTGGCAGTTTGAATATTACTACTAGGGCAGGAGCATAGTAGACACCTATTGATCAGCACAAAGGTGATCCTTGGGCCTGTCTAGCCCACTACCTTCCTTGCACACAGCACTTTCAAGTGTGTCTACACAAATGCACACAGATACATGAGGTATATGGTGTTTGGGTATAACCCTTCGGCCTGGCTGCAGGCACAATGAAGTAGTTTCTTTGATATCTGTCTTGAAGATTTGCCACTGATTTTCAGGCAAAAATTCCACCCGTACCCCAACTGCACATATGTTAAACTAACTTTTCACCATCACACTGTATATTTTAGCCCTTTTGCTGATACTCAAGCCTTGTCTGTTGGTAGGCCTGTTCCCTAAGGACTGTGCATTCTTTCAAATGGTAATAGGTGCTAATGGAATAATTTGATAGACTAATTTCTGATGATATTACTCTTTTCAGGTAAAAGTCAATTTTAGCCTAGTTAGAATTCACAGCACTTCTAGATGGTCTTTAAAGAATGACAGGAAAATTAGAAGTTTCTGACAGACCAATCAAGAGGAATAGCTTGGTGAGTGAGGGCTTTTATAGCCTTGCAACCCTTAAGACAGTTAAGTGGTTCCCTCAAACTCTTAGATGGGTGCTGATTTGCATGATAGTAAACTCATCACACACAGAAACCCATACATGAAGCCAGTTGAAAGTATACAAATATTCATGTATGTGCAGACTGGCTGACTAAGCTAAGAATGAACGTGTCAACAAAAAGATAGGAATTCAATAGCATAACAGAAGGTGAACAAATGTATTTTTATTTTTTTGCAACAAGAGTTTTGCTCTCTAGCCCAGACTGCTCTGAAACGTATGTTACAGTTTCAGTTGGCTTTGAGCTTGTAATCATCTTATTTCAGTCTCCTAGGGTATCGGGACCACAGTTATGCACAACCTTAACCAGTTTCAAAAAACAAAACAGAACTCAGACATTGAAAACTAATTCTAATTAGTTCATAGACGTTATCAAGAAATATTTATGGAATTAGAATTTTGAACAGGCAGAGTGGGCAGTGAAAGGGGAATTAACATATGCTGTGTTCCTATTATGTGCAATGGTTTGTGCAAGTGTCTGTCATGAAATGTTAGGAAATTTCATAAACTGATTCCATGAGGGAGGTATTATTTTGTACATTTTGATGATGTGAGTCTGAGGCTCACGGAAGACCAGCAGCACACACGAGGTTATACAAAGAAGCATAGCATGTGTGTGAGATGTGAAGTAGGTGGCTCTGCCAGGAAGATCAGGTTGCTGGAGAATCAAGGATGTTTCAGAATAAGAGAAAGAGAATTTCACTAGTTAAAGAGCTATGACATACTTATAATACAGATATCTGTCTTAATATTGAAAACGTAAGTGAATATAAATTAGCAAAGCATTAAAATGTAAAAGAAATATAAGCAAAACCAGAACCAATGGATCACAAAATAAAATAAGCAACATTTAATGCATAAAGTCTAATTTAATAGGAAAAGAAATTCAAATAATTATTAATGACAATTTTAACCAATAATTCAAATAATATTAATCACAACTTCAATTGGTAAAACTCTGAGAGCAATATAATTATTAAAGCCTAAAAGAAATATCATCAGTTATGTATAAGTACTAATGAGCAACTTCATAGGTATATCTATCAACGAAACTTATCCATATTTCATGGTCAAATTGTCTGGCTTAAAGAAGTCCTCCACCATGAAAACAATCAGAACTTCACGTGAAAATTTTTGTAGAAAGACTAATAATCTGAGGAGGCTTGAAAATTTCTAATAGCCAATAACTTTGACTATTGAAGGATCATTAAATATACTTTTATGATTATCAATGAATGTTACAGTATGCAGTAACTTAAGTGGTACAAAACTAAGTAAAAAGGATTCTGTGGAGTGTGTACATGCACATTGTTTGTAAAACCATGCCTCTTCTATGTCAGGCTGGGAGCCTGTGATATGTTTGAACAACTTTTATGGGTTTGAAGATATTTTTAGTGTTCCAAAAGATATGTATTTGAACTTTGGGCAATTAGTATGTGTTATTTGAAAGTGTTGACAGATGATAGACCAGTATGATGATAACAAAGTATATAAGTTCTGCAATAACTTTAGGCATTATTTTGTTCCAGGTACATGGGCCAGACAGCTCTCCAGTCCTGAGTCTCACTTACTATTAAGAATTCTGTAGCAACATGGGGCACAAGACCCAATGTTTCTGTGTACTAATGGGAGAAAACAAAGAGTGGCCACTGGAGAGTGGCTCCCACAGGATGCACTTCCCAGTAGCCCCAGAAGACACCAGCTGCTTCTCATATGGTCTTAGTGCTCTTTACCTTCCTTTAAGAAACAGCTTTCAAGAGTTTCTGGGCCTGGATTCAGTACAGACAGTGCTCTGGGTACTCAGACATAGCACAGCAAGCTATTTTGTAGACCAGGACACTGTCAAGTTTCTGAGGACCTAAAGTTGCTCCAAAACACAAAGTTTTATCAATATATGAATAATTTAAAAAGCAGTGCCCTGAATTGTTTCAAATTTGTTGAAAACAACAAACCCAGACACTCAAGCAATAAAATCTAAATACATATTTACATTTTCACATGTACTTATACACAAAAAATATACTGTGAAATTCCCAGGGAAATTGTTTTTAACCAATAATGAAGAAACATTTCAGAAACACTATGGAAAAAGTATACAGAGGTACAAAGATAAAACAGAAAGACAGAGATCAGATTTTGTCTCAGCGGTAATGCCAGCTCAAAAGAGTGGTCCGTCCCCGAAGTGTTGAAAGAAACAAAACCTGCTAATCTAGAATTTGACATGTCCTGAAGACCTCTTTCAAAAACAAAGATAAAAACAAAGCATCCCTCAGAAATAAAAATGTGAAAGAATTCATCACTAGCAGACTTGTACTTCAAGAAATGATAAAAGAGGTGCTCTGGGCAAAGGAAAGGCTTTACAAGATACACATCTCGATCTACACAAAGCTAAGAACACTGGGAATGCTAAAATGAGGAAGGGGGAAAATTCACTTTTTTTTCTTTAAAAAATTATTGTGTTAAATGTGGAGCGGAGTTCTACTCAGTGGTAAAGAAAGATGAAATTATGAAATTTGCAGGTAAATGGATGGAACTGGAAACTGTTATACTAAGTGAAGTAAAACAGACTCAGAAAAACAAACGACATATGCTCTCCCTCATGTGTGGATCCTAGCACCAAATCCTTCTAAGTGAGTATGGGAACCAGGGAGGTAAAGGGAAAGAAATAGCCTGAAGGAGAAGAACAGTAGGAAACAGATGTTACTAAGGGAGAAATGGATAAAAATGGGATTATTTAAATGGGAGGGGGAGGGAGGGTTATACAAGGAAATTTGGGAATAAAGGGAAAGAAAGAGCTCAAGAGAGGTGGGTATTATTAAGGGAAAAATGGGGAAAATGGGGGCACTTTAAATGGGGAAACCATGGCGGGAGCATTAGACAATGAGAGAGAGAGAAGAGAGATAAATAATGCCTAGCTAGTTTTAAAAGACCAGAGGGAACTATATTAGTCCAACAACCTACTGACAAATTATGCATAAATTATCTCTATATGAGTCCATGTGTATTGCTGAAGGCTATGTAACAAGAAACATTGTCAGACAGGAGATGCCTTCCTTTGAGTTGTTGGCCAGGGTGGTCCAAGAGACGCCCAAAATTACTCAGGGTACTGCCATAGCCCTTGAGGGCCTCCCAGAACTTGAAGGTAATATCCTACTGCTGAAGACAGAACATACTTCAGACATAGGATTTGGAGCAATAGAGCTGCACCTGACCTGAAACCACTTCTCCTGAAGGCTAGCTCTCATAACTTTGGAGAGTGCTATGAGGGTGCCAAGGGAAAACATCAATGGATGATCCAACACTAGCTTCAAGACCAAATAACCACATCAGTGGCCAGCATAGCATACGTCATTGGTGTAGTAGTGGCACTCTTGTCTTGGGGGCAACCAACAGCTACCTAATTTGACTACAGGCCCACTCAAAGGGAGGAAAGTCCAGTGTGGTAATGTAAACATAATCTAATACACATGGCTTGAGTGGCCGTAGATCTTAGAGAAAACTGCAAGACTGTCACATTGCTAGACTAATGTGATTTTCTTTTTTTTTAACTTAAAAAAAATACTGAGAATTTCATACATGCATGTAAGGTGTTTTGATCAAATTCATGACCACTCCCTCCCCTCCAACTCCTCCCATATCTCCCCATCATTGTTTCCTGACAATTTGGTATACTTTATTTTTTTAATGGAGCTTTTTGCTACTCTAACATTCCCCTCCTCTGAAGAGGTAACACTAAAATCTTTTAGGGATTAGATAAGAGCTCCCAAATACTTTTGACATGTTTGGTCTTTGGAATTGAGTATGTTGCTAAGAGGCCCAAGGACATTTTGACTTTTAGCCAAGAAACTGGCTATTTTTCTTTGAGGTCTTTTTACCCTAACTGCCTAGCCAATTCCTACCTCTTATTCTTATCACACCAACCTCTGAAGAGGTTACCCAAATTGCCAATAGGGAATTGGGATGCAGGCTGCTCTGCCTTCTTCCATGTTGAACAGGAATGCAGGGTAAGGCATTGGGGTACCCCTTCAGTGGGTCTATCTAAAAGACTCTGAAATTGCATAACTCTTAACTGGTGCTTAGGAGAAGTAAAGGCAAGAGTAGTTAGCATTATAAGTTCTAGACAAGGAACAAAGAAAAGGTCAGAACAGGACAAATTTCTGGGGAAGGCTAAGAAGAGAAGGCTTGATCCATGCTGGGTAGAGGCTTTCCAGTGTGCATACTCTCAGGTCACTCATACACCTCAGTAATCCCTCAGTCATCTCTGTAAGTAAGCTCAGTAAATCGTTGGTTCCCCAGGAAAATTTTAATCAAACATTGATTTGACACTAGAACCTTAAAAGGGCATAAACACTGCTTAGTATCCCCAGGAAAAGAATTCTCACAACAGATGGAAAATTTATTTGTTAATGTTATTATGTCTTATAATTATTAAAACAGAAAATGAGAGTATAAAAGATGTTAAAAGGATATGGAAATGGAGATACTTTCCAAAATAGAAGACAGAAAAAATGAGAAATCCTAAGCAAGTAATAATGGTCTGTGTAGGTTTGTTATGATATATAAAGAATGAGACAAAAATAATACACACATAATCTTAACATTTCTAAGGTCCAAGTTTAGTCAACTAGTTCAAGAAAAAAAATATGCCTAGTCAAGGGTTATCTGAGAACATTTATTTTTTGTGCAAGCTTTATCTACATAGCATATGGTAATTAAAAGTACCAGACTGGTGAAACTAATCTTGGATGTTTAACAGCCATACTTTGAGGCCTATACTAATTTGGTCAGAGGGACTTAAAGGAGAGTTTTTGCTCCTTGCCCTCCAAGGTCAACTATGGAGCATCTCTCAAAATGTCCTGTAAGTGTAGTGAGTCACCTGTCCTCTTGTCCAGGGAGGCCATGGAGACCCAACCAGATGGACTTGAACCAATGTCCAGTCTACAAAAAGGAGGGTAAACACAGAGAAAACATTTCCTCCATGCTTCCAAGTGAAGCCAGCCATGGTCGAGAAGGACCTTTGACTTATCTTCTCATAGATGGAACTGGTAAAATAAAGGATCCAGGGGTTCTTCCCCAACCCTCAACAGATCCTCAAATGACCTTAACAGTAAAACTAAATTGGTTAATTTGGTCTAACTGTATCGTCTTAAACACCCAAAAGGAA
The DNA here is from genome assembly GCF_000622305.1 of Nannospalax galili. Classification (NCBI taxonomy): domain Eukaryota; kingdom Metazoa; phylum Chordata; class Mammalia; order Rodentia; family Spalacidae; genus Nannospalax; species Nannospalax galili. The sequence goes on along the minus strand of NW_008360322.1, from coordinate 8,084,834 downwards.
ATTATAACCAGAGTTTAAAGTGATCAGTATATTCCTTTAAAAGAGTTCAAGAGATTACACTTCCCAGGCATTAGGCTTAAGTCCATATAAAATATTATTTAGACAATTATTTTTTATTGATGATTTTGTTTCTAATGAGAAAGTGTTGTGCATATGTAAGCCTTCAAATCTTGGTCTGCAATACTGTAATGCCCAATACTGTAAATATAAATTGTTATATTTACAGACAAATATCCTAGTCACCACTCATCAAAGAACCTCATTTTGCACCAGTCATAGATTATTACCAAGTACAACAACTGGTCACACATGGACATTGTCTATGAATTGCCTGGGCCTAACTGACACATCTACAATGCAACCTCTACACATTAGGCTTATGGAATACAGAGCAGAGATAATGAAGAGGACACTAGTGAATCTGACAGGCCTCAACAATGAAGCTTTCTCATGCAGCGGAGGGCCAGGAACACAAAAGCTCACAAATAGCCAAGGTATAGAGACCAAGAGTCTGCTGAATGCTGGTCTTTGGACAGGATCGCTTTATTAAATTTCTCCCACCCAAGGCTCGGGGACCATCATGGAAAAGGGGGCAGAAATGTTGTAAGAGCCAGGGAAGAGCTGCATGACCATATGGAAAAAGAGTCCTACAAGCTCCTGGTAACCTGCTCATATGATTCTATGGCAATGGTTTCAGCATACACAGGTCCCATGCAAACTCAGGCAGACAATAACCCAGCATAGAACTGGGAAAATGAACAATAGGCCTCAATCTTATCTGAAGGAATGTTGGCAACTGATTGCTGCTGGATGAAGAGCTGATCTTCTTAAACAAGGGACTCTAGAGAGGCTGACTAGAGTTAGTGGACAGACTTTCACTGGGGAATGGCTGGGGACACTGACAACCCAGTGGGCCTGACAGGGATGACTGAGTATATGGGCTGGTGGCGGGGAAGAGGTGGGCACTGTGGGAGGGTTCCAGTGGGGATGAGGGCATAAGATGATTAAGAGTTTTTGAGCTCTTTTGTATGAAATAGGCAAAAAATTTGATTAAAAATTTGCATCTAAAATTTTTTTTTCGTGTTAAAGATATAATTGTTTTCAAGCAAGAAGACATCATTGTGGACATCTTGTGAAATGCAGAAATAAAAGGAAGGATTGCAGTAGGACAACTGGTCCAAGAAAGGGGAAACAGGAAAGGCTTTTTGTATGGGAAATAGGCTGGTTTAACTGAAAGTAGCTGTGGTAAGTTAGAGGGACACTGAAATGCTTCCAATAAGCAACACCCACAGTGGGATGTAGCAACTATAAAGAAGATAAGTGTGATTACAAAAACACTTCACTCAAGGTTATGAAGAAGAAGAAAAGAAGGGGGCATGAGAGTGTCTAGTGGAAAAGAACTAGCAAGCAGCTGCCTCAGCTGTACCCGTAACCACATGCGGTGATGGGCTAAAAGCTCCAGTTACAGAACACTGAAAATTCAAGTCCTTACTATAAGATGCACTTCAAAGGAGAAGACAAAATAAGTTCAATGATTGAAAATATATATGCTATCTCAGTACCAACCAACACAGCCTATGTTAGTTTAAGATTGGCAATGGATACCTATTGCATGAAGTACAGAGAAAAATCAATCGAACTTCATTGAAATTAAAATACTTGCCTTTCAAAAGACATTGTGACAAAAATGGGAAGGTCAGTGGTTGACTGGAAACATACATCTTAAAAACATGCATTTGTCAAAGGACAACTATGAGTAAAATTCAGTAGGATAATCAGTCCAATTTACAATAATCAAAAGATTTGAACAGATTTTTGCCAAATAAAATAAGTGGATACCATATTAATACTTTAAAGAAAGTTTGCTCAATATCAGTAGTCCTTTGTGGAAATGTAAAATTAACCATAAGGCATTGTTCTAGTTTCTTTCTATTGCTGTGATATAAAACATGCACTAAAACCAACTTGGGAAGGAAAGGGTTTATTTTATCTCACATCTTCCATCATTGGGGGAAGTCATGATAGGAACTCAGGCTTGGAACCTGGAGGTTGAAGCTGAAGCACACAGACAGTGGAAGAACGCTGCTTACTGGCTTGTTCCCTTGGCCCATGCTCAGCCTGCTTTGTTTTACAATACAGGATCACTTGCCCAGGGATAAAACTGCCCACAATAGGCTGTTCCCTTCCACATCACTCAACAATCAATAAAATGCCCCACAGACATGGCCACAGACCAATCTAATGGAGGAAATTCCTTAATTGAGGTTCCCTTTACCCAGGTGTGTCAAGTTGACAACTGACATTATCCAGCATTATCCACATACAGCCTCTAAAGTCATTAATAAGACTATTCAAACGCTGGTTGGGGCAGAGGTGAGGTGGTACTCTCAAATGTTCCAGATAGAATATAAAATGATAAGCCATTTTGGAAAACTTTGCCTATTTCTTTAAAAGCAAAACACATATTTACCAAATGACTCAGACATTGCACTCCCAAACATTTATCTGAAAGGAAAACATTTTTCTACATAAAGTTGAATGTAAGTATTCATAGCAACTGTATTTGTGTCAGCTAAAAACTGGAAATATCCCAAGCATCTATCAAGAGGTGAATAAATAAATGTTTCATACAATGAGAATCTAACAATCTAAAGAAAGAACTTTAAAAAGTACAACAAACTATATTAATCTCAACAATAATAATGTCAGGTGAAAGAAGTCATATGCTCTGTTATGAAAAAACATATGGACTCCATGAATCCACTTATACCACATGTTAGAGAATGAAAACTTGTCTGTAGGACATAAAGTTTGTTTTCCCAGAGAAGTGATTCATGGGGAGGTGGGAGTAATGAATAACAAAAAGATGGGTAATAATACAAAGAGACTTTAAGGAGTTCCACAGACATATCATCTTGATTCAGATGATACTCTCATGAGTGTATACATATGGCATAGCTAACCACATTTCAGTCATATTCATTCTTGTTGCAGTGTTAAGAATTGAAGTCAAGGCTTTTTACATTCTAGGTAAGTGCTCAACTACTGAATTACATTCCCACCACCTCAAACTGTATTCTTTAAGCAGGTGTAGCTTTTTATTTGTTAACTGTACTTCAATGGATCTATAAAATTTTATTTATTCTTCTTATTTTATGTGTGTGAGTATATTGCCTGCATGTAGGTAGGTGCACCCATGTCATGCAGAACCCACGGAGGTCAGAAGAGGGTGTTGGACCCCCTGGAGCTGGAGTTATGAATGGTTGTTAGCTGCCATGGGTTTTGGGAAACGAACACAGGTTCTCTGCAAGAGTAGTCAGTGCTCTTAACTGCTAAGCCATCTCTCCAACCCCAGAACTTTTAAGCTGTCAAATAAAACTTCCATAGAGTGGAGGGGCTTTCCCATGATTTCAAAGCACAGTTATCCTAAAGCTTATTAACTTGCATATTGGGTTGGGATGCCAAGATATGTGCAGAGGCTACAGAAGGACATCAGGTGTCCTGCTCTATCACTCTCCACTTTATACTCCCGAGTCAGGGTCTCTCAATGAACCTTGAGCTAGCTGGTGACCAGCAAGTCCTAGTAATCCTCCTGTCTCTGCCTCTGTCAGTGCTGGAGTGACAGACACACATAAGGTCATATGGGGATTTGAACTCAGGTCCTCATGCTTGCTTATTATGTTGTGTTACTCAACCAGTCATCCCCTGAACCCCAGGTGCTTAAGTTTTTTGAGTAGCATACTGTACTATAGTCATGAGTTGCTTAAAAACAGGAATATACTCTGAGAAATGCCTTGTTAGGGAATTCTACCATTATGGAATACCACATTCTTTTCTTAGAAAACAGGAACTCTCTGGAACCCCACCTGGCCTGGAACTCACTAAGTAGACCAAGCTGGACTTGATCTCATAGAGATCTGCCCTGCCCCTGCCTTCTAAGTGCTGAAATTAAAGTCATTTGCCACCATGCCTGGCTTCATATTCTTTTTTTTAAATTCAATGTGTTTTAAAATCACATTTTTTTCTTTATTTAGTGTGTGTGTGTGTGTGTGTGTGTGTGTGTGTGTGTATACATAAACTCTGTTTTTAATACTGTTGTATATTTCTGTGGGTCTCTCTCTCTCTCTCTCTCTCTCTCTCTCTGTGTGTGTGTGTGTGTGTGTGTGTGTGTGTGTGTGTATACATACCAGAGCACCCAGGCATAGCTTGGAGGACAAGTTGCAGCAGTATGTTTTTATTTTTCTTTCTACCATGTGGGTCTGAATAATCAAATCCAAATCATCAGGCTGGCCAGCAGGTGCCTTCACTTGCTGAGCCATCTCACCAGCCCAGAATATTACATTGTTACACAGATCTAGAGGGTACAGGTCAATTATTTAACATGGCTTTTTCATGTAATCAAGAAAGACGATTAAGCACAAGTTATGAGGTTTCATCTGAGTACTACAGCATACCATGAAGAATACTGTACTATGATGATAGAAAAGTATAGTAAATAATAAACTGATCATGTAGGCAAGTGTTAAAAACTGCTGTTCACAGTACATCATTTTTGTGCTACTTTATATGACTTGCACATGTAGGATTTTCACACCAGCATCACCATGAACACATGACAAAATGTTGTGCTAGGACTTTGTCAAGGCTGTGACATCATTAGGTATAGAGATTTTTTTCAGTTCCATTATAATCTTATGAGACTACTGTTGTATATATGACAAAATGTGATTGTGCCGCACATGACTGTGTTTATGCTAATATGTCCTACATTCCACTTTACTGCATTATAGATAAACAGGAATAGGAGAATTACTCATGAATTAAACAGCATGACAGCACAACACAGCCACCAAGCAGTAGTTTTCACAGTTTTGACTTAGACCCTTGAACACAGATGATGAAAAACATGTGGGAAACAATTAAGGACAAAATATGTGAAGAATAGTATTTTGTAGCCACATATAAAATTGACCTCATTTAAAAACATCTAAGGCTCTCTCCAGGGTAAGTCGATCACCCTCCCTGCCTTGACTCCCCCAGCCACATTCACCCTCCCATCTCCCTTGCTTATCTTTCCTCCTAACCTGGGTCCTGTCCCATTCCTTGTCTTGGTGCCACAGACACTGGAGAAACAAACACTGCTTCCTGATCCTTTGCATTCAGACCAACCCAGTTCCTTCTGGGGTCCCCAGGAGCCTCTGGGCCCGGCCCTGCCCTCACCTTCCTTGGCTTCCCTGGGCTGCACAAACCAGCAGCCCCTTTCTTTGAAGCTGGGGCTGACCTTTCCTCTGGTTGACCTTTCCTCTTCCTGATCCTTTGCATCAAGACCAACGCAGTTTCTCAGTGCAGTTCCCAGGAGCCCTTGGGTCCTCTTCCTGCCCCCATCTCCCTTTGCATCGCTGGGTGGCATGGCCACCAACTACCTAGACCAGCATCTTTCCTGGGCCCTGCTCCCAGGCCAGTCCAACCCCAAAATACCTGAGGACAAAATCTTTCCTGGAGGAACCCATACCTTAGGAGAAAGCCCGAGAGCATCTGATCCTCATCTGAATTGGGCCTCTATAGGAACTCCTGAAGAAGAAAGCAATCTGGCCACTCCAATATAAAATTAAAAGAGACGACCGGAAGCTTAGAGGAACCAGCTTTTCATGCCCAAAAAGTAAACCACAAAGACACATAAAGCTTACAAAATGAAGTAGACCTAAACTTGAAGGCTTGAATCTCATACAAGAATCATAAACAACAAAAGAAATTCACATGTCAAAATCACAGAGAAAAAATAATAACATGAAAAACCAAAATAACATATCCCCACCAAATACCAATAGTCCTCTAGAGGAGTACAATGAAAACCCCCTAGAGATAATGCAGGACATGGAACTAAAACGAACAATTATAAACATGATAAAAGAATTCAGTGAATTTAAAGAACACACAAAGAAATCAAAGAACTAAGGGAAGATAGGGATAAACTTCTAATTGAATTCAGAAAAGAGCTATAAATACTTAAGACTACTAAGGGAAATGAAGAAGTAAGTGAAACACTCAGTAAGCCAATTAGAAACGACAGGAAAACACCTCAAAAATAGGATGAATGAAATGGAAAGCAGAATATCAAGGCTGAAAGATAAAGTGGACGAATTAGACCACTCAAGCACAAGAATGGAATATGCAGGAATGTGTGATGAAATAAAAAGATCAAACTTACAAATCATAGGCATATAGGAAGGAGAAGAATCCCAAGATAATGGCATGGACCAGATTTTCAACAGAATCGTGGAAGAATATTTCCCAAAATTAAAGAAAGACATGCCCATACAAATACAAGAAGCATATAGAACACCAAACAGACAGGACCAGAAAAAAAAACCTCTCCACAGCACATCATAGTAAAAACACTAAATGTACAAAACAAAGAGACAATACTGAAAGCTGCAAAAGAGAAACAAGTCACATATAAAGGAAAACCCATTAGGATTACAGCTGACTTTTCAATGCAAACTATGAAGCCAGAAGAGCCTGGACCAAAGTAGTCCCAGTTTTAAATGACCACAGATGCCAACCCAGATTACTATACCCAGCCAAAATGTCTATTATAGTCGAAGGGCAAAGAAAAATCTTCCATGACATAAATAAGCTGAAGGAATTCATGTCTACCAAACTAGACCTTCAGGGAGTTCTGGAAGCAATGCAAAGAGCTAAAGAAAGGAATGACTATACCCAAAGGGTTGCAGAAAGAAATTCAATGAAGGTATAACTGTGGAAAAGTACAGCTATACCAAGAATGTAAACAGAAAAAAAAAAACAGTATTCAATCCTCATCTTTCATTAATAACTTTAAATATTAATGGAATGAACTTCCCAGTCAAAAGACACAGAGCAGGTGAATGGATTAAGAAACAAAACCCATCTTTTGGTTGTCTGAAGGAAACTCATCTCACTTTCAAGGACAGACACTATCTCAAAGTGAAAGGATGGAAAAAATATACCAAACAAATGATACTAAGAAAAAAGCAGGCATTGCAATCTAATATCTGACAAAATAGACTTTAAAACTAATCAGAAGCGATAAAGAGGGCCACTTCATTATGATCAAAGGAACAAAACATCAAGAAGATATTACAATCATGAACATATATTCACAGAACTCTGGTGCACCAAACTTCATAAAAACAATACTACAGGACTTTAAGACCCAGATTAATCCCACCTCATTAAGAGTAGGGGACTTCAATACACCACTGTCTCCATTAGATGGGTCAGCAGGGCAGACCGTTAACAGATAGACTTCTGAATTAAATGATACTATATATCAAATGGACTTAGACATCTACCAAATATTCCACTCAAGCACCAAAGGACATACTTTCTACTCCGCACCGGATGGAACCTTCTCCAAAATTGACCATATACTGGGGCACAAAACAAACCTCAACAAATACAAAAAGATTGAAATAATTCCATGCATTCTATCAGACCACAATGCAATAAAGCTTACAATCAATGCTGGAAGAAGACCTAATCACCACATGAATACATGGAGATTAAACAACACACTCCCAAATAATGAATGGGTCAAAGGGGAAATTAAGAAAGAAGTAAAAGTATTCATATAAATAAATGAAAAGTACAATACAACACAACAAATCCTCTGGGATGCTGAAAGCTGTCCTTAGAGAGAAGTTTATAGCTCTAAATGCCACATCAAATAATCAGAAAGAACACAAATAAATGACTTAACATTGCAACTCAACACAGCAACAGCAAATGAAACCCAAACCCAGCATACAAGAAGAAATAACAAAAATCAGGGCAGAAATTAATGAAATTGAAACA
>NW_008360322.1:8075129-8076985 GCF_000622305.1 Nannospalax galili | reverse complement strand
CAAAGAATCAACAAATCCAAGAGACGGTTCTTTGAAAAGATAAACAATATTGACAGACCACTAGCCCTGTTAACCAAAAGAAAGAAAGAGCACTTCCAAATCAACAAAATTAGAGATGAAATGAGAAACCTCACACCAGATACCAGAAAGATACAGAACATTATAAGGGAATACTTTATGAACTTATATGCTACTAAATTTGAAAACTTAAATGGACAGATATCTAAAGGCATGGGAACTACCAAAACTAAACCAAGAGATTAACAGCTTAAACAGACCCAAAACACAAAAAGAAATTGAAACAGTAATACAAAACCTCCCGACAGGAGAGGATGTGGGGAAAGGGGAGCCTGGTCTACATAGTGAGTTCCAGGACAGCTGGGGCTATAGGGAGACCCTGTCTCAAAAAGACAAAAAAAGAAAAAAAGAAAACTATAGACTTGCAAACCACATAAAGACACACATCAAAAAGATCATTCACCATGATCAAGATGGCTTTATCCCAGAGATACAGGTATGGTTCAATATACGTAAGTCAATAAACATCATAAATCATATAAATGGGCTCAAAGACAAGAACCACACGGTCATCTCAATAGATGCAGAGAAGGCCTTTGACAAAATTCAACACGCATTTATGTTCAAAGTCCTAGAGAAAATTGGAGTAGAGGGAACATACCTCAACATAATTAAAGCCATATATAACAAACCCACAGCTAACATCATTCTAGGAGAAAAACTGGAAGCATTCCCATTGAAATCAGGAAGCACACAAGGGTGTCCACTATCCCCACTTCTCTTTAACATAGTGCTTGACACTCTTGGAAAAGCAATAATACAAGAGCAGGAAATTAAAGGAGTAATAATTGGAAAAGAAGAGATCAAATTATCCCTTTTTGCAGATGATATGATAATATATCTAAGAGATGCCAAAAATTCCACCAGAAAACTCCTAGGAATTATTAACACATTCAGTAAAGTGTCAGGTTACCAAATTAACCTATGAAAGTCTGTAGCCTTTCTATATACCAATACCAAGCAATCAGAGAAAGATAACATGGGAACACTCCCCTTCACAATAGCTACAAGAAAATAATCTTGGAATAAACCTGACCAAATACATTAAAGAGCTCTACAATGAAAATTTCAAATCTTTAAAGAAAGATTGAGGAAGACATCAGAAGATGGAAGGACCTCCCATGAACATGGATTGGCAGAATTAATATTGTGAAAATGACCATCCTACCAAAAGTCATTTATAGATTCAATTCAATGTCAATCAAAATCCCCATGACATTTTTCACAGAATTGGAAAAAACCATCCTAAGGTTCATATGGAAGGACAGAAGTCCTTGGGTAGCCAAAGCAACCTTCAGCACAAAGAGCAATGCCATGGGGATTACAATACAAGATGTTAAGCTGTATTACAGAGCTTTAGTAATTAAAAAACACATGGTACTGGCATAAAAATAGACCCATAGTTCAATGGAACACAATTGAGAACCCAAATATCTGTAAATGCAATTTCAGCCACCTGATATTTGACAAAGGGGCCAAGAATATTCACTGGAGGAAAGACAGCAAATGGTGATGGCAAAACTGGATCTTCACCTGTAGAATAATGAAATAAAAGCCCTATCTTTTACCCTGCACAAAAGTCAATTCCAAATGGATCAAAGATCTCAACATAAAGACTGAAACTCTGAAACTGTTAGAAGAAAACATTGGGAAAAACCTATAAGATATAGGTGTAGGAAAGGACTTCCTAAACCAGACACCAATAGCCCAGGAAACAAGGGCAAGAATTAACAAGTGGGACCTCATTAAACTAAAAAGCTTCTGTACATCAAAGGAGA
>NW_008360322.1:8034701-8075096 GCF_000622305.1 Nannospalax galili | reverse complement strand
AAACCCACAGAATGGGAAAAAATCTTCACCAGTGACACATCTGACAGAGGTATAATATCCAGAATATATAATAAACTCAAAAAGCAGAGAATCAAGATAAGAAGTAACCCAATTAATAATGGGCTAAGAGCTGAATAGAGAATTCTTAAAAAAGAAGTAAAGATGGTTATGAAGAATCCTGAAAGATGTTCAACATCACCAATAATTAGGGAAATACAAATTAAAACCACTTTATGATTTCATCTTACCCCAGTCATACTGGCTAAGATCAAGAGAACAAATGATACCAAATGTGGGAGAAGATGTGGGGAAATGGGAACACTCATCCACTGCTGGTGGGACTGCAAACTGGTTCATCCCCTATGGAAAGCAGTGTGGAGAACTCTTAAAAAATTACAAATGAACCTGTCATTTGATCAGGTTATACCACTCCTTGGCATATACCCAAAGAACTCATCGTATTGCAGAGACACTTGTACATCCATGTTTGTTGCTGCTCTTTTCACAATAGTAAGAGACGGAAGTAACCTAAATGTCTCTCAATTGACAAGTGGATAATGAAAATGTGGTTCATTTATATGATGGAGTTTTACTCAGCAGTAAAAAAAGATGAAATCATGAAATTTGCAGGTAAATGGATGGAACTAGAAACTGTTATACTAAGTGAAGTAACACACTCAGAAAAAAATATCGACATATGTTCTCCCTCATATGTGGATCCTAGAACCAAATCCTGATAAGTGGGTATATATCCAGACACAACTACAGGAATCAGGATAATGGAAAGGAAACAGGGTGGTCAAGGAAAACAAAGAACCTGAAAGAGAAGAATAGTAGGAAACAGGCCTTAATAAGGGAGATATGGATAAAAATTGGGTTAGTTTAAGGGAGGGGGGACAGAAGGGTATACAAGAAACCTAGGGGATAAAGGGAAAGAAGGAGCTCAAGAGAGGTAGGACCATAGGAGAAGGGTATTAGTAAGGGAGAAAGGGGAGAAATGGGAGTACCTTAATTGGAGAAACCATGATGGAGGGGTGAGACAATGTGAGAGATAAATAATGCCTAGCTAGTTTTAAAAACCAGAGGGAACCATATTACTCCAACAAACTACTGACAAATTATACATAACAGATCAAGAAATATATGTCTCTGTAAGGTTTATTGGTCTTTGCCCAAGATTTATCTACATGACACACAGTAGTTAAAAGTACCAGACTGGTGGAACTAAACTTCTCGGATGTTTAATAGACATACTTTGAGGCCTATAATAATTTGGTCAGAGGGATATAAAGGACAATTTTTGCTCCTTGCCCTCCTAGGTCAACTAGTTCCAAGGGACTATGAGCATCTCTCAAAATGTCCTGGAATTGTGGTGGGTCAACTATCTTCTTGATCAAGGAGGCTGAGGAGACCCCACTAGATAGACTTGGACCAGTGTCCAGTCTACAAAGAGAAGGGTCAACACAGAGGTATCATTTCCTCCATGCTTCCAAGTGAAGCCAACCATGGTCGAGCAGGACCTTTGGCTTATCTTCACATAGGCAGAACTGGTAAAAGAAAGGAGCCAGGGTCTCCTCCCAAGCCCATGTGACCCCTGAGGAGCTGATCCTCATATGACTTTAAGAGTAAAAATAAAGTGATTTATCTGGGCCAACTGTACAGACTTAAACACCCAAATGGAAAGTATAACCAAAGATTAAAGGGGTCAATATAATTTTTTAAGAATTCATATGTGCAGCTAAAGGCTAAATAACAAGCAACAATGCCAGATTGGAGATCCCTTCTTTTGAGTTGTTGGCCACATTGGCCAAATGGAATCCCAGATAGTAACCCAGCATAGAACTGGGAAAATGAACAGCAGACCCCAATCTTATCTAAAGGAATATTGACAACTGAATGATGCTAGATGAGGAACAGCTGACCTTCCTAAAACAAAGACCTCTAGATAGGCTGACTAGATTCACCAGATGGACAAGTAGTGAACGGCTGGGGGTGCCGACAACACAGCAGACAGTAACAGGAATGTCAGAGTATAAGGGCTTTAGTGGGGGAGGGAGGCTATGGGAGGGTGCCATCTGAAAGTGGGTGAATAAGATGGTTTGGGATGTTCTGTGTGATACACACACACATACACACACACACACACAAAATCAACAAATTTTTAAAAATGTATTATATTTGAGGAGGAAGGATGGAAATTTATATCATGTTAATTAGGAGAGGTTATAAACATTACCATTGAAATCTAACTAATGACTTTATAGACATACACAGGTGCCAATGATCCAAGGGCAACCGATTATGTCTAGTAATAATCAGATACATGCAGATTAGAGATGCATGTGCCAACATCTCAGTGTTAGTAGCAAAAGCAATGAGTCTTTCTGCAAGGAACAATATATTCTAAAATGAAATGGAGATCTTTTTTAAAGGTTAAAAAACTCATTCAATTTTATGTCTTATTGGGCTTATACTGTGCATAAGGGTATTAATTCAACTGTAAACCTAGAACCTTACAGCCACTTGTGATAGAGATGTACTCTTGTCTGGAGTGTGTTACTGAATATGTTAAAGCTGTAATGAAATGCTTCTTCTAATCATGTAGTTACTAAAAATTAAAAAAAATTACTTCATGTTAAATAGTAGAGGTGATTAACATTACCAGTGAAATCTACCTGATGACTTTATATCCATATTCAGTTACTTAGGATCTGAGTGTTACCGACTGTGACTAGTAATAATCAGATACATAGAGATTAAAGGCACATGTGCAAACATGTAAGTGTTAGTAGCCTTAAAAATGTAGGAAACAGCATATCTTAAAATGAAATGGAGATCTTTTTAAGGGGTTAAAAACTCATTCAATTTTACATCTTACAGGGTTTATATTGAGGTCAATATTGTATGACTGTATTAATTCAACTGTGAACCTAAAAATTTACAGCCACCTTGGAAAGAGATGTATCTTTGCTCTGGAAGTGTTTCTGAATATGTTAAAGCTGTAAAGAAATGCTTCTTCTAATCATGTGGTTATTAAATTTAAAAAAAATAAAAAACTAAACTTAAAAAAAAGCCTCACACAGGCACACATATATACAGATTTAAAAATCTTAAAAAAATAATAAACCAATGAAATCAGAATTATATGACAGAATGTATGCAATCTGGTGGGGGTGCTATGGGGGCACAGATGAGGAAGGGGTCTAAATATGATTCAGATGTATGAAATGAACAAACATTCAATAAAATGTGTTTATTTTTTAAAAGTAAAAAATAAAATAAAATAAAATAAATAAAAACATCTGAGATGACTCAGTGGGAAAAGACACTTGCTGCCAAACCTGATGCCCTGAGTTTGATTCCTGGAACACACATAGTGCAAGGAGAGAAATGACTGTCACAAGTTGTCCTCTGACCTCCACACACATGCTGTGGCACACACACACACACACACACACACACACACACACACACAAATAAATATAAAACATTTGAATGTGACCACATGAAGCTGAGATATACTAGTCGACATTAAGGTAAGGACAAGTATTCTTCAGCTGGGCATAAAAAATCTTATGCAAAAATTTTATCACAACTAATTTTTGAATATCAAGTGTACCATATTGCACTATTCTAAGTAATATAATGTCCTGGGTACCCACTGGCAGGTATGGCCAGCCTGTAACCCATTGGCTACATGCATTGCAGGATAGCTACAAATGTAGCCCAAAACATTTCAATGAAAATGTCATGTCACAATATCAAAAGGTTGGGCACCTTCATACAGCTGTTTGAAAATTTTAAGGAGGTGTATTTTTAGCTGTTTAAATTTTAAATATTGTCTTTGCTGCATTGTTAACTATGTTCTATGGCTTCAGAGTCTGTAGAGTTAAATCTTCACAAAGAGGGTTGCATTATGAGCCCCCAAGAACATGTGAAAATGATAGAAGCAACGTGAAAACTTGAAAATGGAAGTGAGTAGCTGTGCATTTCTAAGGGTGGGGGATATTTATAACTACCACTATCACTGGGAAATGTGAAGTTTATTATACTGCAGTTCTATGACGTTATAGAAACTAGAAACCTTACTCACCAGTAAAAATCCCAACACTAACATATACAAATCCTAAACGATTTGGACATACCCCACATTTGTACCATATATGCTATGCCCTTTGGGTTTATGGCAACCGAAAATAGGCATTGCTGTGAAAAATACAATTATTTTTGTTTTTATTAATTTTGACTTGTGATGAGCTATTTGTTTTCAATGCAGAAAAAAGGATTGGTATTGCATGAGAAGATTCTTAATTGTCATCTCTTCTTTAAAGATTCATTCTTTGTTCAAATTAGTGGCATAACACAAAAATATAGAGATAACTTTACAATGAGACACATTTTTGGTGAAAATCTTTCCAGTGACTTCATGTGGCTAAAAGACACAGAGGCAAAGGTGTTCTTCATAGAATGGATCTGAACTGTTTTATTTTTTTTTAATGAAAGATGGAATAAAGGCTATTCCTTGTAAAAACTTTTGCCCAATTAAAGCCAACTGCATCTAACTGACTGGAATTTTAACAAGGGATTTTGTGAGGATCTCTTTTTTGTTATAGAATATGTTTAAAATACATTTGTAATTATGAAAATATACTCAAAAGACTCAAAATGAGCTCATGGGGAAATCAAAACAGAACTACGAAATTAAATTTCAAGGTACAAAATATGATATACTGTAAAGGATGAAGCTCTCTCACCATGGTATTAAATCCAGTATTGTCTGCATAGACAGGGTGCTACAGTACCAATTTGTTGGCTTTGACATGAGGCATTATATCCAGTGTTCTAATTATTTATCATTTCCTGGTACATCCTCAGAAATAATGGCTAATTGAACAATATATTCACACAGAATATTGTAGAAGATTTTAATGAGGCAGAAAAATGTCAACATTTCAATGAGCATTAGGTTTTGTTCAGAGCAGCTGAAATTTATGAACTGCCAATTAGGAAAAGTTTGGTGATCTGGGTCAACTCTGTTGCCTGTCTAGAATTTGAGTTTAGCAGCTATAACTTGGAATCAGAAAGACCCAGAGAGTTCTCTTTGGTTGTATAGTATATTTGTATTATCAAATATATTTGAAGATGTCCAATTTCATGTCTCATAGACCGAACTAGTGTGCAATTCAGCATTAAAAAGTGAATCTTAATTTTAAAAGTAAAACTCAATTTGGTTTTGTGATTTTTGTTATTGCTGTTCAATGTACAATGTGAGGTGAAAATGAATTAAAAAGGATTCTTAGTCTTTGCATCTTCTCAGAAGGGATACCTTGGGTTGTTTAGTTCTCAAAAAGCATGATTTTTCAAATATAGTTGTATGATTTATATGATAAGTAAACTGTATGACCATAAAATAAATTATTCAATTTGTGTTGTTTGAACTTAATTTCACCAATTGTCCATTTAACAGTGGAATTTGCAGAAGCCATGGAAAAATTCTTAGCAAAGAACTTGTACACAAAATGTTATGAATTTTCTTGCATGAATAATTGTTGTAAAACTTTTCCCTAGATGGAGTATAGGGGTGTGGTGTTCTGAATCATAAATATATCCTATAGGCAGGGGTATTTGAAGACTTGGTCCTTGGTTGGTGATGCTCATTGGGAGGTAACGAACTTTTCAGGACATGGTACCTTGTTGGATGAAGTATGTTTTTGTGAGTTTATAAGCCTTGCCCCACTTCCAGTTCGCGCTCTGATTTGTTTTCAATTGAAGAAACGACTTACACCAGCTGCCTGTTGTCATCCCTCCCTCCCTCTCTCCCTCCCTCTCTCCCTCCCTCCCTCTGCTGTTTTGGACAGTCCTTCTGGAACCGTAAACCAAAATAAACAGGTTCTTCCATAAGTTGTTTTTGGTCATGATGTTTATCACAGCAACAGAAAAGTAACTAATACATCTGGAATCTTTTGTGTTGACTTTTGTTTCTAGAATGGATATTTAGGCAATCAGTTGACAGACTGTAGATAAGGTAATAACATTTTTGATTCTGCAAGATGTTGTATTTGATAGTCTGATCTTAGTTTATCAGAAGTAAAGAGAGAAGAAGTGGAAGAGTATTTGGCACGAAAGTACATTATTCATCATAATGTGTGGAAGACAACTTATTTTGTTCAGCTAAAATGTCCTAATTAAAATGTATAAACTCCAACATGAAACTTCCATTTTCCCCATGGAAAGCATTTCTGTCCATGATCCTTGGTCTAGTTATTATACAAGAGTATTATAAAAATAATGTTGGACAAGTAGTGGGGAATGGCTGGGGGTGCCAACAACAGCAGATAGTAGCAGGGATATCAGAGTATAAGGGAGCATTAGTGGGGGGAGGGAGGCTATGGGAGGGTGCCATCTAGGAAGTGGGTGTATAGTTGAATAAGATGGCTTGGGATGTTCTGTGTGATACACACACACACACACACACACACACAAATCAACAAATTTTAAAAAAGTATTATATTTGAGGAGGAAGCATGGAAATTTACATCATGTTAATTAGGAGAGGTGATAAACATTACCATTGAAATCTACCCGACGATTTTATAGACATACGCAGGCCCCAAGGATCCAAGTGCAACTGATTATGACTAGCAATAATCAGATGCATTCAGATTAGCGATGCATGTGCCAACATCTCAGTGTTTGTAGCAAAAACAATTAGTCTTTCTGCAAGGAACAATATATTCTAAAACGAAATGGAGATCTTTTTTAAAGGTTAAAAACTCATTCAATTTTTATGTCTTACAGGGTTTATACTGAGTTCAATATTGTATAATGGTATTAATCCAACTGTGAACCTAGAATCTTATAGCCACTTGTGAAAGAGATGTACTCTTGTTCTGGAGTGTGTTACTGAATATGTTACACCTGTAATGAAATGCTTCTTCTAAAAAATGATTAAAAAATAATGGTAACTTACTGAATTTTGTCCATTTACCCCCTTTATATCTCATTGTCACCTGAAGGGAAAATCTCTCTTATTTATTAATAATGCCTATATTGTCTGTTTTTGTAGGTTCCCTCCATATATATGTGGGGCCTCATTTTTAATGCTTCTACACTTTCCTACTATGAGAAAAAATAATAATCACATCTAATTAGAAAAGATTAAACGCTATGACTCACAGAAATACTGAAACTTGATTATGTTTTATATAAGACATAAATCTCAAACCTACATTTTACACTTGAAATTAACTCATAACCTGATCAGTGGTGTAAACACAGCATTATAAGTGCCCAACATGGTGCATGTGCTGCACGCTTCCCTGTGTCTGGACCTTATCATGAACAACCATCTTCTCTTAGGCAGTGAAAGGCCAATTTGACTTCTTAAACCTTAGTTGCTTTATAATATATTATTTTTAGTTATTTTAGATTAAGAAAGTCACTGTGATATGTGAGAGGTAGGTAACATCTGCAGTTAAATAAGGAAAAAAACCCTATGGAATCCCTAATTTTGTCCTTTAACAGGCTCAGAAATAATACATTGTTTTCAATTTTATTAAAATTCTCCAAGTGAAGAAAGAGGAAATACAATCTAGAGGTGATTTTTTTCTTTTACACAATAAGGTGTTTTTTTCCTTTTGCATCTCTTAGAGTGAGTCTTTTCAATAATGGTCTCCCTCTCAAAGATCTCCTTTGCACACAGGAGTTGTACTTTAACATACACAGTTTTATAGTGGTGCAGAGGGAGATATTACATATAAATAGATTTGTGCTATAAACACATATGGACATAAGGGATTGTAGAGATGGGAACAGAAAAAGAAGCCAAGATAAAAACTTCAAAAGGATTGCATTGTAATTCTAGAATGTAAGAAGTTCTCATCTCTCAATTTACCTATTTGATGGGAAGATCATAACTCTCTGAAATATAATGTGTTAAAATGTTTAAGACCAATGGTAAGAGATTTTGATGATACCCTGCCATACCAGGAACACTAGCACATTAATCAGACACCCTCTGGGGAGATAAGCTGTTTTTATTCCACAGGTAGGGATATGTGGTCTACAACTCTATTATGTGGATCCAAGTCCATGATAACTATGGGGATGAACAATAAGATAAGACACCATGAAGTATGTTTATATGACTGTTTATATGTTTATGTGAATGGGTGAATAAAAATGTTATTGAATTTTCTACTAGTAACTCTGTAGGTAAGAATGGGAAAGTTGTTTATTACAACATCAAGGCAAACCTTGATAATACTACTGCACTCTGAATAAAGAGAAGGCAAATATTATGCTTTATAATAGTTGGGAATAACCATGTTTAAAATAAGTGATTCTTTCATTATAGTATTGTCATGCCTACTTTAAAATTTTTTTTTCATGCAGTTTCACTGAAAATAAATGTTTTTCGTACACCAATGCATTTCCAAATGAATTTTGTGATCATTTTATAAGTTCTATGTTAGAAATAAAATGAGTGAATGAGTGAATATTTACATCCAAGTACTATTTAGTATATGAGTGTTACAGTAAAATGTTCCTGCAGGATGTATTCACTTGCTTGGACTTCTCTCAAAGTCCCTACTCCCTCACCTGTGTCATGCAGTGTCTATGGAGGTCTGAAGAGAGCCTTGGATTCCCCTGGAGCTGGAGTTATAGACAGTTGTTACTACTCTCTTTCAGGATGCTAAGCTTTCTCCTTCCTTGTCTTGCAAATTTCATCCCATTCCCAGATGATGACCTTGATGCTTTTTTTCTTAAGAAGATTGAAAGGAGACAGATTATACAGTCTTCCTGAACCATCCCCCACATGCACAAGCACACACATGCACAAGCGTGCATGCGCGCACACACACACACACACACACACACACACACACACACACACACACACACACTGCTTCTATTTTTGACAAGATGAAATCTCAGTTGCTCTGTAAATTCTCTCTCAAATTTGTTTAAAAACATTTTTCCATCTTGCTTTCTCAAGGAGATATCCCCAACAATCCCACTTCCTCTTACATGACAAAATTTCCCTCTCCACTCGTTCATCCTATGATAATAAATTAGTCTTATAATTATATGAATCCTTTCCAAGGGAAAGTTTTTATTGTATTTGAATATTAATGTTTGACTTTTAAGGAATACAGTGGATGATTAATTCTATGAAAATTTTAATGTAAAATAATACATTTTAATTAAAAAAATTAAATCTTAATTTTTGTGACTTTCATACAATATATTTTTATTTGATATTTATGAAATATATTTTATACAATATATTTTCATACAATATATTATATCCACTCCCCTATCCATACCTCCATCCATCCACTGGAGCCTGGTTAACCTATATCCATGAAAGAGACTGACTCCCTCTCAGCAGCCATCTATTGTCATTGTTCCTCAGGTAGAGTGTAGTTTCTTACACACTTCTCTATGTCTATTCTGGCATTTTGTTTGGTTTGAGCTTGCATGGGACTTGTATATGCTGCTACCATTGTTGAGATTTCATAAGAGTAACTGACCAGCTATCCGGAAAACTCTGTTTTGCTGTGGTCATCCACCACCTCTGGCTCTTACAATCTTCCTGCCCCCGCTTCTGCAATGATCCCTGAGCCTTGGGAGGCAGATGAAATAGGTGAAATAGGTGTCCTAGTCAAGAATGAGCACTCCATAGCCTCTTGTTCACTGCACATTGGCCAGGTGTGGGTTTCTGTGTTAAACGCCATCTGCTGCATAAAGACATTTCTCAAATGAGAGTTGAGAGATGCATTAATCTATGGATATAACAGTAAATTATTAGGAATCAGTTTAATGCTACATTTAGTAGAAAATTAGTATTAGGCTCTCTTCTATGCCCTGTGACCTGTCTAAGCCTGATATCAATGTTAGGTATGGGCTCCATCCTGTGAAGTAGATATTAAATCCAATTAGAGAATGGTTGGTTACTCCCATAATATTTGTGCCACTATTGCACAGGTGAACCTATGTATTTATTTTTGTTCGTTCGTTTTTGACAGGATCTCCCTAGTCCTATCCTACTTGGAAGTCACTATGTGGACCAGGATGGCCTCAACCTCAGAGAGATCCACCTGTCTCTGCCTTCTGAAGGCTAGGATTAAAGGCTCATGGTACCACACCTGGCAGCAGGTGGGCTTATTTTGCCAATCTGGTTGTTGTAGTTCACAGGATACACAGCTGGGTATGGTTGATAATTAATTTTTTCCTTCTGGTAGTATGCATATCACACTCCAGCACTATGAAAGCTAGCTAATAGAGAAGAGACTCTGAAGTCAGCACCAGCTTGATCTCTCCTTGTTTGTTCCAAAGCTCATGCATGTAGTGTCTTCAGCAATAGGGTTTTACCGTCATGTTATGGTGGGCAACCAAGAGCAGCGGCAATGGTTGGTAGTGTTTGAGGATCTATGGGACCCTTGGTCAACAGTTTCAAAAGAGGGAATCCATTCCTAGGATTGGGGTTTCATTTTGTGAGTCTATAGTATCTAGTAGGGACAGTGTCTCCTTTTATAAGGTAACTTCTTTTAATCACTTTTTATGATATATATGTAAATAGTTTAAGAAGCTTCCATAGTGGGAGGTGTCCAAATGGCTTTTTCTAAAGGCCTTTGGTGTTAGTTATCTCTCCCCATACTCCCTTCTATGTCATGCCCTCCAATTTCCAAACCTATTTAACCCTTCCTACTCTACGATTCCCTTTTCCCCCTTTATATCACCACCCCTTCTAAACTCCATTTTTTCACCACTCCTAGGTATTACTAATTTTTATTGCAAAACTCCTGTGAATAGACTAGTTACACATAAGACCCATGATTCAACTTCTCTCCACTCATCATAGTCAAGGTCTCACTTATTAAAAATCACTAAAAATTAAACAGAAAAGTCTGTCCAGTAATTCTCAGTTTATTTTTTAATTTAACCTATCAAAGGTTGCTGACTGCTCCTCTTTGATGCATTTTGTTTCTTCCTTTACACGATGGCATATATTCTTGGTTTCATTGCTATATCTTGTCAGTCTCCTTTGCTGAATTTTATACACTTTTTGTTTTCTTGCTCCCATATGGCATTGAGATCATTCTTTTCTTGTCTTAGACAATAGGCTGTGGCTTCACTGTAGTTGGCCAACTAATCTCTCAGGGTGTTGATGAATAACTACTCCTCTCTTGAGTTGGATGAGTGGCACACATCCATACAACTGCTCTGGCAAATTGTTACTTGGCAAATGGTTACTCTTATTCCCTCATGAACATAATTTATCATTTTTTCCTATATGGATAAGCTGAGAATTATCAAATTCTTTCTTTCTGATGAACAAATCCAGGTGTATCATTTTTTTCTTTCATATTTTATTACAGGAATTAAAGAGGAGCCACACCATATCTTTAGGCAAAAATCCAATGCAACTTTCATCACTTGCAAGTCCCATGTTTGACAGAACAGTAGAACACAAACATAATTCAGCCAGGTCCTTTGTCACTTTTCAACAAGGGTGGCTTTTCCTCCATTATCCAGTTATCAGTTCTTCACTTCCATCTGAAAATTAAGCAAGAATGGCCTTTAGTGAATCCATATTTCTATCATTGTCTGTTTCTGACAATGTACATATTCTTCAACAAAGTGAAGTTATCTGTAGGGCCCTCCTCTTCTCCTTCTGAGTCTTCACCAGGAACTCACTAAATGGCCCATTCATAGCAATGCAGGTATTTTCTAGCATGCTGCCCAGGCTCTGGCAGCCTCTGCTCATCACCCAGTTCCAAACTGTTTGCACATTTCATATACTTGTTATAACATGGCTTCTTTTTACCCTAAAAATTTTCTTTTTTGTCTGTTCTAACAAAGTACCTTAATTGGGTTAAGCAACACAGATGTATTGTTCACAGATCTGGAGACTGAAAAGTTCAAGACCAAGACTCCATCAAACCTGGTGTCTGGTAAGGCCCTGCTTCCTGGCTCACAGTTGGCAGCTCCTTGCTGTGTCTTTATATGGTGTAAGGGGAATAAAGTCTCTTCAAGCTCCTTTTATAATGGCACTAACCCATTCACAAGGACTCTTCCTTATGACCTAATCACTTCTCAAATGTTCTATCTCCTAATCTAATTGTATTGGGAATTTGGATTTTATTATATGAATTAGGGTAGGGTTAGAAATGTTCACACCAAAATAGCCCTGCTTTCTACTTTCAGCTTAAGTCCGATGTTCACCCACAGCCATCTTCAGGACAGCTGATATGGTCCTGGGAAGGAAATGTGAACATTATTTAAGACATGGATATCATAGTGCTTGTAAAATATTAGCACACTGTCTGAAATTAATGGATCTCATCTCTTCCCTTTTCTTTTCATAATTAATAGACTCAAGAAAGTCTATATTTTGAGCATCTTTATTTGGATAGTGAGCTTTTCTGTTTCATAACATTTAGTGTAACAGCCTAGCTGTGTGCTTAGATGCTACCACTGCCTGAAACTGACTTCTTCCCTACAAGAAGGAAAAACAAAACCCTTTTCCCTAAACTTTTGTTGTAGGAGGGCCTTAAGGCCCTCTTCAGGGTCCTTTTCTTTTTCCTCCACTCATTTCCTTTGCTGATTTAAATTTATTCTCAAGTATTTAAGAACTATATATATTTAAGAACACCTCCAAAATGCAATCTAGAACTTTTTTAAAAAGTTTTTATTTTGAGATTGGGTCTTCCTATAGTCCCAGCAGGCCTGTAACTCCCTATGGAGGCCAGTCTGGCCTCCATTTCACAGAGATCCACCTGCCTCTACCTCCCAAGTGCTGGGATTAAAGGTGTGTGCTACCATACCTAGCTTAATCTAGAAATTTCTAATGAACTTTATCTCCTCTTCAATATCTAGCAAACATCTCAAACTTCACATACCCAAAGCTGAAAATTTCATTTTTTTTCTGATTATTTGAGGTATTTTCGATCTTAGTTGATTGTAACTTTTCTTTCTATTTAGTCATGCTAAAAGCGTCAATGTTCTTTGTCATCTCATTTTCATAATTTACATCAAGCCACTGCCAGATCACTACCAGCAGTTCTCCCTTGGATTACTGCAACAGCTCAGAGCTCTTCTAGCTTTCCATTCTTACCACCACTGCAGCTTATTTTCAAAAGTAACCATAGACTTTAAAAATAAGGTAGATGTTTCTCACAGAAAGACTCATTGTTTTTGCTAATAACACTTAGACGTTTGTGCATGCATCTCTAATCTGTATGTATCTGACTATTACTAGTCATGGTCAGTTGCACTTGGATCCTTGGCACCTGTGTATGGATATAAAGTCATCAGGTAGATTGCAATGGTAATGTTTATCACCTCAACTAATTAATATGAAGTAAATTTTTATGCTTCCTCCTCAAATATAACCCATTTTTTAAGTTTGTTGATTTTTTTGTGTGTATATCACACAGAGCATCCCAAACAGTCTTATTCATCTATACACCCACTTCCCAGATGGCACCCTCCCATAGCCTCTCCCCTCCAGAGCCCTTTTACTCTGTCTTCCTTCTACTGTCTGCTGTGTTGTCAGCACACCCAGCCGTTCTCCACTACTTGTCCATCTGGTGAATCTAGTCAGCTTATCTAGAGGTCTTTGTTTTAGGAAGGTCAACTGTTCCTCATCTAGCAGCAATCAGTGATCAATAGTCCTTTAGATAAGATTGCAGTCTGCTGTTCATTTTCCCAGTTCTGTGCTGGGTTACTATCTGGGAGTCCCTTAGTCTACCCTGGCCAACAACTCAAAAGAAGGTATCTCCTATCTGGCATTGATGCTTGTTGTTAGCCTTTAGCTATACATAGGGACTCTTAAAAAATTATATTGGCCCCTTTAATCTTTCTGTAAGAAACAGCATATTTTAAAATGAAATGGAGATCTTTTTTAAAGGTTAAAAACTCATTCAGTTCCATGTCTTACAGGGTTTATACTGAGTTCAATATTGTATAACTGTATTAATTCAACTGTGAACCTAAACATTTTATAGCCGTTTCTGAAAGAGATATATCTTTGCTCTGGAAATTGTTATTGAGTATGTTAAAGCTGTAATGAAATGCTTCTTCTAAAAAATGTATATATATATACAAATATACAGGAAAAAAATAAGGTAGGTGGTACCAAAACTCTGCTATAGCTCTAAAGTGGAACACCATTTGTTGGAAATAAAGCCCTAAATCCTTTCAATACATTCTAAGACTCTACCTGTGCTCAGCTCTTCTCCAGATCTCCTCCCCCATTCACTCTGTCCTTCAACTTCTCTGATTTTCCTATGGTTCCTTAAACACACAAAGGCCTTGGCACTGATTGCGCCTGTGCCTAGAGTGCTAGTCATCCCATGCACCTGTGTGGCCAAAGCCTTCATTATTATCAAGGATTAGCTCAAAATTTCCCTTCTTAATGATAGCTACCCTGAGCCCCCTTTAAATTACGGCTTAGTCCTTGCTTTTACCCTTTTAATCTTCTTATTATCTGCATTTTCTCATTTCTCCGATCAAACATATCATTTACTCATTTTGTTTCTTGTCTCTTATATTATCTCTCTCCCCCAGAATGAGGCTCTTCAAGGAAAGAGGCCTTTGCTTTGCTCACTGAGATTACAGGCTTCACACTGCCGTGGGCAGCAGATCACCTAGAGGCCTCATTAAATGCAATATCTGTCAGGGTTTCTGATTTAAAGGAATATTGTGAAATCCAAGAATTTACATCTCTGTCAATTTTCTAAATAATAACTGATTTTTGATCTTGAAATCACATTTTGTAAATCATTTATCTAAAAAAAATTCCTCTCTCATAGTAATTGACAAATGAAGAGCTGTTGAACGAAGAGGTTGTATCTTATGATCATTTGTATTTTGAGCATAGTTAAGATTAAATATTTCTAATATGCCAACTTTCTATTTGCTCTTCTTTATTTTTAAATTCCTGGTCCATGTTCATTATCACTTTTCCTTGGCATTTTATTTTTTCATTTTATTTATTATTTTTATTTTATGTGTATGAGTATATTGCCTGCATGTAGGTAAGTGTATCCAGGTCATGCAACACCCATGGTGGTCAGAAGAGGGCATTGGATCACCTAGAACTGGAGTTAAGGATGGTTGTTAGCTACCATGTAGGTGCTAGTGATAGAACCTTGGTCCTCTGCAAGAGTAGCCAGTGCTTTTTAACTGCTGAGCCATCTCTCTAGCCCCATAATTGGCAATTTTTTTAACTTTTATTTTTTTATTTAAATTTTTGTCTTTCATACACAACAGCTCAAAAATTCTTTATGATCTTTATACCCCTGTCCACACTGGCATCCTCCCACAGTCTCCCCCCTCCCCCACTGGAGTACATATATTCAGTCATCCCTGTCAAGGCTCACTGGCTTGTCAGTGTCCCCAGTCATTCCCCAGTGCAAGTCTGCCCACTAAGTCTAGTCAGCTCCCTAGAATCCCTTGTTTTATTTTATTTATTTAAAAAAAATTGACATCACTTCCACCTCACCCTCTCCCCCCTTCAACTTTTCCCATGTCCCCCCATTCACTCTCAACTTCATGATCTCTTCCTTGGTTATTTTTCTTACACACAGACACACACACACAGACAGACACACACACACACACACACACACACACACACGTACATATAGACACAGAGTGTTGAATTCATTTAACCATTTAATGGCTGCATGTACATGTGTTTGTGTTAAGGTTGACCACTTGGAATTGGATAATGTATCAGGGAGCTCCTTCCTGATTTTTTTCTGCCTCAACAGCCATTGATTTCCTGTAGCTCTTTATCTAGATGTGGGGACTTGTGAAATATCTTCTGTCTACATTGGCATGTCAGCTGAGCTTGTCATTATGCAGGTCTTGTTTAGGTAACCATAGCTTCCCTGTCATGTCTAGAATACACTAATAGCAGGCATAGGCATCCTGACACTCTGGCTCTTACAACCATCCTCTTCTATTATATTCCCTGAGTCTTACATGTGGGGGTTGCATTGTAGATATTTCACTTGTGGAAAAGCACCCCACGGATTTTTATTAGTATTTATTTGTTAATGATATTAAATTTTATCTGTCACACAATTAGAATATACAGCATCATCAGGTTAAACATATCTACTTCTTCAAACATTTATCAATTCTTTATGGTGGAAACTTTCAAAAACATACAGTGCTTTGTTGCTATGTACATTCACCTTATTGTCTTAAATTTTATGTTTGTGTGTGTGTGTGTGTGTGTGTGTGTGTGTGTGTGTTCACAAGCACATGCACATGTGTACTGTATCTACTTGAGTGTGCAGGTGGATGCTCCTGTGCATGTGCATGAGGAGGCCAGAGTAGGACATTATTTAACTCTATTGCTCACACTCCATCTTATTGCCTTAAAGCAGAGTCTGATTCAGAGAGAAAATTTCCTGATGTTCTCACTGAATCAGAAGCTCACCATTTTGGCTCAGCTGGCTGGCTAAAGAGTGCTCAGGATCCAGCTGTCTCCATCCCCCAATGCTGAGGTTTTAGCACATGCAGTGACCATGCCTAGCTTTGTATGTGGGTTGGCATTTAAGCTCAAGTACTCATGCTCGTAGAGGCAAGAGCTCTTACCTATTGGACGATCTTCCCAGCTCTACAACAGAAAACCCTACTCTTCTCTTTATCTCCTCTGTGTGTGTGTTCCTGTGTCTGCACACGCATGTGCACCTGTGTGTGGAGGCTAGAGGTCTATAGATGATATCTTGGGTAGCATTCTTCAGGAGCTGTCCATCTTGTTTATTGAGCTGGGATATGTCACTTGCCTGGAACTTGCTGATTCTGCCAGGCTGACTGATCAGTGAACTCCAGGGAGCTTCCTGTTTCTAACGTCCCTGCTCTGGGATTACAGGCACCAGTCACCACTCTTGGCTTTTGACATAGGATCTGGCAATTGAGCTCATGTCCTTATGCTTGTGTGGAAAGCACTTTACTGACTGAACTAACCCCAGTTCTTCTTACTCTTCATTGTGACTTCATACTCATTGAGAACCCTTTGCCCATCTTTCCCACAACGTGTTCTCCTTGGCCTTGGGTAGCCACCATTCTAAACTCAGCTTCCATGGTATCTACATTGTCTACTCCATATGAGTGAACTCATGTGGTACTTATCTTTCTGACTCTATAATTCTTTTTTTTTTCTCTTTTGCTGCCATGGGATTTAGAATAGCCTATTTTCTACTCATTATTATTATCTTGTTTATTTGTTTTAAATTATCATACAAGGTATTAGTCAGCACTATGACAGTTTTGAACAGTGTGTTTTAGTACATTCTCCTTTCTCTCATCTACCTGATTCTATCTCCTTTACATACTTCCTAGTCTCTTTCCCTCCTATGTGCCATAGGTGACTCTTCATCTACCCATGTCCTTCCTTAGCATGCATCTATTTTTAACCTCTCTTGATCTCCTCTCCAGCTGTTTAGGATTTACCCACATTTATACTCACTTTCATATGGTACTGTCCTCCTTGGCTTTTGATACAGGCTAGGATCTACATATAAGAGAGAACATGTGGTTTTGCCTATCTGAGTTTGGGTCACCTCACTTAGTATTCTATTTTCCAGTTCCATCCATTTTCCTGCAAATTTCATAATTTAATTTTTCCAGCTGAATGAAATTCCATTATGTACCTGTACCACATTTTCATTATCCATTCATCAGTTGATGGATATCTAGACTGGTTCCATTTCCTTGCTCTCATGAATAGAGCAGCGATAAACACGGATAAGCAAGTATCTCAGTGGGAGGGTATGGAATCCTTTAGGTATAAGCTCTGGAGTGATGTAGCAGAGTCATATGGTAGTTCTATTTTTAGTTTTTTTAAGAAACCTCCATACTGATTTCCATAATGGCTGCATTAATTTGCACTCCCTGTAGCAGAGAATAAATTTTCTCCTTTTCCCCCATCCTCTTCAAATTTATGGCCAGATTTTTGATGACAGATATTCATACAGGAGTGAGGTAGTATCTCAAAGTTATCCCCAGCCCTTTTATCTTTATAGGTATGACCTTGTTTTTACTATGTCTTCTAGTTGGTCATTATTTACACATTGTGATTGAGTTTTATATGTGCAATTTTGCTAACCGGCTGCCATATTGAACCCATTGAATTTTTTTTTCCCATTTTCTCCTTTGTGAAGAAAGAGCATTTTAACATCTGTAAATATTGATGCTATTTATTCTCCTATGTTGGTTTTCATGTTTTAGGTTCACATTTATTTTCTCGTAACTGGCCGGCAGAAACTCCAACATCTTTTAAAACAGTAGTAGTGTTCGAGACTGTCGTTTTGGAAGCTGGTTGTTTTGCATCAGTTGACAGAAATAGCAGCAGTCAGAAACAAAACTGAAGTATTTCCACTCATCCTGTAGATTGGTGAGGTTGGATATGTGAGAAATGTAAGAAATGTATGCATTTAAGAATGTAGCATGATGATGCTGTAGCTAATTGCTTTTGGGCTGGAGAGATGGCTCAGCAGTTAAGAGCACTGACTGCTCTTGCAGAGGACCTGGGTTTGATTCCCAGCACCCACATGGCAGCTATGAACCGTCCTTATCTCCAGTTCCAGGGGAATCTGAAGCCCTCTTCTGACCTCCGTGGAATTGCATGACACAGGTACACTCACGTACATGTAGGCAATACATGCATACACATAAAATAAAAATAATAAATAAAATATTAAAAAAGAAAAATGTTGCATGATGCCGCTGTAGCTAATTGCTTTCTGTGTCATTCAGTGGAAACGGAGGATAGTTTTATTATTTTGCAGTTGAGACTAAATTCATTTATTTAAAATACATTTATTTTGTTTTTCATAACATTATGTATATGCATATATGTGTGTGTGTGTGTGTGTGTGTGTGTGTGTGTGACTTGTTAGTCTGGGTCTTTGGCTGTCTGCCTCTGGTATTTATTCTTTCCTCTAACTAGTAAACAAACAAAGCTGACCTTGTTGTTTTGCCTTGAAACACCAACCATCCAAATCCAGGGGAGCACTAGAACACACATTGTTAATATCGTGACATCTTGACTCTTTCCTCCCCAAACCTGTGATTTTTTTTTAACCCAGGATATCTTCAGCATCACAGTCCAGGAATGGGTATTAGTTATTTTGAGAATATTCTGAAAGCAGTTACAGTGTGTGTATTCACAGGTTAAGAAAATCTCCCTTAGAGTAAAAGGTTCTTGATGTGACATTTCTTGTCTTGTTCTTTTTTATCTCTGTGTCCAGGGATATCTGACTTATAGTCACCTTGTAACTCTATACTGTGCATTAATGGAAGACTATCTCAGTGAATGAATAGGTTATATGAGGGATACTGTTAATGTCTCATCTAGTCTTAATTCTACTTTAAATAATATATGTTCAAATAAGTTTTTACTATATATTTTTCTCTGAGTTATTTTTTGATATTACAATAGTCAAATTTTCTTAATTATTTGTTTTAGCACATATTATGTTAACAAGTGGTTGAAATAAAATAAAATGCATAATATAATTAAAAACAACAGATTAATAAAAGTATTATATCATTGAGCAAATTTTCTACTGTACTTTGAGATTTTTTTCTAATTTATCTTCTTGATATTTTTAATCTTTTGAGAAATATATTTCTAAAAATGGGTATGAGATTTTCTTGGTTCTAATAAGTTCTTTTCATTGTATTCTGTGGTAAATGTCACTTCCATGCTCTTACTTTCATTTTTAAAAAATATTTATTTTTATTTTATGTGTTCATGTTATCCCTGCATTATGAAGTGCACCCATGTCGTGCAATTCCTGCAGAGGTCAGAAGAGGGCATCGGATCCCCTGGAAATGGACAGTTGTTATCTGCCATGTGGGTGCTATGAATTGAACCATCGGTCTGCAAGAATAGCCAGTGCTCTTCACCACTGAGCCATCCCATCACCCCCTCTTCATTCTTACATTTTTTGAGATAGGTTTTTACTATGTAACCCAGGCAGGCCTCAACTCATGGTTCTCCTGCCTCAGCTCTCGGGTCATAGAATTACTGACATATGCCACCATACCCAGACTTAATGACTGTCACGTGAATCAAATAAATAACAAGTAAATAAGCAAAATAACATACTGTATAAATTCTTGTTTAACTTTGTGGATTGATTTTCTTTTGAACTCTCTGTGATAGCGGCATCACCATATGCAGTCTTAAAATGGAGCCCTGGCTCCTGCCAGATCTTTGTATTATGTTGTCCTGCTCCAGAATTCTTGACTGAGGAACAGTCTATGTCCTCTTTCTGTGAATGCGGTGAGCAGGCGAAAGGGAATCGTAAACTTCTCAGAACATCAGTTTCATCATTGATACTGTCAATCCTGTTTCTTTACCACAGAATATTAATGAAGTGTCATCTTTGTTCCAGGTGAATGTAGTAATGATGCTTACATGTTTCTACCCTCAGGTAACTAATTTTTTGACAAGTTGATAAAACTTCAGAAAGAAGTCTAAGAGAAGGAATTTTCCTCAAGAAATTTTAATAAGGAACCCTTCTTAGACGTAAAACCCTTATTAAAGGGGCGTGGCTGCAAATCCTGATCACTCCCAAGGGCTTTGCTCATCACGCTGTTGCTCAGAGTCCCTCACAAGTGCTCCACTCGGAGACTGTTACAGCCAGACTCCTTGCTTCCTCAAACACTTGCAGCAGGTGCACTGAGGCCAATAGGACGACTGTGCATAGAGGGGAATCTCAGGTTCTGGGGTTGGCCTGCTTTCCATGTGAGAACTTATGCCAATTATGAGCTCAAGTTTGTTCAGTTAATAAATCTAATTGCTGTTTCTCTTTGAAAAGACTCAGAAAATTGGTGGTGAAGGATGAGGGGTTTTGAGAGCTTTTATGCAGAATGTGCTTAAGTGGACAGAACAGCTGGGAGCCATAGCAACTCTGCTAAGCTAAGACAAACTCAGATGTTTAGATTGATACTAAGGAAAAGATGTAGACTGTTTCAGATTAATGGTCTCATCTTCTTCATGAACTACTGCAGTCTTCTCTCTGGGCTTCTATTCCGGTCTGTGTTTTACATTCACAACGAGACTAACGCTCGTCAGGTCATTGTCGCCCTAAATTCTATAGATTAAAATTTGCTTGCGGCCCTCAAGGTCAAGATCCTGAAGAGTTCAGCCTCCAGTAACTTCTCTGCCTTTATCTGTGTCACCCCACACTGTCCCACCATCACCTAGTTGTTTTGGATTCCTATCTTTAAGAATCAAAGCTTGTTTTTAGCTCCATCTTTCCGTCTTGGTTTCCTTCTGCCTAAAATAACCTCCTCTCTCCCACTTCCACCCACGGCCCTTTTCTCCTGGGTAGTTCTTCATAATTTAGGCCTTAGTTGCACAACACTTTTGTTGATAGGAGGACATCCTGGAAACCTGTCAGAGTCCTTTCCTGTTCACTACTACCATATCCTGTTTTTCTGTTGATTTTTCCAGTTACAAGAATTTATACATTTATTTACTCATTTTTATCCCACTGAAATGTATATTTCATGTGACAAGATCATGTCTATTGCTTAGGGTGGTTCCTAGCATCAAGAACATTATCTGGGGGCTAGCAAGATGGCTCAGTACGTAAGCATGTTTGCTACCAAGCTTGAAAACTTGAGTCACATCTCTGAAACTCGTGTGGTAGAAGAAATGAACGGATGCAGGCAAGTTGTCCTCTGACTTCTGAATACATGATATAGCATGTAGAAGGCCAAACAAACATACACACAGACACACGATACAGACACAGACACACATACAAACATACGCAATTAACTTTTTAAAGAAAGAATAGCATCTGGCACTTTGAAGGTACTCAGTAAATGCTTGCTTAATGAATGATTGATTCACAAAATTATGAAATAATAAACATAATAAAATTTTGGTCAGGTATAATTTTACATGTACAAATAACTAACTGAAGCAAGTACTAACTGAAGTTGGTTGTTTAAAGAGCCTACTGTAATTTATTTGTTCATATTAGGAAAATATTATGGAAAAACAAAAGTAATTATTCATATTATTCATGTATTTATTACCTCAAAACAAATTAAAAATTCAGCAGTGAAAAGAATTTAGAAGTCTTGTCCTTTGTATCCAGTCAATTGTTAGAGGCCCTTAGAGGTGTCTCACAGGATACAGTAAAATAGTGCAGATTGAAGGTTCATGTTAGCAAGTGTTTCAAGCAATCAGTACAGTGACAGAAAAGAAAAATATTTATTTAGAGTTCAAGGTGAATTTTGGAGATTTCAAGATTCTAGAGTGACAAAAGAATGGTTCATGGAGTGATGGTAACTTTGAAAAATGGTGGAAGCAATTTGCAGAGATTCTGAGACCAAATCAATGGCTTACCATCCAATTCCAAACAACAAATCATGGCTGCAGAGCTGTGGTGGACAGGACAAGGTTTGAGCTGAGTAGAGAGGGAACTCTTGGTAAGTCCTATGTGGTTTTGAGTTTGGGTAAAGCTTGGTAAATTATTACAAAGAAGTTGTATAATTGCCCAGGACAGTCAGACACACTGGGCAAACGATAGCGTGAGAGTTCTAAATTCTTAGCTCTGTGGCTCACTGGCTTTGTGAACTCTATCAAATTGTTGAAACTGTACGATCACTATTTTGGGGGGCATGGCTGCCTAAGTTTAATTACAAATACATCATTTATGTGGCTTATTGGAGTAGAGAAGTGCCCATGTTATGAGTTTATATTGCACTATCATTTTAAGTCACTTATTATAGCATGTAAAGAAATATTGGCATTGTTTTCTAGAGTCCTGTTGTGAATGTGCTGTGGAAGCAATTGGTTGAGATGTTAGAGCAGACAAGCTAAAAGCTGAAATGAGTGTATGAGGGAGAGCACCCCAAACACTCAGCTGGCATAATCTATAGTAGTAAGTAAAGATTCGTCCTGCAGTATAGCACGAAGGGCACTTCATGCATGTATTGGGACATCGTAGATATCTAGGAGAGGTAGCACTGCTTTAAAAGAGGGACAGAAAACATGCTATGTCAACCGAACTAATCAAAATCAGAAAGCTGTCTAGCTCTGGCCCCTAAATAAAGTATTGAGTTAGAAACTGCTATCATAGGACTCTTAGGATGTGTCAGATACTCTTCTCAGAACTTAATGAGTTCATTTTGCTGCAGTTTACAAATTGTATTATTTGCATTTTCAGGAGAGAAAACTGATTAGTAAAGGGATTAAATAACTTCCAGAAGTTCTACAATTTTTATTCTAGAAACTCATTCTAAATATTCTAGAACTAGCATTCAGTACAAAGAATTTTGGCCTTAGAAGACTGCTTGACCACTGTCCTATATTAAGAGCCTCTCATTTTAGGAGTTCTTATATGTTAAGAGGCATCAGAAACACTTGATGATTTCTTTGAAACACATGTGCATATACAGGGCTGCAACTCAGGGAGCCCTACTCTCAACCATATTTTTACATGTTTTTCCCTCCCTCCCTCCCTCCCTCCCTCCATTCCTTCTCAGAGGATTGTGGTGCACTTTCAGGTTTAAAGACTGTTGCCTTTGTCTGAAAGTCTAATGACCTTGAGTTCTCCTATTCCATAAAATAGTAGTGATAATGAAGTGCAATTGGGATATACTGAGAATCTAGGAGGAGATGTACTGTAAAAAAAGATAGTCAAACCACTGAGTTTTGCTTGACTACAAACACCTGGGGAGCTAATTGCAGTGGTCCTCAAACTACCTGGTATGTGATACTGATTACTATAGATGGCCCTGTGACTTAATGGCATAAAGCATTTGAGTAAGAAACATCTGAGTTTAAATTTCATGAGTAAGACTTTGTAGTATGCTGCATATCACCTTTC
Organism: Nannospalax galili; assembly: GCF_000622305.1. Taxonomy (NCBI): domain Eukaryota; kingdom Metazoa; phylum Chordata; class Mammalia; order Rodentia; family Spalacidae; genus Nannospalax; species Nannospalax galili. Next base: position 8,051,211 of record NW_008360322.1, on the reverse strand, counting down.
TTCTCTGGCTACCAACTTCCTCCTCATTAAAGTGCAGGTGGTAATTCCTTGGATGCTTTCTAGGGGGATCAAATGAGTCTCATTCCAGAGTCTCTTGTACCCAACCTGCATGCACGCAGGTTGTGAGTAGAAATCCCACCTGCCTTTAAAGTCCAGAGCATTTATTTCAATAATAAAATATGCATTAGTTTTTAGTCTCCTGCTGCTGTGATATTAAGTCATTAATATTAGAAAAAGACATTTTCTTGTGTAGACTTAAATGGTTATCTCTCAAACTGACAGATGATTCCATCAACAACTTAAGAAATTTATAAAATTAATTCCTTCTAAACTTCACAAGTAATTCTGCTTCAGTAACTTCCACCACAGCTTTCATTTGAATTCTGAGAAAATTAAAGAATGATTTTCCTCATAAACTCTAAAATGCTGTTTTGCTTGCCTCTTTGCAGAGCCTGATATTGCTATAAAGGATAAACAAGTAAATGTAGAGCATAGTTTTGCATTAGGCTTCAAATGTTTTCATTTTTCGTCATAATCCTAATAGAACTGACATTCAAAACAGAAGTGAGCTAGGTGGGAATGGAGGGACTTTTCTCTATACTCTTGTTCTCTTTTTAATAATTCTTAGGTTAATTTTCTTAGATTATTATTCATCAAGCGAGAGCTAAGAAGAAATTAGAAAGTTTGTCATTTCCCCACCTGAATTCCTTGATGGCTCCCCTTAGAAGTCATTTCAGGTTTAGTTTAGGTAAAGAACTGCAGGTGAATATTGCAATGATGCTAGAGATACAGGTAGATTCAAGGGAGTCCTGGATCCGAAGCCTTTCTGAGTGTCACAGACTTCCAGAGTGGATTTTCAACCTGAGTAGTTTTTTAAAAAGTCTTCCATCTTTTAAATAAATGGATCACAGTTACTGTTACATCTTTTACTTATTTAGAAGAAATACTGAGGGCTTAGAAAACAAAGAGTGAATTCCATTCCTAGCTCCATCAATTGTGACCCAAGAAACTTTAGCCAGAGAGCTTCCCTTCATTCAAGATAAAATTCTGTACAAATCACAATGTTTTCTTGAGAATTTAATTTATTCAATGCAAACCAATGCAAGTTGTTAACTAGACATCTTGAATCCTGTAATACTTACTGGAAAGCAGCAAGCTGGCTGGAAGTTACCTGAAGCAATGAATAGATTTTGAATGTCACATCAGCTCATAGTTAAAGCAAACCAGTCACTGGGGATGAGTGGGTAGGGCACTGAGCAAATGGTTGCTGACCACAGTGAATGCAATCATCAGGTATGAGGTACAACTGCAAAACCATTAGGCTCATCCTCCCTTTACTGAAGACCACCTTAAAACAGCTGTTTAAAAGTTCTTTTTTAATTTTTGAAAATTTCATACAATATGTTTTGATCATTTTTAGGCCCACTCACCTATCTGCACCCTCCTTCTTGCCCCACCCCATTTCAAGTACACACACACACACACACACACAAACACACACAGGCCTATCGAGTCAAATTTGTGTCCCCATCCAAATGCACTTTGGTGTGGGTCCATCCACTAAAGGCTGGTTAACCTATCCAGAGTCAAACTCTTTAAGAAGACTGACTACTGTCCCAGCAGCCATCAGTTGCCTGCGATAGGGTTGGATTTTCTTACCCACTTTCCCATGTCTGTGCTGGATTTTGTCTGGCCTGAGCTTATTTGGGAATTGTGCATTCTGTCACAATTGCTGTGAGTTCATCTGAGCATCTACTCAGCTTTTGTTCCCCTGTGTTCATTCACCACCTCTGGGTCTTACAATCTTTCTGTCCCATCTTCCACAATGATTCAGTGCCTTGGAAGCTAGAATTTTGATTCAGTGTCTTACTCAAGGATAGGCACTCTGCAGTGTCTTATTCTCTGAAAGCTATGATTTTCAGGATGTGGGAGGTTTTGAGATAGGGAACTTGCCATGGGGTCTGACTTGGGGAACTCAAGATCTGACACGTAAGGATCCTAGTGACGCAACTGCAGCAGGCCCGAGAGTTGAGATCTTTTCAAAAGTTCTTATTCAAGCTCCTCACCCATTGCCTTTTCCTGAACAATCTGACCTCCAACTTTAAAGGGCAAACAGAGCTGCCAGAGTTGACCTTTGCTTTTTTCCTCCATACTTCCTTCAGTTTCTCCATCTGTCTTCTGATGTGAATGGATACTTCAGTCTGCTACTTGAACACGTCTCCATTCAGGTATGGGCCAATTTTCTCTTCTATTCACCTTTAATCTTTCCTTTTCTATTGACAGTTTCAAAATATGCTTATGTTCTTTAATTTTTTTTAACCAAAAAAATTTAGAATGCTTATCTTTTCCTTCCAACTATTCTCTACTTCAGAAACTTCTGAAATACATACACATTTTCAAAAGAGTTTAAATGGGGTTACCCACTGTTCTAGTTTGCTTTGTGTTGATGTGATAAAATACTGATCAAAACCAACCTGGGGAGGGGATGGAGAGATTGCTCAGCAGTTAAGTGCATTGGCTGCTCATGTAGAGGACCCGGGTTCAGTTCCCAGCATCCACATCATGGCTAACAACCGTCCATCCATAACTGCAGTTCCAGGGGATCTGATTCCCTCTTCTGACCTCTGTGGACACTGCATGATGTGAGTGCACTTACATACATGCAGGCAATACACTCATACACATAACAAGTAAGACAAAACAATAAATAACATATGTTTAAAAAACAACTTGGGGAGAAACTTGGGGGTTTATTTCAGCTTACAACTCCCAGCTCGTGACCCATTACTGAAGGAAGTCAGGGCAGAACTCAAGGAGGAACCTGGAGGCAGGAATTGAAGCAGAGACAGGAATGCTGCTTATTGGTTTACTTCCTTTGATATCTTCAGCTGCTCTTCTTTTACAGCTGTGTTTAAGGCCCATCTGCAGAATGACGGCAGGTCCCACAGTAGGTTTGGCCCTCCCACATAAACTGGCACTTAAGATAATGCCAAACAGACATGGCCACAGGCCAGTCAGATCAAGAAACAAAGTCACATGTTCAGCTGAGGAACTATTAAAAATCAGTATCTGCTGGGAGAGGAAGAATCAGTTTTCTTCAAGGGTGTGACTGCTGTTAGGTTGATCATGCTCCAAGGGATGGCTCCACACCAAAGAATATTTGGGCAACACAAATTAGACTCAATGGGCTTTAAAAAAAATACAAGAAGAGGACACAAAGGTAGGGAGGTGGGGGTGTATCTGGGAGGAGACATGGGAAGGAGGGTGAATATGATCAAAACACACTGTATGTAATTCTCAAAGAATTAATAAGAATATTATTTTTAAAAAAGATGCGTCAGTAAGAATAGGGCATGTGATTTAGTATCATGACAATTTAGTATATGGATTACAAGCTGGTGCAAAAGAGATTGAAACTGATCTTGAGAAAGATGGAGAAGTTATCTGACACATGAAAAGAAATGCAAGTTCTTAATATCTCCTCAAAATTTAGAGCTATACATTGGAATGGTGAATATCATCATGAACAACAGAAACTGATTTCTCCCAGTTCTGGAGCAAGTCCTAGGTCATAGCAGTGGTATAGCCCCCTTCCTGGTTGCTAGGTGACTGTCCACTGGCTCTGCTGTGTCCTCACATGGCTAAAGGACTAGGGCAGCTCTCCAGACTCTTGTAAGAACACTAATCTTGCCTACTTTTTTCAAAAGACCTTTATTGTTACTTAGTTCTCCACATGTTCACTGTTTTCCCTGACCAAACCACCTTTCAAAGGTTTTATCTCTCTTAAAATGTCTTCACACTGGGGATTAGGGTTCAGCATAATTTTACAATGAATTTTACAAGGACAGAAAAAAAAGTCAATCTATAGCATTGTCTTTCCAAAACATATTTTTTCTACTCATGAATAACTTATCATGAAAAATATCTTATCAATATTATAGAATTGACTAAATTTCTCCAGTTTGTGAAGAAAGCCCCAGGTTTAAGTGACACAATTTTTGCAATCACTCAATAACTCCTTTAAACTTTAGTTTTTCATAAAAGTTATGATTTCAAGCCTCAGGGAACATTATGAAAGATATGGAAGAGGGGTGGAAAGATTATAAGAGCCAGAGGAGAAGAGGCCTGATAATAGTAACTTCTAGTTTCGAGAAGGAAGCTGCACCTGTAAAATCACAATAATACAATTGCCTAAACAAAACCTGCATAATGACATTGCCAGTTGATATGCCATCATGGATGGGGCAAATTTCACAAGGTTTTACCTCTAGATGAAGAGCTATAGGCAATCAACTGCCATTAGGGGTGTGAGAATCAGTTTTCTCCAGGGATGAGCTCCCTGATAAGTTATCTAATCCCAAGTGGTCAATCCTAAAAACATATTCATACAAGCACCACCAAATAGGCTCAGCAGATTATATATATCACATATATATCATATATATATGATATATATGCTGCACATATGTACGTGTAAAACTAATAATCAAGAGGATAATAAAAAAAGAGCTCACAAAATGATATGGAGTTGCGACGGTGGTGGATGTATGGAAGCGTGGAGCAAAGATCACCGACCAAGACAACTCCATGGGGGACAGCAGTTTATCTGAGCACAGACAAACCATTGGGCTGCTTCTCAGGGAACAGAGAAACAGGAACCAGCAGGGGAAGTAAGGGGAAGTAAGACATCTTTTATAGGTAGTTAAGCGCTTGGGTAGCTTTTCCTGATGTAGGCTGGGCAGTTTAGCTCAGGATTGGTTGATCTGATAAGCACAGGGACCCTCCTGGGCTAAATTTGGACCTGCCATTTTAGAATATTGAGAGCTGTACTGCCATTTTAGGAGTCTGCTGGGAACCTAACAGTAGAGAGAGTTGGAATGGGGAGAGGAGGGAATGGAAATGATGTAAATATAAATATAAATATAAGTAAATATGGTACTGATATATGAAATTCTAAAAAATAAAAATCTGTGACATTAAAATCATGATTTTGGGGGGAAGGGGCAATATTTAAGGATTAACATTCAAAGGATGATTATTTAGCTAACCTGGCTGATTGATAGTTATCTGTATTTAATGTTATTCAGAGTTTATTCCTTAGTTTTATTTACTGATTAATTAATATTTCAAGCCTGTGTCTTTTCCCAACTATTTCTGTATTACCTCAAACTTGATTTCCCTCTTCCTTATCTTAAAGTCAGTACAGCATGTCTAGCTTTGACTTGTAAATCAAGATGAATTTCTTTTAAAATATGAACAGAATGATTCAGATTGAGCAGAAAGCAGAACTCTGATTATGTTTTCCCAGATATAACTTCTGCAGCCATCACGCCTCACCAGTTGGATGGCTCCCTGCTTAGCAGACTCTTTTATAGATAGACATGAATTTCACTGTGAGATTACCATGGTTCTCATTTACAAAACTGGCTTTATACATTTGCATGTTTTCTTGTAAACAGTGTTTTTATGCTTGACTTCTGAACAGTTAGTTGGCCATGCTGAAAAAGTTCACTTCTTTGCTATGTGAACAACTACATGATTTAATTTCTCCTTTCTTTACCCACTTATATAAGATTTAAGCAAAACAGATCTAACTGTGAACGGCTAGCACATATTTACTTGTTAAAATTTGAAGGCTCTGAAAATGTGCCTGCTGTGTCTTTCATTTATGTCCACAAATATACACCTACTGTTTACTTGCACCATTGGGAATTGTCAAAGGTGAGTTATATTCAGGCCAATCAAATGCCATCAGAAATTGCTGTCATAAAATGTATTTTTTTTTTCTAAATAGTTGAAATTGGCTGGCCCTAAGATTAACTCCTGGACAGTTATGTATTAACTCCAAAGGCAGAATTAACATTCTATTGCTGGTAATTCTGTAATAGCAATAAGAATAGATTAAGACATCTCTCTCTTCTATTTGGTTTTCACTTCTTTGTTTGCTCTTATATTCATAATTCGGCCAGCATTAGACTTATAGTTGAAAGAGAAAGAATTATCACTTGTTCATGCATTGTGCATAGAAAGTCAGTTTTTCTTTTTCAGGAAAATGGAAAGCTACTTCCCACAGAGTGAGAGAACTACTATGCTGTCACTATCCCACAATACCTTTCTTCTCTATCAGTTGTTGATATCACTATGGATCCTGTGCTGCTGTGAAGCGATCTTAAACTGAAGTGAGACATACATCTGATTTCTTTATTTTTGCCTATGGAAAATGGTGGTCTGGTAAGTTAGACTGACCTTGACTTCAAAGATATTGCATAGGCAAATAAGGAAATCAAATCGTACTTACAAACTACTAGTTTAAGACCATATTCACAAAATAGTTTGCTTTTAGCATTAAATTTATAATTCAAATTTATTTTGCATTTGGGGTTGTAGCCCTCAACATTTTCTGAGGAAGAAGCCAACACATGAATTTTAAAAAAAAACAAAACCCAAACTGCTTTCAGATGGACTGTCTCTAATCAGTTCACTTTCTATCCTTCCTTGACAGGGCATTGTTTAAATGCTGGATGCTTCACATATGTTTAGTTTTGCAAGTAGGTCTTGAACCCCATCACTATCCATAGTGTGCTTTTAAAGCAATAATTGTCTTTTCAACTACATTCAAATAAACAATTTTTGTACACAGTACAACCTGATTCTGATTATGTAGCATACAAAATTCAAGGGATCAAATCACCAGCAATTTGCTTCCCCAAGTTGCTTTCTTAAATCAGCTTTTAAATAGATTTATGTTGCCTGTGGATATAAAGCAGTGGAGTAAAACTAAACCTTCCTGATTTCCAAATCAGCGTTTAAAGAGCTGTAATTCATATTTAATGAAGAAAAACAGCTAAATAAGCATCCACAGCATTTAAATAGAGACTTTATGATCATAAAGTTTTTATCCCCTGCTAAAAGCCCCTTTACCATATATTTTTATTATACTTGTTGATGCAAAATGCTAAAAGGAAGTTGGATAGTGTTAAATTTCTATTAAATCATAAAAGAACAAATATTAGGAATACATTTCAGCTCAGTTAACTACTACAAGATTGGCAATTTTCCTAACTAGTGCTCGACATTTAATTTTCAAACGGAGAAAATGTTTTATTGCCAACTGAACACGAAGCAATATTGAGGCCAGATGTCTCTGACCTTTTATATAAGAATGAAGTGCTTTACAGTCCAACACTAGGCATCCTGTTTATAAATGACTGCATTGTGGTGAAAACTGACTTTGTTTTACCTGGAAAATTGAGTTTGATCATTTCCCCCGTAATAAGGATGGGCTGTTCAGATTCTCTTGCCTGAAGGCAAAGCAAGATAAAGTTGATGGCATAATGCATGCATGTTTTCAACTAGAGTGCTGCTCAAGTATGCATGTCTCGAATCTTCATCATCAGAAGCATCCCATCTCTGTGTTAAAGTCAAGAAGAGGACCAGCCAAAATGACTCCCTAGGATACTTGCTGACTTCCAAAGACATTTTTCCTTTGGTTAGGTCTCAAATTTGCTTCATTTTTTATCTTATTTCCTAACCTTGATTAAGCTTGAGAAGTAATGGGGAGTCAGTTAAGACCGCTGCTTTCAGTAGCACCTGAGATCTTTGCATTTATATTCGTCTACCACTTCTCACTACATGTACAAAAGCCACATCTCTTCTTCCAGGCATCAGTAATGTCTTTCACATTCCATTATTCTAGACAAAGAAAATGGTACTCTTGGCCTCAAATTCCCTTAATTTAATCAGCTGTGAGCTAAAGAACAGTCCTGAGATAATACTAAATTCACGTGTTGAACTTCTACTTGTATCTCCAAGTGTTTATTAAGTTCTTTCATGTAGAAATTTGCGAGTCTAATCACTTTTAATACAAGACATAGAATTTATTCGGCTAATTTCAATTTTTCACAATATATTTTCCTTTCCAAGAAGATATCAGCATCCATAGCTATAGTTTTATTTCTTTCTGGTCTGAAGCATAATTTTGATCAGTGCCCAATGACCAGGTGGGCCTAAAGGTATGTCTCTCCTAACACCTCAGTGCATAATTTAAACTGACTACTGACTCGAAGTCTCATGCAAAGAAAGGTGACTGTGAATTTCTTCTGGGTTGAATGAAGCCTTCTATTGATCTCTAGAATGAAATATAAATGGTACCCAATGGACTGCCTATTTTAATGAAGCAAAGCAAATTCAATGAATTGAACAATCCTCTGGGGCCCTATAGAAAACAGAGCATGGTGTTAATGGAGAAAATGGCACAAGAAAATTAAGTGCAGGGCATCCTAGTAGTCATCCATTAAGTCTATGGCATCTCAATCATTGCCTCAGGAATACACAAGCCTCTAATAGAAAAATTTAAGAGTGGAGTGCTGTCTGGTATTTAGGCTTAGTGACTGTACATGATGAGTCATCCTGCATCTGGAGGACAGCTGTATCTATTGACTTATTATTAGCTTATGAAGAATAAACATCCTGTGAGTGGTGCTGTCCTTCATAGAAGTGTCTTGCATACTTTACCACTGTATGAAAACACACAGTACATGTTAAGCCAACATTTGTGGGGTTTTCTTGTCACTGGCATAGCATGCATCATTGGCTTCAGGTAGACCATTCATATAAATGAGAAACATTTCAAAAATTGCCAACTATAAAATAGCCAACATAGTACAAAATTAGCTGGGACATTGGCATTCCTAGAGTGAAAATATGCTATATACTAAATAACCTGTGATATAAATAACCCTTTAGAAATAATTTTGAAATCTCTATTATTCCTTCAGGAATTTTTTTTTTTTTGGATGAAGGTATTATAACAGCTGGGTTGTTTATTGTGAAGTTTCTTATATGTAGTTATAGTTGTGTTCTAGAAAGGTCTTGGTCTTATCAAATTTTATTCCCACAAACAGATCAAAAGTGTGTTTACCTATTCCATACTCAACACTAAGAATTCCTGTACTAAAAATGCTCTCTATCACTTATTGCACAAGAATATTCCACCTCATTTTGAAGTGTATTTTTTCAATTACTTAAAATAATGTATGATTATCAGCAATCTACGCATCTTATTCAGTGTATTATCTGGTTTGTCATCTTTTCTTTTTTTATATACTTAAACAAAATGCATGGAGTTTTATTTTATTTTACTTCAGAGGAAAATAGTTTCTTATATGGATCAATTTGCCCAGCAGAGAATATACAAAAGAACTTTATCATCTTTAACATTTATCAGTGAAATAACTAACAGAAAATACTAATTTAATCTTGGCACTCTTAAATGAAATAAAAAAAATATATACTACTAAAATCATCACAGGACTGAAAAACAAAAGTTATATTAAATTTAAAAAATAGGCAACAATAAACGACATTAAACATCTCAGAATAACAGTGTTGCTGAATGGTGCATCGTTCAGTGTTCAAACCACAGCTAACTTGCTTGTTTTATTTATGGGATGTGAAACGTACACCCTCTTGGTAAACCAGTCAAAGTCTACACATCTTAATCAGTGTATCGTCTGGTTCGTCATCTTTTCAAGTCTTTCCTATGTTTCTTTATTCTTAATGATTTTAAGACTTCCTCATGTGTCAATAACATCAACGTGTGTGTGTGTGTGTGTGTGTGTGTGTGTGTGTATGTGTGTGTTTGTGAATACCCTCCATTTCTTGGTTTTTGAAGGACATTTCCCTGCAGATTTTTGTTTCCGTATTTTACTCTTGTTAATCTTAAAGTTGGTAGACACACCTACTCAGTGCCTAGGAAAGGAAATTAAGGAATGTGCTGAGCAGTGGAATGAAGTCAGGTAATCGGAGAAGGCTGCTCACATTGCATGCTGTGAGCTCACATAAGGAGGCAACAAACTTATCTCTTTGGATGCAACTCATTGGCAGCTATTGAGGACCTGTTCTCAAGAACAATCATTTGTGCTCCAACAGATTAACAACAAAGTGATAGGTTAGGTCAAGGTGAATAAATTATTTTGTCATGTATAGAGAGGTCCTAGTAAAGCTCATTAAGTTCCTAAGTGCATAGGGCAGTTGTAATTTACTGGTGACCTTTAAGAGTTCTTACATTTTCAAATAAAAATTTTTATGGAGATTTATTCAAGCAAGCCCACCCAGTGGGGCTTGATATGTTTTCTGGCTTCCCCCTACACTATTATTTGATCAAATAACCTGAGCTGACACCATTAATAATGATTAGATTACTAAAATACTGCCTCTGGCCACCAACATTTCCTGTCTGCTGTGTGTTTAGTTGTTTTTCTCCAGAGCTTTCCTAATTCTACCTGAAGAAAACTTACTCCTACTTGGGAGCCTTGTGTGCTTACCTTCATTGCCTTCTCTATCATGTCGAAGATTTCAGCAGCATTGAGAAGAAGATATGGTGTATTCTTCCATAGCAAAGAAATTAATTCTAATCTGGAGGGAGTCACTTTTGATTCTACATGTCGAAGGCTTGAATGTTGAACTGACATTACTGACAGCTTCCATGGACTCATTTTACATAATGGATAAAATAAAGCCTTTTTACTGAAATAAATGTCTCACCATTGCTTGATTCCCACAATATACTTACATTTCTTATGGTAAGAACAGAACGTATAGTGAAGGTAGAATGACCGATACTCTGTGATGGTTTCATGGTAGACCTTTCATAGGTTTTTGAATCCCTTCTTTTTCTCCTTTATTATGCAATATTTTTTTCTAATAACAGCATTCAATCCTGAAGACACACTTCTAGTAGCTAAAGTATGTAGCACAGAGGTATTGTGAGAATTGAATAGTAAAGCTTGAATAATAAAGCTTGAGAAAAGGCTTAGAAAAAAAAAATTAAGTCCTTCCCAAGTTCTATGTAAAGAGATGATTATTTTCAGGAAAAGTACAACGTCTTTGCCTTTGCCCCAGCTTTGGCAGAAATCACTTCTACTGACAGAGGCAATGAATGATATAGCACTGGCTGGGGTGAGGGTGAAGGATGGAAATCTCGGTACAAGAGAAGATCTGCTAAAATCATTAAGCACGGGGGAGAAGGAAACATTTTTCTTGGATAGAGGGCTGTAGAGTCGCTTTGTTTGTGCTTAGACATCTGTATAGCCCCTTAATCACTCCACGGAGCCAAGAAGTACAATAAGTTCTTAATGTTGCCCCATTTGTCATACCCCTCCCTCCTTCCTGCCATTGAGTCAGCGTGATACTCAGGCATCAACTTGCAGTACAAGTCACAGAACTGACTGTGAGTCATGGCCATGCTGCTCCCTGGGAAATCTGTCCTTCCATCACTTTCTCCATCCACATAGAGCTGTTTGAAGAGAGATTTTCTAAGTTGTGCTGTGGATATACTGATGGCAGTGGAGATGATTTTAGGGATATTCTTAGTGTGTTATTTAATATGCTTTCAGGTCAGTGTTTCAATGTGTTTTTATGGAAACGTAATTTGCATATAAAACTTTGCAGTGGCATCTCTTTGTTTATTTTTACAGACATCTGAACAAAATTGGAACACAGAGTATCCTATACATGGGGATCTGTGTTTCTATTGAACTGCAATATCAGATAACAACTAGATCTGGTAACAGGCAAAGCAATGACAGACTTCACCTGTACAGGGTGGTTCCGGGATGCTGGTGCTGTCTTGTCATTTGGCTATGTCTATTGTATTATCTCTGCAGATGAAACTGTTTTGTGGCCTGTATAATTTTGCTTGTCCAGAGAGATCTCAAAAGGCCAGCCATCCTGCACCTTTGTCTCCTTCCTGCCACTTTAGTAAACCAGGGGCTTTAGAGAATATCTGTTTGAAAAAGAGGATTCATAAATCCTTTGGGCTACCCTTATAGTCAAGTTTCAACTAGCCATCAAGATTGCATCACAATACCGAGCATCTGGTATTACTTTATTATTCAGTGAGGAGAAAACAATGACACCTCCCTAGCTTCTGCTAGGTCTGTGGAAACAATAGGGAAGTAGCACCCACTGGGTTGGAGGCTATTCAGTCACCATAATCAGGTATTTTATAGAACTGTAACCCAAAGTAACAAAGTTACTTGTATCTAATAAATTATTTTTCTGGGAATAGAACTATAATTGAACCTTTTTTTTGTTTGTTTGTTTCTCTTTCCATTGGGTATATCAGACCCAGTAGTAGCAATTAGTGCTGTAGTTTCAAGAATCCCAATACCCTGAAACATAACAGGGAATGTCTGAATTTTTTCAGAACTGTAGCAGCATTTGCAGATAGGTTAGTGGCCTCTGGCTGGATTATCCAAAGTGAGTGGCTACAGTACACAGTGCTTTAGTATTCTGCTTGAAGAGCTATCTGACAATGTGCTACAGATACAGTAGGATCAGTCAGACCTTCTGGTTTGGGATAAGAACCATAAATATTTGGCTTTCAAGGAAAGCTCTCATAATGGCCATATTTGGTTACTTTTTGTTATCTAAGTGGAACCCGATCATACTGGAAAGACTTTTAGGGTTATGGTTAAGACCCACATATCAAACAGACCTGCCTTTAGCTCTTGGCTCTGCTAGTTATACTGTGCTTGAATTAGATGCATTTCCATGGATCTGCTTCTTCACATGAAAGATTATTTTCTGTTGCTGTGATAAAACACCATGACCAAGGCAACTTATAGAAGGAAAGATTTATTGGGACTTACAGTCCCAGAGGGATAAGAGTTCATCATGGGAGTGGGGAATATGAGGGGAGGCAGCTGGAGCAGGAAGGTGAGAGCTACATTTTCAGTCACTTACAGGAAGCAGAGAGAGAGGTGAAATTGGAAGTGGGACAAGGCTATGAATTTTCAAAGCCCACCCCCAGGACATGCTTCTTCCAACATGGGCACACCTCCTAAAGGTTCCATGACCCTCCCCAGGCAGCACCACAACTGAACAAAAGTTCAAATTCTTGTACCTATATGGGATATTTCCTTCTAGACTACCACATATGGGGATAATCAGAGCATCTAACATGGCTTGATGTGAGGATCAAACCGGTAGCTGTTAATGAGTCTCTTTCCATTCTCTTGGCCCTCTGCATCTTCCTTCTGGGCAGGTGCATGTTGTAACTTTGGCTACCTGCTTGGAATTTGTCAGGTGCTCCAGGAAACCTGTGGAACTCACCTGACATGCAGAACAGAACAATCTGTTATGAGTTCACGCTCATTAGAATACTACTGATTGATATGAGGCTACAGCCATGGATATATTCTTCCAGATTAGTGTTTTGGGAAAACAGTTCTGAGTCACATTTATAAGATACTTCAGAGGGTCTTGCAGGGTATATTGGCCAACTGAACAACAGTCATGTTGACTTTTCCTTAGTTTCCCACCTTTCTTTCCTAATGTGATAGCCTGAGCGCCTCCATTTTGTGTAAGACTGCCATCTTGGCGAGCCATTTCAGACTCTACCCTGGCCTGGGGCCAGCAGTTCCAGGAAGAGCTGACCCCAGAGGAACACACCCATATAATCCTGGGAGACTCTGATGGATACTTATCTGGCTTTTGTGACCACTTGCTTATCTAAATTCTGTAACTGTTTGCTTATACATGGCCTTAGGAACAAACATGTGGCTGCTTCTATCAGCCACCTGCTTAGAATGCGGTTTTTGTTTTTGTTTTGCCTTTAAAAAGCTTCGCTTTCCTAGCCAGTTTCTTGGCTAAAAGTCACTATGTCCTTGGGCCTCTTAGCAACATACTCTGTTCCAAAGGCCAAAATTGTCAAAAGTATTTAGGAGCTCTTATCTAATCCCTAAAAGATTTTAGAGTTACCTTTTCTGAGGGGGAATGTTAGAGTAGCAAAAAGCCCCATAAAAATAAATACATCAATCAAAGAAGAAGAAAGAGTACTTGAAGTTATCAGAAGAAAGTGATCGGGAGATATGGGAGGAGTTGGAGGGGAGAGAGTGGGCATGGGTTTGATCAAAACACCTTATATGCTTATATGCTTGTATGAAATTCTCAATAAATTATTTTTAAGAAAAGTTTACGTTCCTCTGAGGGCTGCTGCATTCTTTAAATTGACTCAAAGAGGGCAGTCATTGGCAAGCTAAATAAATTCTGCTGATTTGGAACTTTTTGAGTCTGTGTGTGTGGTCTTTTCCCAGTGATCTTGAACTCTGTAACATTGCCTTTCACGAATGAGCTACTTGGATGCAGTCATCTGCCTTATAATCTAGCATCCTTGTACCAAGATCATATGTCTCTGGAGCTATGTCTTCAGACAGCACAGTTGGCAGCACAACATTCACTAAGACTCCCCTATAGTGTATTAGAATGTGGTCTGTAAAAGATGAGGTGTTGGGATTCGTGGCAACTATGGCACTGGAGGAGTATGAGAATAATATTAATGATCAAGATTATTGAGTTAATTGACTTTTAGAGGCTGCTTTGGAAGTTTTAAACATAGAAACAACAGATTTAAAATAGATAATTCTTACAGAAGGGTCAGCTTTGAAAGTTAGAGAACCACTATGACAGAACTAAAGATATCCTCATGACTTAAGATGCAGGGCATTTGGAGTTAAGCACTTTCTTATAAGAATGGAAGAACATAAAAGATTCTTAATGTATACTCTTCCTAGATTTGTACATGAAATCAGGGTCCTAGTAAGAAAACACCATGACACTGAGACACGGGGTGAAGAAATTGTTAGACAGAAAAGCCTGAGTCTCACACAATGAAATAACTTTGAATAGTCCTGGGTCAAAGATGTAGGCTTTCTTACTTGATAAAGAACAGTCTCCCTTTGCCTAGACATTGCAGAAACTACTTATTGGGTAAGAGTTCTGAAACTGTGACTCCTTTTCCTGAATACCTATTCACTGCTTCTTGCCTTTTTCTCCAGGCCGACTGAGACTCAGCAGGGCCTGTGCAGGAAAATAAAATTTCTGCTTAGGAAAATATTTACTTATTCGCTAAAGGAAATGAAATCTGAGTTCATATGTGGCACTAAGAAATGTAAATATCTTCATGGAAGTAGAGCTTGAGGGTCTTGTAGTATGTGCTACAAAACACAAGACTCAATTATAGAGAAATTCTTGACATGAAGACCCTACCCCAAACCTTAAGATTCAGTATCTTCTTAGTAATGGTGAGTGGTTGGATGGTTTCTTGAATTTTAGACACAGTATCTAAGAAAGTTGTGACATTTTAAAGAAATGTCTTGCTTCTGAAGCAGGGAAGTGCTTGCTATTTGCAACAGTGGACCTGGTAGACCCTGAAAGTGACCTCTGGCCCACATAACTAGAGCATCTCTTGTGAGTTAGACAATATCTGCTGAATTACAAGGTTGGACAGTCATAGCAGTAATCAATTTAAATTAAAATAGTATAATTGGGGAATGGTGCCAAGCAGTCCAAATAGGTAGAATGAATTTCATGGGCATAGATATATCTCACATAGCTCACAGCTCATCATAGGGATCTTTCCAGAATCAGCTGACTGGAGGAAAATCTTATTTGAATCAAAATGAGTTTTTGTTTGACTTGTGCCTTCTTAAAATGGACTGTAACCACACTGCTTCTCTATTTATGGATAGAGTTAATGGTATTGCAAAAGAAAATTAGCCAAATGGGCAAAATCAACATTTGGCCATTCTGTTTGTACAGATGAAGACATTTTCTAGAGGTTTACATGGCCCTGTGGGCAGTGAGAAATGGCTTAGCTAGTAAGTCCTAGGGTGAAGGGAGTGTGCCTGGTGATCTGACAAAAGATATTTGCAGAGAAGAGTAAGGATAAACCAATGTAAAAGGGTACAAAAATGTGCAGATCTTTCCACCTTAGAGGCCACTTACCATGGAAGTGGCATTACTTACCTGAGAGGATCACTCCTTCTATCACTGTCTACCCTTCTCTTTCTTGGACATTCCAGTGCTAGCATGGCATAGGAATGGAGTTACCATAGTGACAGGGATAGGGGTTATTGGTGGACACCACATGGACTTCTCCCTAAGGCTGACTGTATTCTACCTTAGCCAACAAACATGCTATGTCAGGAGCAGAGACTGAAGTTGAGTCTCAACATTTCATCATCTTTTAAGGAGGCTACCAGACACTTGGCAAATAGGTTTACTTTTTCCTCCATGCCACCCTTAGAAAGAGGTGTGGCAATGAGTAATGGACAGTCGGATCTATGAGCTTTGCCAATTGCCTCATCTTCTTGAAACAACAGGATTAATAGACTGTTATAGTCTTGTTAAATGATTCTCCTATATGCTTGGGAACAAAAGCCTCCAGGACTGAGAATACTGTCTCCTAAGACAGAGCTTTGGAGAACTCAGTCAGCAGTGCATTCTGTGCTGGAATTTGGAGAGAAAGTGGAGCCGGTGAGTGGCCTCAGTCCTTAAATTCTCACCAACATTGCTTATGACTGATAACTAACTTCATCTTTCTTATCTTTTCACTGGAAAAATTAATAATTCATTAATTCAGTGATTCTTTAAACATTCAGTGATTTTTTAAAAAATATGAATCTTATTGAGAAAAAGAAGCAATGTTTTATTTCTAAAATAATTC
>NW_008360322.1:8032981-8034563 GCF_000622305.1 Nannospalax galili | reverse complement strand
GAAGCCAGCCATGGTCGAGCAGGACTTTAACTTATCTTCACATAGACAGAACTGGTAAAAGAATGGAGTCAGGGGCACTTCCCAAGCCCATGTGAACCCTGAGGAACAGATCCTCAAATGACCTTAAGAGTAAAAATAACCTGGTTTATCTGGGCTAATTGTAGTGTCTTAAACACCCAAAAGGAAAGTATAACCAAAGATTAATGGGGTCAATATAATATTTAAGAGGCCATATGTATAGCTAAAGGATACATAACAAGAAACACTGCCAGACAGGAGATACTTTCTTTTGAGTTATTAGCCAGGTTGGCCCAAAAGACTCCCAGACAGTAACCAAGCATAGAACTGAGAAAATGAAAAGCAGATCCCAATCTCATCTAAAGGAATATTGACAACTGATTGGTGCTAGATGAGAAACAGCTTATCTTCCTAAAGCAAGGCTCTCTAGGTAGACTGACTGCATTCAGCAGCCAGACAAGCACTGGGGAAAGGCTGGGGTCACCGATTACACAGTGGACAGTAACAGGGATGAAAGAGTATGTGGGCTCCAGTGGGGGGACGGAGTCTATGGGAGGATGGCATTTGGGAAGTAGGTATAGAGATGAATAAGATTGGGTGGGATGTTCTGTATAATATACACAAAAAAATCAACAAATTTTTAAAAAGTCATATTTGAGGAGGAAGCATAAAAATTTACTTCATGTTAATTAGTAGAGGTGACAAACATTACCATTGAAATCTGCCTGATGACTATATATACATACTCAGGTACCAAGGATCTGAGTGCAATCAGCTGTGACTAGAAATAATTGGATACATAAAGACCAAAGACACATGTGAAAACTTCAAGTGGTAGTAGCGTTAAAAATGTAGGAAACAGCATATTTTAAAATTAAATGGAGATCTTCCTTAAAGGGTAAAAACTCATTCAATTTTATGTCTTACAGGGTTTATACTGAGTTCAATACTGTATAACTGTATTAATTCAACTGTAAAACTGAAAATTTATAGCCAATTTTGAAGGAGATGCATCTTAGCTCTGGAAATTGTTATTGAATAAGTCAATGCTGCTGTAATGAAATGCTTCTTCTGATTGTGTGGTTATTAAATAAATAATTTTTTAAAAAAGAAATAAAATTTAAAAAGCCATAATGGGGCTGGGAGTGTAGCTCACTAATAAACTACTTGTCTGGACTGTTTGAGGCCCTGGGTTCATTCTTCCAGCACCACACACAAAAACATTTTATATTCTGGAGCTGGAGAGATAGCTTAGTGGTTATGAGCCATTCTTCCAGCACCACACACAAAAACATTTTATATTCTGGAGCTGGAGAGAGAGCTTAGTGGTTATGAGCCCTGGTTGTTCTTGCAAAGGACCTGGGTTCAATTCCCAGCATCCATATGGTGGCTAACAACCATCTGTAACTCCAGTTCCAAGGGAATACAGCACCCTTTCTTCTGAACTCCACAGGCATTACATGACATGGGTGCCCTTACACACATGAAAGCAATACACTCATACACATAATATAAAAATAATAAATAAAATATTAAGAAAACAAAAACATTTTATTCTATACCA
>NW_008360322.1:8018790-8030576 GCF_000622305.1 Nannospalax galili | reverse complement strand
AGGCTAGCCTCGAACTCACAAAGATTCACCTGCCTCTGCCTCCCAAGTGCCAGGATTAAAGGCATGTGCCACCACGCCCGGCAAGAATATTTTTTAAAAAAAGAAAAAAAGGGGGCTGGAGAGTGGCTCAGCAGTTAAGAGCACTGGCTGCTGGGTTTAATTCCCAGCATCCATATGGTGGCTAACAACCATCTGTAACTCCAGTTCCAAGGGAATACAGCACCCTTTCTTCTGAACTCCACAGGCATTACATGACATGGGTGCCCTTACACACATGAAAGCAATACACTCATACACATAATATAAAAATAATAAATAAAATATTAAGAAAACAAAAACATTTTATTCTATACCATTATTTATTTCACAATTTCTATAGGTAGACATTTAGACCATTTGAGATCACATATTTCTTTCATTCACAATTCTATGCAAACCTCCTTACCTAAATATATTATTTTCTCACTTCTGAGTCAAATGGTATATCCATTTTAGATTTGGGCAGGAATTGACTAATTGCCTATCTTTTCAAGTACTGGTTGAATAATCATGTTTGGTAAGGTGGCTAATACTTTTTTCAAATTGGGCCTTTTTTCTTATGAATAAGGAGTCTTAATCAAACATTACATATTCTGAGTACAAGTATTTGCCTAACATGTTTTTTGTTAATAATATCTTTCCCCAGTTCATGGAAAACTGTTCAAAAAGACATTTTTCCAAAGAATAAAAAATTTAAATGTTGTGAAATACAGTTTATCATGTTTTCTTTTATGTTGTATGTTTTCCATGTTCTATAAGAAACATATTTCCCTCAGGGCCACAAAGATTTTCTTCTATTTGTGTTTCCACTTTTCCTTTTATTTCTCTTTGATGCCTCTCATTTTTTTTTCACAGAATCAACCCAGAAGCAATGCAATGACTTTGTTTTCTTCTCACTGAATAAGGAAGCAGATGCTCGGGGTATAGTTAGGCAGTTCTGATGACTAATTAAAGTTTTACTGTAAGTGGTGTCCAAGAGATTCAGGAATCCTCTTTGAAGACAGACATTCACTGTTATGGCCCGAGTCAAGGTTGAGTTTTCATTTTTCCTGCAGAAATGAGATGTTTGGCATCATTTGTTTAGTTTTTCTCCTTCTCATTGATATACCTTGCCACCTTTGCCAAAAGTCCATTAACTAAATTCATGGACTCTATTCCAGTCCAATATTTTAAGACTTTTTAATATACCACCATCACAGCTGTCTTGATTATTGTAGTACATGCTAAATCTTAAAACTAATGGGATTGGGTCTTCTAACCCTTCCTTCCTTCCTTCCTTCCTTCCTTCCTTCCTTCCTTCCTTCCTTCCTTCCTTCCTTCCTTCCTTTTTCTTTCCTCCATTTCTTTCCTTCTTTTTTTTTAAATGCTTCAATTATTCTAAAACCTTTTACATTCCAGTCTAAATTTTAGAGTAAGTCACTGATTTCTGAAAAATCTTCTGAGATTTGATGAGATTGACGACATACTTATAAGAAAAATTTTATGTTGTCTAATGGAACTTTTCGTAATTACACTGCAGACTGAATTCCCTATATTAAATCTATGTTTTTAGAAGAAATAATAAAGCTGAGCATGGTGGCACATGCTTTAATCCCAATGCCCAGAAGGCAGATCTCTGTGAGTTCAAAGTTAGCCTGGTCTACGTAGTGAGTTCCAGGCCAACTGGGGCTATAGGGAGACTGTCTCAAAAAGACAGAAGAAAAAGAAAACAACAAGAAATTATATATGCTTATCTAGTTGTTTCAACGTAATTTCTCACTTATTTAGAGTTGAAATACTCCACCAGTTAAGTTGTCATATATATCTACTTTCTAGTAGACTAACAATCAAAAATATCTTAATGTTTTAAATCATATGTAACTTGTAATGCCTTTTATATAATGCTGTACTTATACTTGCTGATTCGTCTTTTTTCTTGGTTCTTTACCCGTTTATTGTGTTCTTAGTCTGAGTGCTGAGACTTCTTTGCTATCCAGTGGTTTTTCTTCCATCTTGAACTGGATACAGCTTGAGATCCATACACTGATGTGGTACAAGCTTTGTTACATTAAAAGCACAGATAATGACAGTAGTTACATATCATGGCCTGGTCTAAGCCTTTATGGTAGCAGGCAAAAGCCAGACACTTAGGTGGCTTACTTGCTGTAATCCTTGTTTTTTTAAAAAAATGTATAAATTGGTAATAGCACCATTTTGTAGATAATGTTATAATTTAAGAGATACCTTTCTTGCTCTCCGTTTGGCCCATCCCCATTCACCCAGGGTCTTCCGGTCCTGACGTGGATTGACAAACCGGCATAAAATATTTTTTATCTTGGGTTTCACATGGTTTATATGACAGTGGAAGGGGATGACTTACAAAGAAACAGCTCCTCATAGCCCCTGCATTCAAGCCCCGCCATTCTGATCACTTTAATGCCCCAGGCCCACCTCTCCATCTCACCCCATGGTCTGCCTCATCTGGCCCTGGGGAGCCTGTAAGATGGTGTATTAGTCACTTTTCTGTGGCTGAGATAAAAACACTGACCCAAAACAACTTATAGAAGGAAGAATTCATTTGAGCTTACGGTTCCAGGGGAATTACAGTTGGTCTTGACGGGGAGGCATGGTGGCAGAGGTGGCTGGAGAAGAGGAGCCAAAGCTAAGCTGTACATCTTCCAGCAGGCACAGGAAGCAAGAGGGCCACTGGAGACCTGGCATGGTTTAAGAACTCTCTAAGACCACCCCCAGTGAGGTGCTTCCTCCAGGATAGCCACAACTTCTAAAACCTCCCAAAGCAGCTCCATCATCTGGGGACAAAATGTCCAAATACTTGGAGCCTATGGGGGACATTTTCATTCAAACCACCATAGATGGACAGGGCATCTACCAGTCGTTTTTGTCCCAGCAATCCCAGGCTACATGCCACTGCTCCAATGAGTTCCTGTGCTAACTCTCTGTATCACAGAAGGCTACTGTCCCTCTTCCCAGGGTGCTCCTAGGCTTGTCCCTGCTGGCTTACTCTTTTCCGGGGAATGAGTAATTTTGGGGCTACAATGTTATAATTTAAGAGATGCACATTAAGTATATGCCTGAGGTTTAAGCATGTTCTTAGACTAGAATTAAAACATATTCTTAATATTCCAGCTGCCACAGAGTCTAAAACACTTTGTGACATTGGAAGTAAATACATACAAAAGAACTCACACAACAACAAATAGTCAAGAGTAAAGTCCCCTACTTATGAGAGTTCTGGGATCAAGTTCTACCCCCCTTTCAGTATCATATCACTAGAATGAATCAGCCATCACTCTTTAATACAACACCATGAATTTAGTTCTAATTAGGACTTCTGAGGAATATTTTTTATTTTACACTTTATTTTTCTGTCAATATTTACAAGCTAAATTAAGAAGAAAACAATATTTAAAACTCATGTTGATAAAAAAGGAATGTGGATAAGCATTTAGAACATTTCTGAAGTAATGTTGTTTGACATAAAACCACCTATTAAATCAACACTAAGTTTAAGGCTGACAGTAGCTAGCTAGCAAAGTCATTATTTGGGGCTGGAGAGATGGCTCAGGAATTTAGAGCACCCCAATTCTTTTCCCAGCCCCCACATGGTGGCTAATAACCATCTGTAACTCCAGTTCCAGAGGATTCAACACCTTCTTCTAGCCTCCTTGGGCATTTTCTGGCACAGGTGCACTTACAACATGCAGGCAAAAAACTCCAGGCATGGTGGCACAAGCCTTTAATCCCAGCACTCAGGAGGCAGAGGCAGGGAAATTTCTGTGAGTTCAAGGCCAACTTGGTTTACATAGAGAGTACCAGGCTATCTGGGCCTACCGGCAGGCCTTGTCTAAATAAATAAATATAAATAAATAAATAAATAAATAAATAAATAAATAAATAAATAATTCTAAAAGTCATCACTTAAGGGTCATGACCTGAATAGTTGACAATAGATATACTTAGTGCCACCTGCTGTAAGTAACTACATAGAGAATGTCCAAATGGTAAGGCCACTTGGAAAGGTGGTGCAGAGTGTGAAGAGAGTTCATACACAGAACTTTGCCTCCAGAGAAAAAAGATGTTACTACACCTAATTATATCAGGACCAGAGTCAATCTGATCCATATTTTTAAGGAACTTAAGCTTTGATTTAGGGAAATTACTTCTGAATCCTGACCTTGATACTGACTACTGTTATGCCTTTGGAAAATTGTTTAAACCCATGTTGTCTTATATAATATCCACTAGTCACATGTCAAATAAATTAAAATTAAATGAAAGAAAAATTCAGTTTCTCAGCTGAATAAGTCAAGTGAGAATCAGCCATGTGAAGCCATGGCTACTGTGTTGAAGCGTGCAGAAGAGCCCTTTTATTATTGTTGACAGTTCTAATGTGTAATAATGTTTGAACCTTTTTGGCCTTGCTTGCTACCTTTGTGAAATAAGTGTGAACTCCTCAATTTCTCTAACAGTCCAAGCCTTGCATGATGATGACTTTACACTGGGATGGTTGACCTTAGATTGTGTTATAATAAATTCTCCATGAAAATCCCAGTAAAATGCAGAAATTAAAATTTGGAACTCTGTGGTAATCGGACTATAAATGTCACTAATGAATGTTGCCTTTTGCCTCTCTTCCTCCTCCCTCTCCCCTCCTTATTTCAATGTTTTTACTTTCAAGGTAAAGTCCATTTCTCCTGAATCATAAAGGTGACACAATACATTCCAAAGACAACAAATAACTGACTTTACAAATAAGGGATAATCTGCCACTCCCACCAGGGAAGCAATTACCAAGACAGGTTCTTACTCATGGCAATGGATAGCTCCTAAATCTTAGTGTCTTAGAGCAAGAGATTTGTTTCCATCATGCTATCAGTAAGGCTTCTGTGTGCTCTGTTTTGCATCATCCTCACTCCCCATCCATCTGGCAGCTTGTTACTGTTGCAAAGGAAGAAGAGGACTGTGACACTCATGCTGACATTTGGAGCTCATCCCCAGACTGCTGCATGTCACATATGTGCACATTTCTTGTCCAAGGTAAATTTTTGGCCACATATAACCTCCAGAGTGTAGGTAAGCCTGATGCTATTGCATCCCTGTGAAGTAAATGTAGACTTTCCTTTGAGAGATATTATGAATTACCTTCGAGGGATGGTAAAAATTACCATTGTAATGTTCATAGGCCAATGCTCTACTAGGAAGGTTTTTTATTTCCCATAGTTAAACATGATTTATTTTTCTTTACATTTACAGGTTTTAATTAAAAAGAAATCCCAGTGCCAGAGGTGGGTTGCCCCTCTATGAGTTGTTGGCCTGAAGGGTCCTAGAGATTCCCCCAAACAATAAAAGTCATTGCGAATAATGTTGATTGTACACCAGAAATGGATGGAAAAACCCTACTGCTGAAGACACTGCTTGATGTGAGCACAGGAGAGGGAGGAATGAAGCTTGGACTAAGCTGGAAACTTCCTGCACTGGATGTGTGGCTTTCATGAAACCAAAAGGCAACATGTAGATGACCGGGGGAGAATCATGCCCTATAATTCTGTTCAATGATGGACCCCACGTGTTGCATTATCAACATACCAAACAAGATGTTCCTGCTGGTCCAAGAGTGGAGCATCTAGTGTATGTACAACCAGCAAATTTTTGATTGGATAAGATGCCCACTCCTAGGGGTGGAACATATATCTGGTACTGTAGATCAGGCCATCCCCCCTGTGGCAAGGTAGAATATAAGCCCCAGTGGGAAGCCACTGCAATTGTTTTGTTAGATGGATGTGATGCACCTGATAAATACTGTTCAAGCATTTGTGTTTATGCCCATAGGTTAAGTTATAGAAGCCACTGTTTAGATGTTCTTGCTTATTACTGTTTGTATTTTCATAGTAGATGGAACCCTAATGAAATGGGCTAACAGCCCATGGAAAACTGATGATGTAGAGAGCCACAAGTTCAGTGCGTTTCCACAATAGGAGGAAGATCATCCCACACCTACCACCCCCTCCAGGGCTAAGGGACTTTTGCAGAAAAGGTTGGCAGAAAGAATGTAAGATCTGGAGGAAAGGTTGGACTGTTAACTAGAAGTGTCCTCCGACCACTATGCCAGAAAGGAATAGTCACATCTCCTTCCCACACCCATCAAAGAGTCGAGGGGGGAGTCAGTTACCCCTTCTGCCTAATCGGTCGACCTTAGCTGCATGTGGGGAAGAGACTATGGATACGACAAGAATGCCAGAAGGCACCTCTCTCATCATTTTGTGCAGTTGTTGGGAAGTCATAGGATCTATATATGAGTGTGGACTTTCCAGTACAGCCATAAATGGGGGGCTCCCACTCTTCTGTAGATAGACTGTCACCTTATGCTCTGTTAGCAAGCCCAATAAACTAGTTAGGAGCTTTAAAAAAGTTATTCTTTTATTTATTTTTTTAAATTTGTTTTTATTGAATTTTTGTGTGTTTCATACAGAGTATCTCAAAAAATCATAATCTTTATACCCCTGTCCCCAATGGCACCCTTCCCTAAGCTTCCCCCCCGACTGGAACCCATATACCCTGTCATCTGTGTTAAGGCCCACTGTGTCAGGTGAGTGTCTCCAGATGTTCCCAAGGCTCAGGGGTCATCTCAGAAGAGGGGACGGGAAGATTGCAAGTGCCAGGGAAGATGCATAGGAACATATGGAAACAGAGTCCTACAAGTACTAGAGCATCCTAGGGACCAATTACAGACCATCAAGCATCAGGTGTAGCTCCTGAGTGTCACCAACTGAACTACAGTAGTCAACTGAGCTACAGTCTTCATGCCTGTTGTCTCTCAAACTGTTGCTACCCAGAGATGTTTGGTCAGGTCTGTGAGAGCTCTTCTTCCATCTTTTCCCTTTATTTGACTTTTTGTTTGTTTGCTTTAAGGTGTTGCACATTTATTTTCTTAAATGAAGTCTTTTTTGAAAATATTGGGTCATGGTTATAAGCTTTGTATGAATTTTTTAAAAGTTTAGTTCAATGGAATTTTGGAATGGAAGGCTGGTGATAACATGCTACAGACCCCACAATCTGGGAGATGGGGGTCTGAATGTTAATTCTTATAATTTGACAGACTACTCACACAACATGTAATGAGCCACTTATTCTGTCTCCATCTATAAAATTGGTAGATTAGCAAAAGTAATGACAAGACCATGCATTTGATCAGTAATTTAGCAGTTTTAGGAGCACTCTGGGGTATAAAGTTGTTCCTACATTTTCTTACATGTGATTGTGTAAATTTGATGGAAATTTCATCATAATTTCTTCTTTCAGTCTGCTTGGAAATGGTCAAGAGACTCATGATCTGAGAGGAGATTTGGGGTTCTCAGTGACAGATATTAGTCAGAGCTGGCTAAGCACAATATGACCTCTAAAGTCCCTATTTACAGAAAAACGGTGGAATTTTCTAGAACCTTTACTACAAGTACCTTGAAAACTAAGGCAGTGCTTGTTAGCACATAATTTAAATCCCAGTCTAAAACCAAAGCCAAGGATTTTAGTCTACTGACTATTCCAACTTCTTGGCCTTAGCTTCTTCACCTATGAAATTGGAGTGATAAACAGTATTTTTTCCATAGAGCTGATGAGGTTAAATGGTATAAACGACATACAAGGACTATTAGAATCTGAGTTACTACTCTACCCTGGCTTCCTCTCCCACCCTTTCTTTCCACATGGTGCTTTCCAAATATAGCATGGAATCCAAGAATTTTGATGAATTGTGTTTAATGTGTGGCACAGAAACATGCTGAATTTCTCATGTTCTGTTTGTTTTTCCTAAGCCGACCTTGGGTAAATGCTGCATTATTAAACCTGTAGAACATGGAATGCAGAGAAAGACGACA
Source organism: Nannospalax galili (assembly GCF_000622305.1). Classification (NCBI taxonomy): domain Eukaryota; kingdom Metazoa; phylum Chordata; class Mammalia; order Rodentia; family Spalacidae; genus Nannospalax; species Nannospalax galili. Next base: position 8,022,666 of record NW_008360322.1, on the reverse strand, counting down.
TGTTTGAATTTGTTTTGTAAAACTCACATGTGCACTAACCGGAGGGGATTTTCATTGTGTTGTAAGTCTGGTAACAACCTGAAAAAACTGCTTGAAGCTTCAGTCCATTGATATAAGTCCAGCCGGAATAACGAAGGTCAGCAGAATTGTTCCTCAGACCCTCTGTCTCCTACTGAGAAAATCTAAAACATGTTGGAAATTAACAAAGTAAATATTTCTTGAACTTTATTAAGGTTTTATTTTTCTTGTGAAGAACTTAGAGACCTTGGCAACCAGGGTTAATTGGACTCATTTCAACTTCAAAGTACACTAGTTTTGACTTAATGTTTTAAAACCCTCTGAAATTTAAGCTACTGTAGCATCATTTTATTGGGTGTTTGTCTATATTACTGCTGTAGGGATCAGAGTTGATCACTGTACAATCAAGTATCCAGAAAGTTATTAATGTTGGTATATCCGTGACACTCAGAAAAATTTATTTTCCTTGGAAAGGGTTTGTTGCATATGTTAGAGTTGCTTCAGTTAAACCTCTTCAACACTGATTCTTCAGTCACTTACTTTAAAGATGACTTTGAGTTCCTGCACATTTTTTATCATGAATATTCTACTTATCTGTTAAACATTTGCCTTTTGTTACACTCATTTTGTCAGTGGAGAAAACTATGCTTCTCAAAGGAAAAATTGAACATTTCTTTTTCTTTCAAGTAGATCTTGCCATGAATGCTAGCATTAATTCAAAAAGAACACACAGTTTTAGAATCAGGGATAGCTTTTGATCCACTTTGTTGGAGATGTTTCCCCAAAGACAAAATCCATGTATGTCTTTTAGGAAACGACAATATATTCAATATATTCTTTTTAAAAGAAAATCAGTCTCACTGCTGTTCTATACCCTGATTTAAATTCATACATGCTCATTTTAAATATGTAGATATATCACAATGCCCTACCATGCAGAAACAATACTGTAGTTTCTTCAAAATGTTGCTGTTTTCGTCTTTTTCCATATAACAACAGCATAAATATTACAATTGCAAAATTTTCCAAATTACTTATAATTTAGCCTTAAATAGGACATTTTTCATGTAGCCACAATTTGTTTTACTTTTTCCAAAATGTAGATTGTTACTTACAAAAGACATTTTGCTGTAGAAACTGTAATTTCTACACAATTGTTCAGGGATAAAATAAAGAAATGCATGTGATTTACCTTTATACTCTCTCTTTAAATGGTCTAGTTTTGGTTGACTGGAGGGCAAGAAGGAAAAAGAGAAGACCCTGAAGTTCACAGTCCATTTGTTCTTGTAAAAAGCCCAGAAGCTAGAAATATTTTGAAAAGATATTAGAAACTAACCAATTTAACAGAGAAGTTGATGTCAAACTATAAAGTTTGTAAGTAAATAAAATCTGTGATGTTTTTCTAAATTGAATAATCACTTTGATTCCTAATATCAATATAGTAGCTACTTTATTTTAATTGAAGTAAACACAGTTAATAATGTTAAAACATTAACCTTCTTGGACATTTGACAGCCATACTTTGAGACCTTTAGTCAGAGGGACTTGAAGGACAGTTTTTGCTTCTTGTCTTCCAAGGTCATCTAAGTTCCAGGGGACTATGGAGCATCTCTCAAAGTGTCCTGTAACTGTGGTGAGTCACCTTGTCCTCAAGGAGGCCATGGAGACCCCACCAGATGGACTTGAACCAGTGTCAGGTTTACAAAGAGGAGGGTCAACACAGCGGAAACATTTCTTCCATGCCTCCAAGTGAAGCCAGCCATGATTGAGTAGGACCTTTGACTTATCTTTACATAGATGGAACTGGTAAAAGAAAGTAGCCAGGGGGCTCCTCCTCTGACCTCCACAGGTATTGCATGACATGGGTTCACTTACCTACATGCAGGCAATACATGCATACACATAAAAATGATTTAAACACCCAAAAGGAAAGTATAACCAAAGATTAAAGGGATCAATATACTAGGATGTGGGTATATAGATGAATAAAATTGTTTGGGATGGTCTGTATGAAATACACACACACAATCAATAAATATAAAAAAATGAGTTATATTTGAGGAAGAAGCGTAAAAATTTGCTTCATGTTAATTAGTAGAGGTGAAAAACATTAACATTGAAATCTACCTGATGACTTTATGTCCATGCTCAGGTGCCAAGGATCTCAGAAATTAACTGACTGTGACTAATAATAATCAGACATATAGAGATTAGAGATGCATGTGCAAACATCTAAGTGTTAGTTGCATTAAAAATGAGTTTTTCTATATGAAACAGTATATTTTAAAATGAAATGGAGATCTTTTTTATAGGTTAAAATCTCATTCAATTTTATGTCTTATAGGGTTTATACTGAGTACAATATTGTATAACTGTGCTAATTCAACTGTGAACCTAAAATTTACAGCCGATTTTGAAAGAGATGCATCTTTGCTCTGGAAATTGTTATTGAATATGTCAATGCTGTTGTAATGAAATGCTTCTTCTAATCATGTGGTTATTAAATAAATCGTTTTTAAAAAACTGTAGCCTTGAAGCCAAATTTATTCAAAATTTCTACCAAATATTTCATAGAATAAACTTTCTTTTCTCATTAATAGTATTGATTTTCCTTTACCTAGACGTTTGTTTCTTATTTAAAAATTATGGAGCTCGCCCCACCTGTATACTTAGACATATGCCACGGCTTATCAGCTTATGGGGACTAATACCATGATTTCAAAGGAAGTTTGCCTTCCTTCTGGAATCAAATAGCTGTCTCCATATTCAAAACATTATAGGAAAGAGGCCAGTTACCATTGTCTGTAGATTATCAGCCTGAAACTCTAGTGTACTAGACAGAAAGAAAATGAAACCCAGAGAATGTGTGACACTGGGCAAGGCATCACTGAAATCATGTGGGAAAAAGGAAGTATCGTATCGGTCCCAGTGACATTGCTTTGTGTTTTTCTGTCTTTCAGCTTGCTACTTTCAGTAATTTAACTTCCTACAGATAAGTATTAGGAGAGGTTGGACTTTCCTCTTTGGGGTCACAGCTAGAATGACAATTTTCAATGCCCACAAATAGGAGACTCAGAAGCAAAGAACACAATTCACTTTGTAACATTCAAATTTATATAATCATATTATGGTAGAAAAGAATGTTTGCAGCCTGCTGAGCAAACTTCCCAGTGCCCCTACTTGATTTCCGAATGGCTGAAGCAAGCAATGACTTTGCTTTGACAACTAGTTAATGAACCCTTGCATCATCTTTCTAGCTGTGCCATGCTTTGTAGAAGTGATCAAAACACCTTAAGAATATTCACGTACCAAGAGTCCCATGCTTGAAAGACTGTCTCTGCACTTCCCAGCAACCTTCTCTTGACACAGTTTCCTTAGGTGGGGTTGGAATTTCTTACCCTCTTCTTCATGTCTATGCTTGGATTTTTGTCTGGTTTGAACTTGCATGGGACTTGTGCATGCTGTTTCCTTTGCTGTGAGTTCATATGAGTAACTGACAGACTATCTGAAAAACTAAATTTCCTTGAGATCATCCACCATGGCTCTTATAATCTATCTGCTCCTTCTTTTGCAATGATCTTTGAGCCTTGGGAGATAGAAGTTTGATACAGATTTTCTATTCAAGGCTAAATGCTCTGCAGCCTCATGTTTTCTGCACGTTGGCCAGTTGTGGGTTTCTGTGTTAATCACCATCTATTGCATAAAGAAACTTCTCTGGTGAGAGTTAAGAGATGCATTAATTTATGGGTATAATAATAAGTCATTAGGAGTCTGTTTAATATGATAACTATTTAGTAGAAAACTAGTATTAGGTTCTTCCCTATGTCCTATGACATGACCTATCTAGCTTCAGGTTCC
>NW_008360322.1:8017702-8018706 GCF_000622305.1 Nannospalax galili | reverse complement strand
TTTTATGATGAAAAAAATATTAGCTACTGTGATTAGTATTTAATCTCACAAACATTTTGGTATGGAGCTCAGATAAAGTAAGTCTGTACAGTATTTACTTATCAAAAATTTTATTTTATTATTTTTATTTTATGTATATGGGTGTATTGCCTCCATGTGTAAGTGCACCTATGTTGTGGAATGCCAACAGAGGACAGAAGAGGGTGTTGTATCCCCTGGAACTGGAGTTACAGATGGTTGTTAAATGTCATGTGGATGCTGGGATTCAAATCTGGGTCTTCGCAAGAAGAGTCTGAACTTTTAACTGCTGAGTCATCTCACCAGTTCCCTCAAAACAATTTTTAAAAAGAAAAAAATAGAGGCCGAAGAGACAGATCAGTAGTTAAGAACACTGGTACCTCATGCAGGTTAAGTTCCCAGTACCCGCATGGTTTCTAACCACCACTCATAATTCCAGTTCCAGGAGATCTGACACTCTCTCTTGACCTCTGCGGCCACTGTGCACACATACATGCAGGCAAAACACTCATACATATAAAATAAAAACAAATTAAATAAAAAATTTTAATTAAACTTAAAAAAAGGAGAAGATTCATATAGCTAAGGAGTCTGGCCATTTTATAATGCAATAGGCTTTTATTTTGGTCATTTTATAATGCAATAGGATCTTCTCTACTCTCCAGAATTATACAATATCTCTTTAAATATACAAAGGAAGCTTCCTTTTAAATTCCCCAGTCTCTTATGTACTCAGTGAAATTAATCCTGTAAAATAAACACATGAATTAATTAAAGTAATATTGTTCAAAGACGACATCTATACATTAAGAATCATATTTTTCACCTGGAAAGCTCTGAAACTATTTCCTGATTGATACTGGAACACAGATACAAAACCACAAAAGACTTGAGTTTCTTTATTTCCTTTCCTTCCTTCCTTCCTTCCTTCCTTCCTTCCTTCCTTCCTTCTTCCTTCCTTGCTTTTTTCTTAATTTCTTTCTTCA
>NW_008360322.1:8012704-8017674 GCF_000622305.1 Nannospalax galili | reverse complement strand
CCTTCCCCTTCCTTCCTTCCTTCCTTCCTTCCTTCCTTCTTTCTTTCTTTCCTTATTTCTTTCTTTCTTTCTTTCTTTCTTTCTTCTCTCTCTCTCTCTTTTTTCTTTGTTTTGTATATCTGTATATGATTTGTTGTATGTGTGGATATGAGGGTTTTCATGCCTGTGGAAGTCAGAGGTCAACGTTGGGAAATCTGCCTCTGTTGTTCTTCACTTTATTTTTGGAAACAGAGTCTCTCATTGAGTCTGGAGCTCACTAATTGGCTAGACCAGCTGGTCAGTGAGTCCTTGGGATTAGAGCTCAGTTCCTTATGCTTACAACAAAATGTCCCCTTCTCTATAGGGTGTATTACTATACAATACTCCTACTCTACTCTACTCTACTCTACTTACTCTGCTTCATTGTGCTAATCTATGGTGTGTGTGTGTGTGTGTGTGTGTGTGTGTGTGTGTACAGCATAGAAACAATATAAACATCAGGTAATTCCTTTAATGCTCAACTCAAGTTCTTAAAACTACAGAATTACTTCTCTATATTTATATGGCATTGCTTGATTCTGCGTGAAAGGATTTTGTCTTGCCTTCATGTTTCTCTTGCACTGAGCTGAGAACTGCTCATTCTCCCCTGATTATATATATATATGATATATATCATATATATACATATCCTAGCTTTATCTATCTATTATAAGATCATCTTAAACTTTATGAATCTTCCCTCCCTCATCTGGGATTATAAAAGGTGCACCACGTATCTTATTCAGTTAACAAGTTCTTCTTAGTAGAAGAAATCCAGCTAAAGCAATTTCTTTTTCTTTCTCTTGTCACATAAGAAATTTCTAATTTGTAATTAAGAATAATGCATTTTAGTGGATATCACATGGTATGGTTTTCATCAGACCAAGGCTAAAGCACCAATTTCAATTCTTACTAGCCAGGTTACATTTATGGAATGAATTTAACCAGTAATAATTGGGGTCCTCATTAGGTAAATAGGGATGATCACTATAGTAACTTTATAATTAGGGAGAAGAGAGATAGTTTTCAACTGCAAGGAGCCATATGAACAACATTTTCCAATTCTTACTGAGGTTTCCTTGTGAAAATACACTATCAGTAACTGGGATCTTCATCTGTTAAATTGGGTTGATAGTTACACTAACCTCACAATAAGGAGTGTGTATGTATGCATCTAATTGCACAAAGCTACAGTGAATGATAGTTATTAGTATTTTTCTCTGAGACATTTTAGGGTCAGTTCAGCAAGTTCATTGAAGAAGAAACGTGTGCTTGTGTTTCCTTGCAAAACCTTATGCTTACATTTCTGATTCCTCCTAGCAGTCTTACTTAGTCCTTGGGGAGTACATGAGGGTGCTGACTTAGTCATTGGGGAGTACATGAGGGTGTTGACTTAGTCCTTGGGGAGTATACGAGGGTGCTGAAATTCTGGAACACTTTCCATGCTCTCTCTCTCAGCCTTACACTGTGCCTGCCTTTCAACATAGTCTTACATACTTACATAGTCTAAATCGATAACTGATAAAAACAATCCAATGCAAATGTAAACTCTATGACCTTCCCTTGTAAAACTTCTAGCAGAAGGGTTCAGAAGGTACACTGTATAGCTATTTATCTATTGCATGGTGAAGTGCCATTTAGGTATGAAAAGCTATGGTTTAAAGACACTTGGTATATACTTGTGCCCTCTGACATCTTTTTTGAGAAAGTCAAAATCAAACTAGTATCCAGGAAATGTGCATAATGGAACTAAAAGTGATTTGGTCTCTGACTTTACAGATTAATTATTATTAACTGCCTCAGTTGTAGTTTATCTACTAATATTTCCCCAGGAAAAGAACTGTTTTAAGTCAATAAAATGACTAAATCCATAACTCTGATGTCATTATTCTCTAATGATTGAGATTCTAATTTAATTTATATACTACTTCAGTTCAGGAAATTAACTGATGACTCAATTTGTTTTAGACAAATAATTGTGAAGCGCAGACGTGGAACAAGGCTTTTGAATCAAAAAGAATATTACTTCACTTCATCACCTTTTGAGACCTGACATCTTATTAATATTATAGATGTGGGATGTGATTACATGGGGTTACCAATACAGAAGCCACATTAAGTGAGTGGCAGATACCTGATAGGTCATGGAGACCTATTCCTTAGGCCAGCTTGGGGGCAAAGCAGGTCCTGATCTCTTCTGATAATTGGAGGAATGGTTTTACCTGGGCTGTCCGCAGGAGAGTGATAGCCTCCAGGGTTTTGGGGTCCATGAGTTGCTTGCAGTGTGTATTTTCTTACCATAGGCAATCTTCAGCCTTCTGGGGTTTCTGTCAGGAATATTGAAGCTTCGGGCACTGGATGGCAGGGCGGCAGTACAAAAAGGACATTTAATTGTTGTTTTATTGACTTAATTAACTTAGTTGGGGTGATACTTAGAGATACATTTGGAAAACCGTTTTTTACAGCCTAAAGATTTTCTTCTTTTTCTTTTCTCCCCTAAATCATTGACTTTAGGGTCAGTTTGGCATGTATTCATTTTCTAGTTCAACCTATTAATAGTTGTGTGACCTCAGGAATGTTTTATAAGCTGTTTAAACCTAATTAAAAAAATACTGCCTTACCAACTTGTATGTGTGTGTGTGTCTGTTTATGCATGTATGTGAGTGTGGACACCTAGGTATGAGATGTGGTAGTGTGTGTTAAATAACAAGTCTAAATCAGAACCTGAGCCCCTGGAACTTCTCAAAGTATTTAGTCCTTTTCCACCTCTAATTAATCTCATCTTTAGTGGGTGACTTGGTTGACCCTGAAAAAGTGTTTCTAACACATTTGTGCTAAGCAAATAGTGTGTTTTCTAGGATATTGGCACTGTGAATAATAGCAACTCAGTCCAAACACCATTGAGAGCTGAGAGGAAATAGATTAATTTCGGCTTCAATTTTATAACTTCATGGATGTGACATCATACAAATGGGGCGTCAAGGCCAACAAATGAAGTGTTTGTGTCTAGAAACAGATTTTCAATCACACTTCTCTCTCTTACTAGGTGTCACTCGACCCCTCCCAATCTCTCCTAGAGTCAGTTCTGGCTACAGATTTTCAACAAGTTTCTCAGGAAAGCTTTCCTCTTCTCTGTGGAGAGGAGCATTTCTTCCACATGTAAAGATGGGGAGGTGAAATACTAGAGATGTAACACCGCCGAGAAAGGTGATGAAAATGAAGGCTGTATAAACAGGTCCGTGAAGGTTGACTGAAGGGATTGTCATTATTGACGTGCAGAGGAGCTTGAGGGCAAAAGCTTTCCTCTTCTCTGTGGAGAGGAGCATTTCTTCCACATGTAAAGATGTGGAGGTGAGATACTAGAGATGTAACACCGCCGAGAAAGGTGATGAAAATGAAGGCTGCATAAACAGGTCCGTGAAGGTCGACTGAAGGGATTGTCATTATTGACGTGCAGAGGAGCTTGAGGGCAGTGAGAGACAGCAAACCCACAGAGGAAGACATGCACGTGTCATCAGGAGTAAATGTTTTGATTCTCCTTTGAGGGAAAAAGAAGGGGCTTGATATCAATTTGCATGTTACTATCAGTTGTAGTTCTTGCCTGTACTTGTTAGATACCAGAAGTCAGCTATGAATGAGATCCTTTTTCAAGAGGAGTTTGCCTGAAGCCGGCACACAGTCTGACTGAAGTTGATGAAAATAATTCTGCCCAGTTGCAAAGTATTTGGTCATATTTACTTCCTTTAGGAACTGTATAATTATCTAGACATAAATTTCAAAGTGCAGTTTACTTTTACTATTTACTTGATTATAGTTATGTATTGGGTTCCTTTGGATGAGATTTTGTTGATAAAAATATTTTTTAAATCTATTGATCTCATGAGTACTAAAAAGGTAAGATTTGTCTATTTTTGACTAAAGGAAATGGCAGCTCTGGAATCATCCCACAGTCAGCACATTTTCAGTAGTCCTAGACATAGGCATTATTATTCCCATCTTTTGGATAAGAAAATTGAGTCTTCTTGAAATTAGATTACTTGTATATCAGCTTTCTGGCACTACAATGAAACACCTGAGCTAATCAACTTAGAAAGAGAAAAGGTTTATCTTAATTCATAGTTTCAGGTGTTCCAGTAAATGACTGATTGGCCTGGTTTTTGTTGAGCCTGAACTAAGGCATAGCAGAGCAAGTGGCATGGCAAAACTGTTGGTACTATTGCTACAAAGCAACAGAGAGAAGGAGGAAGGGATGGAGCTACCAGTTTTCTTTTAGGACACATTCACTAGCACCTGTAGTGCTTATCTTTTAAAGCTCCACCACTGCCCAGTACAGCACCATCCTGAGAACCAAGCCTCTGAAACTCCATCTTTGAGACTGTGGCTACCAACCTAGAGGCCTGCACTCCTGCCATTGCTCTGTGAAGCCTCTGTGTCATCTTCTCTAGCTGGAACAGGAGGGACACAGGTGTGTGTGGGGAGCAGTTGCCCTTAACCTCCATGAGCACACAGTGGCCTATGTAGAACAGAGAACATGTTTACAGGATGTTTGAATTTTATTTATTTTTTTAAATTTTACTTGTATGGGTGTATTGCCTGCATGTAGGTAAGTGCACCCGTGTTGTGCAATGTCCGTGGAGGTCAGAAGACGCTGTGGGATCCCCTGGGACTGGAGTTACGGACAGTTGTTAGCTGCCATGTGGGCGCTGGGATTCGAATTCGGCTCTTCTGCAAGAACAGCCAGTGCTCTTAACTGATGAGCCATGTCTCCAGCCCAGTTTGCAGGATTTTTGTAAAGACTTCTCTTACATTTTCCTATTTATTTTGAAACAATGTCTTGTGATATTATAATGAAAATGTTGGCCATTCTGAATTGAATATAGACCTGCAGGTGGTTCTGATAGTTGGAAATTTTAGTAAGGAAACTTTACAGTGATTTCTTACTATAGTTTTAA
>NW_008360322.1:8008649-8012665 GCF_000622305.1 Nannospalax galili | reverse complement strand
AATTTAATTAAAATTAAAAATAAAATTGCTGAAAGAGGGTCACTATTGTTTCTTAATCAAAACTAATCCTAAAATATTTTGTATGCTTTATTTCTTAAGCACATTTTGAGGCATTTTTTAAAAATTCTAGAATCATAATTGTCAAAGAAATAAAAAAGCATTGTGTCAGAGGAATTATTCACATGCACATTAAAAGTGAAAAGTAAAACATGTCATGTTTATAGACTGCAGTACCAAGCAACAGTTGGAATGAAACTGTCTATGACTGCAATAACATGAGTCTCAAAGACAACAAAGAGTGGATCATTTACAATTGCCCACGTTATAAACTTTAAAAAATAACAGTAAAACTAACCCAGGCTATTGGAATTCATCATAGAAACTTCCTTTGGGAGAAAAACAAGGAATTAGCGCTATAAGGAAGTGTGGTGGAATGAAAATGTCCCCCATAGACTCCAAGTGCTTGAATTTTTGGTACCAAGTTAGTGGTGGTGTTTGCAGAAGTTTGGCAGGGGGCTTCCTGGGGAAGTATGTCACTGGGGTGAGCTTTGAGGGTACATAGCCTGATCCCGCTTCTGGTTTGTCTCTTTCTTCCTGCATGTGCTTAGAAATGTGAGTTCTACTCAGGCCACCTCTGTTGCCATACCTCCCCTACTGAGATGGACTCATCCCTCTGCAATCATAAACCAAGTAAACTATTCCTTCTACAATTAACTTTGGTTGTGATGTTTTATCACAGCAACAGAAAAGTAACTAATTCAGAAATTGACACCAGGACTGGGGTGTTGCTATGAAGGATGTGACCATGATTTTTGGAGGAATGTGGAAGACTTTGAAAGTTTGGCCTAGAAAAGCAGTTGAATTGTCTAAGCAGAGTTTTACGGGCCATTCTAGTAAAGGCCTGGCTCAAGGTATTACAGAGGGAGATGGAAACAAGGACGTAAACCTCAAATGAGATACTTTGGCAAAGAATCTGACTGCTGTCTGCCCACGGCCTAAGAACTTGCCTAACACTAAATTAAAACTTAAATTAGTATTAATGTAATCATTTATTTGGAAGAGGAAATTTAAAGTAGCCTGATGTTGAATCTGTGATGTGGTTCTAAATGATGAATACTATGCAGATCTATAATTAAAAAGAACAAGTAGAGCAGAAAGAAGTACAAAATGTACAGCTTGGAGAGAAACAGAACCAGGAAGCTAAATTTTCCATCCAAAAGGCCTATCCTGGAAAAGAGGCTTCCATTGTTAAGGATATTAGAGCTATCAAGAAAGGCTTCCAAATTTGTACTTAACTATGGACAGAGTACCTGCCCGGCAAGGCGCCACCCAACTAAGCTTCCAAATTGTGAACAGAGAAAGCCTAAGGAGTTTTCTGCTTCTAGAAAACCACAACATACAAAAGATGCTGGTAATGTTGATGAAAGGGGTCAAGGTCAAGGTCCATCCCAAACTGACAGCCTAACATGGTGTTGACTTAGAGGTATAAAATATGCAAGAGCGAGGGGGTCATTGATTTTTTCCTCTGCAGTTTCAGAGAGCTGCTGAGGTCAGGCAGCATATAGCAGGGAGTCTCTCCATGAAGAAGGCCCTGATAAGCCAAGAGACCCTGAGAGGCCATTGCCTGCTGTGAAGGCCAAGCCTAGTTGATACTGGAGACTCCAAAATGTTGGAGATACCAGAGATGTGAGAAATCTGCCAAGGAGACCTGTATATAGGGCATGGTACCAGCCCAGGAGAGAACTGTAGGTTCCAGGCAGCAAAGCTGGAGTTAGAGAGTCATCTAAGCTCTTTGAAATTAAAGTCCCAGACATCAGTCATGGAGCTATAGGATTTGTTGTCAACTCAGTTGACTTTCAGTCTTGTTTTTGTCTGACACTTCCTCACTATGCCTCCATTCCTCCCTTGTGGAATGGGACTGTGTACTCAGTGTCATTGTATGTTGGAAGTATGTGATTTGTCCTTTTTATTTTATAGGGGCTTACAGTTAAGTGATGACCTTTAGTCTCAGAAGAAACTGGACTTTTGAACAGTGTTGAGACAGTTAAGACTGTGTAGACTTTTGAAGCTGGACTAAATGAATTTTTGCATTATGATTTGTCCATAAGCCTATGGGGGCCAAGGAGTGGAATGTGCTGGGTTGAATGAGACTGTCCCCATAGTTTCCATATTTGAATACTTGGTCCCCAGTTGGTGGTGTTATTTTTCTGCAGTTTAGGAGGTATGGACTTGCTGAAGGAAATATGTCATGGGGGTGGGTTTAGAGAGTTCACAGCCTGGCCCCACATTTAGTTTGTCTCTCTCTGTTCCTGTATGCATTAGGAGATGTGAGCACTCAGTTTTCTGCCTAGGCTTCCTCTGCACCATGCCTCCCCTCCATGATGGATTCCTAGCCTTTTGAAACTGTAAGCCAAATAAACTCTTCCTTCTTTAAGTAGCCTTTGTCATGAGCTTTTATCACAGCAACAGAAAAGTAACTAATACAGGAAGTTTTGTGGTAATTAATATTTTGTTGGCTGCTTTGGATGTTTGGTATATGGATATTTAGAACTTGTGAGAATCCACAGAGCTGTACAGTTAGGACAGTCATATGTTCTGTAATTGTATCTCCTGTTAAATGTTCATTTAAACAAATAACAACGAAAAATCCAAGACATATGAAAAACTTGCTGATTGGAAACTGAGGCACCAAAAAGACTAGATTTCACATATTTCACTAATTTTATGAGGCATTCTTAAATATTACTATGCTAAAATTAAATTGCATAATAATTCATAGTATATCATTAAAGGTGTTTTTCCTTAATTATGTGAATATAGTGACATTAAAGTCAATGATATGATAAAGATCTTAAATAGATGAATAATTAATGTTGACAGATATGAATTCATTATTTTGATTTTGAAAAAAATTGAGTTTTTCTTATGATATTTTGCATTTCTACGATAAAAGTCTTTCACTCCTAGGTTAGTCTTATTCCAAGGTATCTTATGTTTTCTGAGGCTAGCCTGAGTGGGATAACTTCTCTGATTTCTTTCTCAGTATGTCTGCTTTTCAAGTATATAATAACTACTGATCTTTGTGTGTTAATTTAATATCCTGCTACTTTCCTGAATGTGTTTATTGGCTCTAGGCATTTTCTGGTGAGTCCTTAGTGTCTTTTACATATGGAATCATATCATTTGTCTCCAAGGATACTTTTTCTTCCTCATTTCCAGTTTGTATCCCCTTTACCTCCTTCATTTGTCTAATTGGCTCTAGCTAAGATTTCAAGTACTATTTTGAACAGGAATGAAGAGAGTAGATATCCTTGTTTCATTCCAGATTTTAATGGGAATTCTTGGATATTTTTTCTCCATTTAGTATTATGTTAGTTTAGGCTTATTGTATAGTGTCTTACTATGTTGAAATATTTCCCCCGTATTCTTATATTCTCCATGACTTTTATCATGAATGGATAATGGAATTTATTATAGGCCTTTACTGTGCCTAATGAGATGATCATGTGGTTTCTGTCCTTGAGTCTGTTTATGTGGTGGATTGCATTTTTTGATTTATGTATGTTGAACCATACCTGCATTTCTGGGATGAAGCCTACTTGATCATGGTGCGTAATCTTTTTTGATGTGTTCTGGATTCATTTTGTGAGTATTTTATTGAGATAATTTGTGTGTCTGTGTTCATTATTTTATTTTTGGTTGGGTCTTTGCTTTTGGTATCAGAGTAATACTGGCTTCATAGAAAAAAATATGGGGTGTTCCTTTGTTTTAATTTTAGAGAATAATTGGAGGAGTACTATTATTAGTTCTCTGAAGGTTTAGTAGATTTCTGCACTGTATCTACCTGGTCCTGGGTCTTTTAAGCTGGGAGGCTTTTAATAAGCATCTATCTCCTTGGTTGTTATGGGTTTGTTTAAAATATTTTTGCCATTGTGATTTGACTTTTGTAGATCATACCTATCTAGAAATTTATCCATTTCCTTTAGGTTTTACAGTTCAGTGGAATATAGATTTTT